>NC_059349.1:5254817-5587626 GCF_019703515.2 Myxocyprinus asiaticus
GGGTGACTGAAAATCACCTGGTTCCAATCACTCCAACAATTCCTGTAATTGATTTAGAGAAAGACTTTAGGAGAGATAGAACATTTACATTTATGCATTTGGCAGACGCTTTTATTCCAAGCGAATTACAGTGCCCTTATTACAGGGACAATCCCGCTGGAGCAACCTGGAGTTAAGTGCCTTGCTCAAGGACACAATGGTGGTGGTTGTGGGGATTGAACCAACAACCTTTTGCTTACTAGTTCAGTGCTTTAGTCCACTGCACCACCACCACTTTTTAACTTTTTAGAAAGTTAAAAAGAAAAGGAAAGACTGCATCCTAAGATAAATGACAGACTGTATCTTCTAAAATGTGAATATATTCAACTCATCAATAGGCCGAAGAGACGGGTAAACCCGCCCCTTCAGTTTAAAATAATTGTGTTGCGTTTACATGTCCACGCATGCGCAGAGTAACACGAGGTTAAACACATATACAGTTGTACCAATACAATCATCATTTTAAAATATTTTAAATTAGCCCATTCAAAGTCTGATTTAATAGGCCTAACAATCGATATCCGTTTAAAATAAAATAGGAAACACTTTGCTGTCTGTTGAAGTTTAGCCTCAACACAGAATAATTGATTGATTGAAATAAATTGGTGGTGTATCTTACAAATGTCATATGCTTGAATTATTTTGCCATGTTTACTCATAATGTTTATATAATTGATGACATAACATTAAAGCCTGACATTTTTTTTTTCATTAATAGTTTTTCATGTGATGCTGATTTCTAGCATCAAGCTAACTGTTGAAAGGTCAGTTGTTAGAGAATGTTCTTTAAGATTAAGTGCAGTTTCGATACATCCGCATAGACAGCATCTACACTGTAAAACATTATTTTGCCTTTTAGTCATAACACCTTAAAATGTAGTTACATTGCAGTTGCAAACAACTGGCACACAAAGGATATACTAAAGGCAGTGCAATGTCTGTATGTCACAAAAATCTGACTGAATATTTACTCTGAAATCTTTTTCCATTTTATGTTGTTTCATCTGTTCGCCAATACAATTTACTCCTGTTTTAATTTGTTGTTTAATCCCGTTTACCTTTTTTGCCATAGATATAAAATGAAAGAAATGGAGTGTTTTTGTTTTTTTTCATGAAAATTATGCACAAGTGGGTCATATCAAGATATGTCTGGGTCAAGATAAGCCATGTCTGTTTTCAGACATCACTTAACAAACAATCAGCCACTGAGTTTTGTGTGTAATGCTGCAATTCAAACAGCACTTAAAATGCTGTTTAAAAGAGAAAAGTGGCCCTTCTGGTAAAGTCCAATTTTATTATTTTTAATTACATTAAATGTGCACAGGGGCATTTGTTAAATGATGGCAACATCAGTCTGTTATTAGGGGTTCAAGCACGAAGTGCTGAAACCCAAGGGTAATTGCTAAGATTTTTATTTTTATTATTCTTCTGCCCTAAAACTGATCGTGCAACTACATCTCAACTACGTTATTGCAGGATTACCCTTTTTTCCCTGTTATTACTGTTTGCGACGAGCATATATCTCTGTTGAGTTAGTTTGTCACCCGACACTGTTGATTCGCGCTATAGCAGTGACGAGCAAGAGAGACTAAGCGCGTGCATGTTTAAAGTGACTGAGTGCACGCGCAAAATGTTATCAATGCGTGCGTGCTTACTGAAGCCTTGTTTATCCACCTTTTTCCTGACTTCTCCATGGGCGGCGCCATTACGTGGTCGAGATTAGGGGTTCTCGCTCTCAATGCTGTGAGTCTCTGCAGTGTCATGCATGGCGAGCCACGTGATATGACTGAGACGTGTCCTCCGCCACCCGGATTGAGGTGAGTAACCGTGCCACCACGAGGACCTACTATGTAGTGGGAATTGGGCATTCCAAATTGGGGAGAAAAAGGGGATAAATTTTTTTTTTTAAATAAATAAATCAATATTTGGTTTCATCTGAATTCCAAATATTTAAAATGAAGATTCTCACGGTGACAACTTTTGGCAAGCCTTTTTTAAGTGTTCTCTTAGATGACCATTTCGGATGAAAGTCTTCCCACATGAAGGGCAGAGGTACGGCCTCTCTCCAGTATGCACTCTTTCATGTGCTTTCAGGCCTGAAGACTGAGTGAAATTCTTTTCACAGTATGAACACTTGTAAGGTTTCTCTCCAGTATGAACTCTTCGGTGCACTTTTAAGTAACTTGATGTAGTAAATGCTTTCCCACATTCAGAGCACACATGAGCTCTAACACCGATATGCATTAACTGATGCTCTTTAAAACAGTCCAGCCATACAAAACTCTTCCCACAAAAGGAACACAAGTAAGGCTTCTCATCTGCATGAAGTTTCAAGTGTCTCTTTAAATGCGATGACAAAATGAATGTTTTACCGCAATGATCGCAGTAAAATGGCCTTTCTCCCGAGTGAGAGCGCTGATGATTTTTCATATTCCATGAGTCTGCAAATCTCTTGCCACACTCAGAACATTGGTACGATTTCTCTCCAGAATGAATTTTCCTATGACTTTTTAGGCTTTCCAGATGTATGAAACTCTTCCCACACTGAAGGCATGTGTAAGGCCTCTCTCCAGTGTGAATTCTTGTGTGAATCTTAAGATGTCCAATTTGTTTGAAACTCTTTCCACACTGATCACATGTGAAAGGTCTCTTGCCAGTGTGAATTATTACTAAGTGATGCTGAAGGGTTATTTTACGTGTGAAACTTTTTCCACACTGAGGGCAGGTATAAGGTTTTCTGGCTTGTCTTTTATGTAGAAAATTAATTTTAGTCTGTGAACAACTAAAAGATTTTTGTCCAGTTGTGACATTATCAGGTTCCTGATACTGATGTTTCTCCTCCACTTCATTCAGTTCTTGATTTTCCTCTTTCACTGCCATCAAGTCTAAAAAAAAAAAAAAAAAAAAAAAAACTATTCAAGATCGGGTGAAAGAAGAAATACAAATGAACCTCAATATTTTAATGTAAAATATTTTAATGTGATCTTTGATGTGCTAATGTCACTTACGGCAGCCCTAAATGAATGCCTTTATACATCTGACTGTTTTATTGGTTTAAGTTATTTTATGCTTTCATTATTTCTAACTACAACAACCAAATCTGCGTGACGCTTTGTTAAATAATGTTTCTCAGCAGTCATAAAAAAATTTAAATAATCAAGAATGGACACCAACCTATTTGTACCTCGGTTTCTTCATTTTTCACTCTCCATTGTTCTGGACCGCTCGTGTCTTCGCTCTTCACTTTAATAATATCCATCTTTTCCGTTTTTACACCGGGAGTTTTTCCTGCTTGTTTGGAAATGTGTCATCATCGCATTGAAGATGTTGATAATCGATGGAAAGAAAGAGAAAAGCAAAATCAATCCTTCGTCTCTCATGTTGATCTGCTTTAATCAGAGAAAAAAACACTCACAAATGTTTCGCCATTTACACGAGACCAAGTATCGGCACTTCACATATAATAGGCCTATTACAATATTACATTCAGGTAGACCATGTTGCTTTTATTATTTCTTGTACTGTTATTATTTAGTGTTTACAAGTACAGTAAAGAAAAACTCACAAACAAAGATCACAGGGTAAAGATGTGGAAAGACAAGTTGCACAATGATCACTACAAGCTCCTGCACAGATGATGGAAATTATTCCTGGTAATAGTATGATTTAAACTAATGGTTTAAATTGTTTAAATATGTTTAGGTTGAGTTCAATTAATGACACAGAAATAGCTGCTTTTTTACTTTTACCTCGCTGTATTGTTTAAAACATTCATTTTGTATGGCCTACTACATTTTTACTAGGGATGCACCAATATGGAAATTTTTGGCCGATGCCGATTTAAAAAAAAATAAATAAATAAATATTGGCCGAAAACTATGATATTTTGCCACTTACCTTATTTTGAAATCAGATCACTGTTTTGCTCAGGAATTATGTTTTTAAAATGTGCAAAATGTTACATAAGTTTTTGTTCTAACAATAAATAATTTCCATTGAACATGGACCGGATCTGTTGAACACAGAACATATGACAGGCCAAAATGTCAAAGAGAGCCACAATGAAAGATAAATAGAAGATAAAAAGCTAAATAAAATAAAATAAAATAAAAAATATTGAAAAATAACTAAATATCATAGCTATAACGAGGCAGACGTGGAATGAGGATCTAAATGCAGCTTTTAATGGAAACCAAAAATAAACAAAGTAACTCAGAACAGAATGAAACAAAAACACAGAAAACCAAGCACAGAACAAGACAACACATGTGAAGACTGACAAAGAAACCAGGGGAAAACAAGGGCTTAAATACATGGGGGCAAACAAGGGACTACAAACTAACATGAAACAGGAACTAAACAAGAATTTCAACATAAAATTCAACACAAAAACAGGGAATATGTGACAGAGCCCCCCTTTTAAGGAGCGGATTCCAGACGCTCCAAAAAACAAAACAAAAACTGTCCATGGAGTGTGGGGGAAAACAGGTAGTTCAGGGGGGCACAAGGGGCAAGGGGAGCAGAGGAACAAGGCAAAGTCAGCGAAGTTTGAAACCAAGGCAGAGCTGGAGGGATGGAGAGCCAGAGCGACGCTGCAGGCTTGGAGGACCAAGTAGACCAGAGCAGATCAGGCGGGCGGCCAGGAGGCCAGGGAGACCAGAGCAGATCAGGCGGATGGCCAGGAGACCAGGGAGACCAGAGCAGATCAGGTGGACGGCCAGGAGACCAGAGCAGATCAGGTGGATGGCCAGGAGACCAGGGAGACAAGGGCAGATCAGGCGGACAGCCAGGAGACCAAGGAGACCAGAGCAGATCAGGCGGATGGCCAGGAGACCAGGGAGACCAGAGCAGATCAGGCGGATGGCCAGGAGACCAAGGAGACCAGAGCAGATCAGGAAGACGGCCAGGAAACCAAGGAGATGACTTCAAGGTGGGGACTGGGTCAGGAGTCCTGGAAGGCGGCTGCAGGACCGAGACAGGGTCAGGAGGCCTTGGAGGCGGCCGCAGGGCCGAGACAGGGTCAGGAGGCCTGGGAGGCGCCCGCAGGGCCAAGACAGGGTCAGGAGGCCTGGAAGGTGGCCGCATGACAGGGACTGGGTCAGGCGGCGGAGCCGCTGGGGAAATAGTCTCTGGGGGAGCGGTCGGAGCCATGGAAGACTCTGGAATGTGTGTGTGGAGGAGCTGCCTAAGCCCCGCCTCCGACACGGACGAGAGCCCAGATGCAGCGCGACTGACTAAAATGTTGGTGACATTCATTCTTATATAAACAAACATGCATGCAAACACAATGGGCAATATCGAGGTCAGTAAAAATTATTGAGGTCATGTCCATACAGTATGTCTTACGATAATTCGATAACGTAATTATCCTGACAGGCCTAGTAACTGTCATTTCTACTTTGCCGTAGGTGAAGTCTATACTACGTGACAGATTAGGAAAGTAAATGTTATGTTTTGAGTTTTTATGTTAAGAGATGATGCCAAGCACAGTACAGTTAGTAGCCTCCTCTGCAAAACTTGTGTTACATTTATTACCCGCAGTTGCATAGAATAGATTTTGGATTAAAAAAAAAACTGATATAGTACAAGATTAAAAACTCTTCTTCTGCAAGTTGGTTATCATTTATCACTGCAAGCACACCTTCTCTTTCTGCTTTAAATTACTTTTTTTATTATTATTGAATGAATGATTGAATGCTCCATTCTGCCATCCTTTATATTGCCTTAAACCAATTGGATCACTCCAAGACTTGGATTTAACCACTGGAGTCATATGGATTACTTTTATGCTGCCTTTGAGCTTTTTGAGTTTTGGTCACCATTCACTTGCATTGTAAGGACCTACAGAGCTGAGATATTCTTCTAAATATCTTTGTGTTCTGAAGAAGAAAGTAAGTCATGCACATCTAGGATGGTATGAGGGTGAGTAAATGATGAGAAAATTTTCATTTTTGGGTGAACTATTCCATTAAGTAGAAACGTTTAGGAAAATGGCTTATGATTTGTAGGCCTAATTGTTGTTATATTGCTGCATATTATTTCCTCCCTATCATTACTGAATTTCTTCGTGTTTTTTGTTTACAGTTTTATTGTAGGCCTACTATTTTAATCTTACCAACGTTTATACACATTCTAAACTTATAAACCTACCTGCATTGTCACTGAGGCTGTAAAATGTCATTTGAAAATAATTAAGGGTCTTTCAATGAAACCACATCAGCCATATCACAGGTTTTACTTCTTAAATGTTAGCTATTTTATGTGTACAATCATTCCATTAATCATCTGTCATATTAAAATGTATAAATTAAAGTGATAATGATTAAAAAAAAGCAATCAACAAAGAAGTTACAAATGTTTTTGTTACCAACCGAATGACAAACTATTGACATGACAATCATAAATGTACACTTCTATTTTGAGGTGGCCTGGGGCTTCTTAGAAACTGCATTTGTGAATGAAATTACAGTGTGCGAATGTAAGAAATTATTTGGGCGCACCAAGTGACTTCTGCCACCCGATCAAAGCTCATGAATAATACATAATACCACCGCATCTGCCAAGTGTCTATCACAAAATATAAAACAATGTGCCACCACCAAAACTCTGTGTGATGACAGCATCCTATCAAGTCAGCCTGAATAAAAGTACTTGAAAAGTTCTGCCAAGAACAAGTTGAGGCTATTATGTCCTGTAAGAAACAGAAACTTTCAATTACAGGTAAACAATATAAGTTCAGAAAAAAATGGCTAGAAGCTTTTCTGTGGCTATAATAAGAGCAAGACAAAGGTGTTGTGCTTTCCAAATACTGCAAAGAAGCCGGTGCGGAATTACCAGGGTCTATGCTGTTTGTGTGTGGAAATCCAAACCTCAAATGAGACACACTGGTAAAGCAAAACATTTCCCAAACGTAATTTACGTTACAAGGAGATTTTTATTAACAGGTTGCAATCTAATAATCCCTGAACAATACATGCAGCCACCAGCAGGCAAATAAGACTTTCCAGTGAAGAAGCCTATCGACAGCTACAAATTTAATTGCAAAAGAAGTTAGCTGTCAAATTTGAAAATTTGGACAGCTAATAAAACTCTAGAAGAAAAAGGGAGTGGATATCAACCCTACATCCGACAATGATGTCAGATGTGCGGAGAAGATAGCCCAGATCTGCGAAAACATCAGAGATGAACTTAATGAAACCATTGAAGTGGCATGCTACTTGTCTGTTCTTGTTGACAGGGATACAGACATCTCCAGTAAAGAGTTTACGTGCGCTTTCTAGAAGACGGCAAACCGGTCACTCGCCTAGTCGGCCTGCAGATGCTTCAACATGCCCACGCAGAAGGTGAGTAGCACATCTGTTAATGAATACTAACTAGTCTTTTTTCATCATGTAAACTGTTGTGGGTAACATCAGATTCTTTGCCCTACAGATTTCAGCAGTGCCCAACTGGTAGATCTTGATCTACCTATTGATTGCATTTTCCTTGTCAGTCAATTGCAAGATGGTTTGCCAAAAATATAGAGGGGCAATTTCCTACACATTGTAATCATTTAATTTTCTCCCCGTGTATCCACTATAATGTTGGACAATGTTACTTTCTCCAAAAATAATGTTGCAATTAGTTATGTAATAAGATTTTTCATCCCATTTCCCTGACCCTCAAATTAAATGGACCTCACAGCCATACAGATTTGTCATTTTGATGTCAAAACTGCCCACTCCTTGAGTAGTTCCTTTCACGACTTCACTCTCTGGATAACAAGCTCTGCGAGCTGAAAGCGCGGATCTCTTTCCAACGAGATACAAGGGACTGCTGCATTATCTGCCTTACGGAAACTTGGATGTCTGCGGAGATTGCAGACTCAGCCATTGAACCCGCGGGGTTCTCCGTGTGCCGAGCGGACAGAGCGAAAGACCTCTCAGGTAAAAGCAGAGGAGGTGGTGTATGTTTTATGATCAACAAATCCTGGTGTGATCAGAGGAATGTACATTCTATCAAGTCTTTCTGCTCTCCTGATCTGGAATTTCTTATGCTTCTGTGTCGACCATTCTGGCTACCGAGGGAATTCACAGCGGTCATTATCACAGCTGTGTACATTCTCCCACAAGCCGACACAGACCGGGCACTCAAGGAACTGTATGGGAGTATAAGTGAGCAGGAAACCGCGCATCCTGAGGCCGCGTTTATTGTGACTGGGGACTTTAATAAAGCCAGTCGCACCAAAATACCACCAGCACATTAGTTTCAACACACGAGGGGACCGGGTTTTGGACCATTGCTACTCTCCCTTCCGGGATGGCTACAAATCCCTCCCCCGCCCCCCATTTGGCAAATCGGACCACTCTTCCATTCTGCTTCTGCCCGCTTACAGGCAGAAACTGAAACAGGAAGCACCCACCCTCAGAACGATCCAGTGTTGGTCGGATCAATCAGATTCCATGCTACAAGACTGTTTTGATCACACGGACTGGGAGATGTTCCGGTCCGCCTCTGATGATGACATCAAGCTTTACACTGATAGTGCAATGTGTTTCATCAAAAAGTGCATGGAGGACGTTGTTCCGACCAGAACAATACGGATCTATCCGAATCAGAAACCATGGATAAATAACGATGTTCGCGCGGCACTTAATGTGCGGACCTCCGCTTTTAATTCTGGGAACACGGAGGAGCATAAACAAGCCAGTTATGCCCTCCAAAAAACTATCAGAACCGTAAAACGCCAGTACAGGAGCAAGATTGAAGGACAGTTTAACACCACCAACTCTAGAAGCATGTGGCAGGGAATTAACATCATCACGGACTTAAAAACTCCGCCATGAACACCGCTGCCTCTCTCCCGGATGAGCTAAATACTTTTTATGCTCGTTTTGAGGGAAATAACACCGCCCTCGCAGAGAGAGCTCTCGCGGCTGAAGCTACAGAGGTTAGTTCACTCTCCGTCTCTGTAGCGGATGTAACCAGATCCTTCCGACGGGTGAATATCCGCAAAGCCGCGGGCCCAGACGGCATTCCGGGCCGTGTCATCAGAGCGTGCGTGAACCAGCTGGCTGGTGTTTTTATGGACATTTTCAACCTTTCCCTCTCTTTGTCTGTAGTCCCAACATGCTTTAAAACATCCACCATTGTGCCTGTTCCAAAGCAATCAAAAATAACTTGCTTAAATGACTGGCGTCCTGTTGCTCTGACCCCCATCATCAGCAAATGCTTTGAGAGACTAATCAGAGATTACATCTGCTCTGTGCTGCCTCTCTCTCTTGACCCGTTGCAGTTTGCTTACCGCAACAATCGCTCCACTGATGATGCCATTGCATCTACAATACACACTGCTCTCTCCCACCTGGAAAAAAAGAACACTTATGTGAGAATGTTGTTTGTAGACTACAGCTCAGCATTCAACACCATAGTGCCCTCCAAGCTAGATGAGAAACTCCAGGCTCTGGGCTTAAACAGCTCGCTGTGCAGCTGGATCCTGGACTTCCTGTCAAGCAGACACCAGGTGGTTAGAATAGGCAGCAACATCTCCTCATCACTTACCCTCAACACTGGAGCCCCGCAGGGCTGTGTTCTCAGCCCACTACTGTATTCCTTGTACACACATGACTGTGTGGCAACACATAGCTCCAATACCATCATTAAGTTTGCTGATGACACGTCGGTGGTAGGTCTGATCACTGACAATGATGAAACAGCCTACAGAGAGGAGGTGCACACTCTGACACACTGGTGTCTGGAGCACAACCTCTCCCTCAACGTCAGTAAGACAAAGGAGCTTGTGGTAGACTTCAGAAGAAAAGACAGAGAACACAGTCCCATCACCATCAATGGAGCACCAGTGGAGAGAGTCAGCAGCTTCAAGTTCCTGGGTGTCCACATCACTGAGGAACTCACATGGTCCATCCACACTGAAGTCGTTGTGAAGAAGGCTCATCAGCGCCTCTTCTTCCTGAGATGGCTGAGGAAGTTCGGAATGAACAGCCACATCCTCACACGGTTCTACACCTGCACTGTAGAGAGCATCCTGACTGGCTGCATCTCCACCTGGTACGGCAATAGCACCGCCCACAACTGCAAAGCACTGCAAAGGGTGGTGCGAACTGCCAGACACATCATCGGAGGTGAGCTTCCCTCCCTCCAGGAATTATATACAAGGTGGTGTGTGAAAAAAGCTCGGAGGATCATCAGAGACTCCAGTCACCCGAGCCATGGGCTGTTCTCACTGCTACCATCAGGTAGGCGGTATCGCAGCATCAGGACCCGCACCAGCCGACTCCATGACAGCTTCTTCCCCCGAGCAATCAGACTTCTGAACTCTTGATCTCCCACGATCAAAATACATCAGCACTGCACTTTATTACTCTTACTCTTATATCTCACACCGGACTGTCATAAATTATATTATTATTATATTATATTCTCTCTTAACAACTGACTATCAACCGACAGCCTGAATGTCAATACAGTACAATACTGTACATTCTATATATACTATACAGGTGCATCTCAATAAATTAGAATGTCATGGAAAAGTTCATTTATTTCAGTAATTCAATTAAAATTGTGAAACTCGTGTATTAAATAAATTCAATGCACACAGACTGAAGTAGTTTAAGTCTTTGGTTCTTTTAATTGTGATGATTTTGGCTCACATTTAACAAAAACCCACCAATTCACTATCTCAACAAATTAGAATACATCATAAGACCAATAAAAAAAACATTTTTAGTGAATTGTTGGCCTTCTGGAAAGTATGTTCATTTACTGTATATGTACTCAATACTTGGTAGGGGCTCCTTTTGCTTTAATTACTGCCTCAATTTGGCGTGGCATGGAGGTGATCAGTTTGTGGCACTGCCGAGGTGGTATGGAAGCCCAGGTTTCTTTGACAGTGGCCTTCAGCTCATCTGCATTTTTTAGTCTCTTGTTTCTCATTTTCCTCTTGACAATACCCCATAGATTCTCTATGGGGTTCAGGTCTGGTGAGTTTGCTGGCCAGTCAAGCACACCAACACCATGGTCATTTAACCAGCTTTTGGTGCTTTTGGCAGTGTGGGCAGGTGCCAAATCCTGCTGGAAAATGAAATCAGCATCTTTAAAAAGCTGGTCAGCAGAAGGAAGCATGAAGTGCTCCAAAATTTCTTGGTAAACGGGTGCAGTGACTTTGGTTTTCAAAAAACACAGTGGACCAACACCAGCAGATGACATTGCACCCCAAATCATCACAGACTGTGGAAACTTAACACTGGACTTCAAGCAACTTGGGCTATGAGCTTCTCCACCCTTCCTCCAGATTCTAGGACCTTGGTTTCCAAATGAAATACAAAACTTGCTCTCATCTGAAAAGAGGACTTTGGACCACTGGGCAACAGTCCAGTTCTTCTTCTCCTTAGCCCAGGTAAGACGCCTCTGACGTTGTCTGTGGTTCAGGAGTGGCTTAACAAGAGGAATACGACAACTGTAGCCAAATTCCTTGACACGTCTGTGTGTGGTGGCTCTTGATGCCTTGACCCCAGCCTCAGTCCATTCCTTGTGAAGTTCACCCAAATTCTTGAATCGATTTTGCTTGACAATCCTCATAAGGCTGCGGTTCTCTCAGTTGGTTGTGCATCTTTTTCTTCCACACTTTTTCCTTCCACTCAACTTTCCGTTAACATGCTTGGATACAGCACTCTGTGAACAACCAGCTTCTTTGGCAATGAATGTTTGTGGCTTACCCTCCTTGTGAAGGGTGTCAATGATTGTCTTCTGGACAACTGTCAGATCAGCAGTCTTCCCCATGATTGTGTAGCCTAGTGAACCAAACTGAGAGACCATTTTGAAGGCTCAGGAAACCTTTGCAGGTGTTTTGAGTTGATTAGCTGATTGGCATGTCACCATATTCTAATTTTTTGAGAGAGTGAATTGGTGGGTTTTTGTTAAATGTGAGCCAAAATCATCACAATTAAAAGAACCAAAGACTTAAACTACTTCAGTCTGTGTGCACTGAATTTATTTAATACACGAGTTTCACAATTTGAGTTGAATTACTGAAATAAATGAACTTTTCCACAACATTCTAATTTATTGAGATGCACCTGTATATACTTTTTTATATATTTTTATTTTTATTGAATAATGTGTATCTATATAGTGCGTATTGTATACTGTACAGTGTATGTTATTATTTGTATATTGTTGAGTGTAATTATGTGTATATCAGATGTTTAAATTGTGCTGTGTTAATTTGATGTTATTGTAAATTGGTATAAGTCTCATCACTGTCACGACTGCTATGTTGATCGGAACTGTACCCAAGAATTTCACACACCATTGCACTTGTGTATATGGCTGTGTGACAATAAAGTGATTTGATTTGATTTGATGTGTGAATGTGAAAAATTGCACCAAAGGAGACCAGAACACACAAGCTTGATGCATTCATTGCCAACAATTTAATCATTTTATAACTTCTTAATAGGTAGTGATTAAATAAAAATGAGTGTAGCAAAGAGGCTGAAAACTTACCATTACCACAAGGAATGAGAGGAGGATAATTTTTTTGTATTTTCGCATTCGAAATGTGTCTGTTTAATTTGCAATGCTAGTGTTTTTCCAAAAAAAGTCAATGTTGAACGACACTTCAAAACAACTCACAAAACATATTATGGCCATTTTCCTAAAAGTGAGTTATGGAAAGAAAGGTAAAGGATTTGAAGTCACAGTAACTAAAGAGAAAGCAGCGACCATCGCATCATTCCGTGTGAGCCATGTCTAGGCTAAACACAAAAAATCATTCAGTGATATAGAGGTTGTCAAAGAGGCCTTCACTGAGGCAGTGGATTCACTCTTTGGAAGTTTTAAAAACAAAGATGAAATCATTGCTGCAATAACAAACGTTCAGTTGTCAAGAAACACTGAAACAAGGAGATGTGATGCGATGGCGAAAGACATCAAAAGACATTGAGGTTCAACTGAAAAAGGACATTACAGCATGTGAGTGTTTTTCCCTGCACTTTGATAAATGAACTGATATGGTCAATGTGGCACAGCTGTGTATTTGTTTTAGAATGGTATTTGAGGACAGTTTTGCCACTGAAATGATACACGCGGGCGAAGATATATTACAGATGTTTAAGAAGTTTGTAAACAAGACAGAACTGCCAGTTTTCAATTACCACTGATGGAGCTCTGCGATGGTCGGCCGCACCAATGGATTTTACGTGGATGGAGTTCAAAACCTCTCACCCGAGTTAAGCACACGTTTCAAAACTTGTCATTACTCGAGCCTGTTGCTTCATACATGTGCTTCACATTTTGCCCAGACTTAGTCATGGGTGAAATTACCTGCAACGTAGGAATGCTCTTTCATTTGGACTCAACAACCTTGGAGAATGAAATTCGCAAACTGCAAAATGACCTTGAAATGAAGGTTAGGGCATCATCTGTGAACAAGAGGGAGTTCTGGGAGCTTTTGTTGAAGGAGAAGTATCCTAATATAAGAAGATGTGCCTTTTACCTGTCTGCATTATTTGGATCAACCTATATAATTATGCGAGTCTGCATTTTCTTACATGAAAATAATTATTTCTAAGCACAGAACCGCTTGTGGACCGCATGAGACTTGCATTCAGATGTCACTGCCCTGTTTATGAAAAGTTAGCCGCCGTTTCTCAGTGCCCGTGGTCACATTAGTGCAAATTTTCTGTCTAAGATGGTGAAAATGATACGTTAACTGTATGTTGCTTGCCTGTATTGGTGTAAATTAGTTATGGTTATAATATCATTATTGCACAGTTTTATTTTGATTTGCTCCATGGCCTGTTTTTCAATATCAGAGTTCAAAACTGACATGGGTAGATCGTGATGAAGTAGTTAAAGAAAAAGTCGATTTTTAGTAGAATTAGAGGCCTGCTTTTAAAAACATGTGTCAGTATTTACGACTTAACAAATGACATTACTGACAGACAGTGTATAGTATGACTGTATGTATAGTGGATGAATATTTTGGTTACAGACCAGTCGTGGCAAACCAACCGTTAAAAATGTACATGTATTTTCAATTTCAACTTTCTCTACCAGGGTCAGACTGTTTTACTGGTTTAATTAATTTCATTTATTCCATAAAGATTTCTAACTAGACTAGAGCGACCAAATCTGATGACCTGCGTGACGCTTTGTTAAATAATGTTTCTCGGCTGTCATAAAAAAAATAAAAATAATCAAGAATGGACACCAACCTATTTGTACCTCGGTTTCTTCATTTTTCACTCTCCATTGTTCTGGACCGCTCGTGTCTTCGCTCTTCCCTTTAATAAACTCCATCTTTTCAATTTTTACACCGGGAGTTTTTTCGGGGTGTTTGGACATTTTCGCGTTTAAGATAATCTATGTAAAGAAAGAGGAAAGCTAAATCAATCTTTCGTCCCTCGTGTCGATGCCCTATAACCACAGAAAAATAACACTCACAAACGTTTCACAATTTACGCGAGACTAGCTATTAGCACGCCATATTAATATTATACATTATCTAGCGTTCTTCATTTACCTTTCTAACGCAAAATGGTTTCAGTAAAATGACTGTGTTGTTGTCCAAACAACTGCAGTTGTTTCAAGCCACTTTTGAACGTATCGTTGAATCGTAAGGTTATACACCTAGGCAAAGGCAAAGGCAAAAAAAAAAAAAACCTCTAGCCGTACAGTTGTGTCGTATCTAGAAGGGATCCATATGGAGCTAAATTCATGACTAAATTCTTTGAAGCATAAAAGCCTGTTGAATTGCTCTAATAATAATAATAATAATAATAATGATAATAATAATAATAACAATAATGCATTGTATTATCAGTTGAATTTACAGTGCTTGCATTTAAATGTGTTGCATTTACAGTGCATGCATTTTGGGAGGCTGAAATTTAACAAGGTTGTATTTTTAAGCATTGTATATTTCATTTAGAAACATTTCACAACTAATTTCATTATTAAAAATTCAACAATAAATATTCACATTCCAAAGTTCATTTGCAAAATATTCAGTTCATTTGAAAATACCATCTGGATTTTTTAATAGGTAAAATTCAGCCCATTCTATTTCGCTTAACAAAATTCGCTTCCTCAAATTCAGTGGTTCAAATTTGGTTGGAAATTCAAACTTCCACATCCGGGAACTGCAGGAAAAGCAGCAGAGTAACGATGCACAATCTCCATCTGATGCTATTCGTTCTCACCAGTAGGTGGTGCAATGCGATCGGGTGCTGACTGCTGAAGACCAAAGCTACAGGTAGAGAGAACAGCCATGTACGTTTTGATAGTTTGTTTTTCAAAATTGTTCATGGGTAGAAAATAGATAGATATTTGATTTGCACATGTGGGTGGGCATGAAATGCACCTTTCCACTGATTGGTCAACCCGCATCATCATCAGTTCCTCAATGCCAGGCAAAAGTATAATTATCCACTGCTGCTTTATTACAACTACATATTATCTCTCTGCATATTAAGCAACCGGACTAAAGAATGCCTGTGACACAAACCATACTAGTCAGGGAAGGGTCTATAGACAGGGCTTCGTGCCAACATTCTTCTGCGTAGGCATGAGTTCTGCAACCAACGAGTGCCAGAGAAATATTAGTTGTCTGTTTTAGAAATAGCCTACTGATATCCCTTGCATCTGCATGCAAAATTACTTAGCCTACTTCTTAGATACACAACCTGTTTTATTTAACTGTCAACTATCAAAATCTCTATCAAAAGGTGTGGTGAAGCTGGGCACAGCTCGATCCATTGGACCGTTGTAGTGAAGTGCAGATCAGTATGTGGAATGCATTGGCTTTTTAAAAAAATTATAAAAAGATTGCAGATTCATTGTCCAGGTTATTACATAACTCAGATGTTTGAAGAGCTGATTGCTGTGTAGGTAGGCAGTACGTAAAATGTAGTAGGGTGACCAGTCCCACATTTTTTCATGAATTTGTCCATGGCTTGGTTTCCTGAGGTACTAAGTAGAACGTTAGTGTTGGGCCTCATGTATTCAGAAAGAAGACAAAGGCAGGCCTAACACAGTCATAAAAACCTAACTCAGGTCCCCACATACCAGGTCATAAATTATACTGATAAAAATCGCGCCAAAATCAAACAAAGAGAGTCCAAAACAGACTACAAATCCCATGAAGCCTTGCTCACTAAAGGATCGAACTCTCAACTCCTACTGGATGAGGCACACAACAGAACGTCCCTCAAACCATGACATCATCAGGAGTAGAAATACCTCTGAAATGCTTCTGGGATTTGCTTCCAGCAACTTTGTTCGCCCTGTATAGACGTAGCTCATCGCTGCTCTCAGGTGCAACCTCGTGGCACAAGGAAGTAATGTCCGACTTGAAACTGTGGCCATACAATCTCCATCTCGCTGGATGAGTTGAGATTACTCTGTGTTCAACCAAACACTCTAACGGATCCGAAGGAGACCGCCGAGCAATCCGCATCTTCATCCGTTTGCCTGCAGAAGTGAAGAGATTAAAGATTTCTCTTCCATCTTCAATCAAGTCGTCATTTCTGAAGTTCTCCACCAGCCCGCCAAGAATCAACAGCCGTGCCCGCCAACAGAGTGAGGAAACGGCCTCCCGTCATCACACGAGCCTCAAGGAACCGGGTCGGAGTTAAAGGAGGGAGGGACACACATTCTACCTGTGTCCTCATGCGATTCAATTAAGAGGTTTACGTCTGGGCAGATATAGAATATTATAGTGTGTTATTCTTGTGTTTTAAGGTTTTTGCTTGTACAGTTTACGGACCGCCATGTCCGCTCATTACTAATACTCAGGGTATTAATTATCACAAATTTGTTTTGCTGTATTGTGGTCCAACCAAATTGGACTGTTGTGCATTTTCGCCATCGCGGGTGAGACCGGCAAACTGTTTTGATCCATTAAGAGTCAAAGAACTGGGGACTTTTACGAGCCGTCCACCACGTCTCTGAGTGATAAACTAACAGCTGCTTTCTCTCCCACGATCGTGAAATCAGCTTTAGGGCTGTCACTTTATTCTCTCTCTCTTTCTCGTACTAACCACACACACACACACACACACACCTTATGTGTTATAGGATTATTTTAGTTTCCATATCTAATCATATCACTGTTTAGTTTGTAGTTGTATGTCGGAAGTTTATTGACTGAATTGTATTAATTATTAATTGATATTACTGCATAAATAAACTTTGTTTATATTACAAAGAGAAGTGTTTTGGTTTGTTTTGTATACACCTGTATCACATGCGGACGGAATGTCAGTGCTCGGATTCAAACCTTCATTCATTGTTTTTTCCCGAAAATCGATATTCTTCGGATGTCGATTTTCCTAAGAAAACAATCTAATATTGAGACTGTTATACTATCTGGTTATTAGTCCCTGATTCCAGGGTGGTGCCCCGTCAATGTTAATCCTTATTAATATTCTGTTGATTTTTGATAATTGATAATTATCTTTGATGAAGGTTGAATTTGAATGATCAATAAGCTAGTGTTAATTTTAGTTAATGTTTCATCGATGTTAACAATTAACGATTATCTTTGATAATTGTTGATTTAAAGGATTAAAAAAGCTAACATTGATTCTCATCAATGTTCTATTGATTTTAATAATTAATCATTATAATAATGATTAATTATTGGTAATAACCAAACCCGCTCCTAAACGTAGCGCACTACATTTACTGGAGCCCCATATGAGGTTTTAATGAGTTAGATTCAATTAATTAATTTAAATATTAATTAATAACTAAAGAAATAATTATTAATTATTTCTGATAGTAACACTGATCTAAACAACCAGTAAAGCCCTACATTAGTATCATTAAAGTAATACTTAATCTCTACAGCACGTTTCCCAAAAAGAGTCAAAGTAGTAAAGTAAAAACTTTGTAAATTAACGAGGGCTTTGAACCGCTCTAAAGTCATAAATGCAACTTAAATGTATCTTTCTCGCATTTCACAGTTTATCAGAGAATAAGGCACGTTTAATAACTTGTATTGATATATTTGGATCATTGGGAAGCCATAGCTTAAACAAGACTTTGGGTGTGCCAAGGGAAAACTGTGTTCAAGAACTGAAGCACAAAAAAAGTGACATTTTTTGTAACTTTAACAACAATTGCCATTCACAAATGTAATCATTTTTAATGCTAAATTTATTTTCTATTTAGTCCCACGTTACATTATAATGAATTTATTAGCCTAAACAAATTATTGACACTTTTATCAATGGAGTTGGTAGGCCTGTTAATATATCCAAATATTAGGCTTAATATTTAGTCATAAAATGTGATTAAATTATTTAAGAATGTTACATAATTATTTTCCAAAATCCAGAAGACAAGTGCACAGGTAAATGAAGGGACAATCTGCACAAACTGACAAAAAGTACTACACCAGGTTTTACATTCACTGATTCAAAAACTTTTTACTAACGTCCTACTTAGTGCTTCGGGAAACCCAGCCAAGGTTAATAATAATAATAATAATAATGCATAAAATAGATATATAAATGGATGAATAGATAAAATAAAATCAGAGAGAGCAGAAAAATATCAATGACTTTTCTTATCGTCTCCTCTTCCTTTCTGGCACCCAAGGGCGCTCTCGCCCGCAGCCCGTGTTATGCAGCACCACATTTCTGTCACCGTTATCACCTCTAGGAGTAAAGAGGTTTTGGTGAATTGAAATGGGTCATGTTGTGCTTCTCACTGAATTGGTTTGTTCCACTCGGCAGATAACTGATCATGTTTTGTCTCTATCGAAGTAGTTAACATCCACCACACAAACAACAGCCACATATGAGCAGTAATAGGCTGACCGCTTCCTCTTTTACCCGAGCCTGTCCCTTTTCTTTCAGACTTCTGACCTAATTGATTGTCTGGCATAATCAATGTTGCTGTCTACACAGGAAGCGTCACTCCTTGTCTACACCAGGTGCACATTCTCACTTAATTCTAATGAAATTATAAGCAACAAATAAAAATAAATGCTGTGCAAAATTTGCATCAGTGTTTCTCGTAGGCAAATCAAAGACAGACAAATCAACAATAAACACAAGTGCCGTTTTTATTTTATCATTTGTTTATCTCATGTAACAACCGATTATGATTCAACTGACTTCTATTATTTAACTGACTATCTGCTGATTTTATTTAACTACTATATGAAGTGCAACAGTTAAAGAAACAAAGTGAGCCCAGTTTAAAATCTGTGGTCAACTGCATCTTAATTAAAGAGTGCTGACAGGGCGTTTCTCCTTGAGGTAAGGTGAAACAGATCCAAAACGACTTTGGATAACAAAATTTGTGTGTATTATGTTAGTTTTAGTAAATACAAATATGTGTGTGTATGTGACTTGGTGCAATGGAGTTCTTGTTCATTGTAAATATGGCAACGGCCGCCCCTGAAACCGCAACCCACAAAACGCATGTGTAATGAGGGAGCGAGAGCTTTATATCTCTTGACATTTCTCTTCATTTATGTACGTTGTTTTGCACTATTTTCTTTGCATGCCATTTCTTTCTAAGCTGCCATTGCTTCTAAGCACTTAAAAGTGAAACGGAGAGCGCTCACAGCCAAGTGCGTAGATCATGAGAAACAAAGGTGTAACGTATGCTGGAACTGCTGACAATGATGACGATGACGAGGACGTGAAGATGAAGAACCCAAGTGCAGTTTATTTACAGAACGTAAACTCCAATAACCCTGACTACAAAACAAAACATGAACATGGACATGGACATGGACTGGACTGGACTGGAATGGACTGGACTGGACTGGACTGGAATGGAATGGACTGGACTAACACAAACCATCACATACAATACTCGACAAATAGACAATGCAAACATGAGGGCTTAAATACAAGACATGGGAGAACATAAACCAATGAACAAACAGAACTGATAACAAGATAATTAAACAATAAACCAATGAAAACATGACACATGAACATGGAGGGAAAACAGAAATCACATGACTAGGGAAACAGGAACACATGACATGAAACAGGAACTAGAATTTCAAAATAAAAGACATGAATCAACAGAATACACCTGACAAAAGGCTGCATGCTTTTCCAATAACTATGGGACTTTTTAAATAACTATGGGTCTTTTCCGATAACTATGGGTCTTAGCTCTTAAGAGCGTTCTCTAAATACAAAGTTGCAAACATTCTTTCCTTTTCATGTGCGTTTCCCAAACCTGCACTTAACGTGAACACGTGACACACTTTTAAGTGCTTCTTTGCTGTCCATTGTGAAGTGCTGAAATCTGACCATATGGTGTCGCTTGTTCATAGATTTGTACATAACTTTATAAATACTTGCAATTTAGCTCGCTGAGAAATGTTCAAATTATTTTTTTAAATAATCAAACTAATTAACGACATAATTAAACACATAGTTTTGTAATTATTTTTGTGCTGGAGGATATGATCTACCATTTTTACACAATCACTGCTTTGTTCAACAAATGTGCGTTTGCAGTGTTTCATTTATAATCTGTAGGTCGACCATCAGGGTGCAAGCTTCTAGGGTCTGTGAAGACTATATAAAAATATAAAGAGGTTGACGTTTTGGCAGGCCTATTTCATGTGCACAATAGGGCATTGGAAGCACTAACATAGGGTAAATGTACAAACATTTACTGATTAAGTGGAGATCTGCGCTTTGCGCCCAAACTGATCATCGATGCATAACAATGTGCACGTGACAGCGCCCTTCGGTGTCAGAGAAGACGAGAGTTTGTAAAGAGTAGGAATGTGGGAAAACGCGCCAAGATAGACAATTTCCCCGTAGATACTGTATAACATCGACATCATTCCTTCTGAATTTAATACTATATCATGCAGCCACTTTGTACCAACTCGTGCACAAAGGTAGGCCTATTGTTTACTGATTTAGGCCTAATTAATTTTTCATTCATTAATTTATTATTTTTATTGTAATATATTATTTAATTTTCTCTTTTTCTTGTTTCTGTTCATTTCTTTTAAAATTGAGAAACAAACTATCATAACGTACATGGCTGTTCTCTCTACCTGTAGCTTTGTTCTTCAGCAGTCAACACCCGATCGCATTGCACCACCTACTGGTGAGAACGAATAGCATCAGATGGAGATTGTGCATCGGTACTCTGCTGCTTTTCCTGCAGTTCCCAGATGTGGAAGATTGAATTTCCAACTGAATTTGAACCACTGAATTTTAAGCGAAATAAAATTTATTTCTATTGAATCTAGATGGTATTTTCAAATGAACTGAATATTTTGGAAATGAACTTTGGAAGGTGAATATTTATTGTTGAATTTTTAATAATGAAATTAGTTGTGAAATGTTTCCAAATGAAATATTCAATGCTTAAAAATACAACCTTGTTAAATTTCAGCCTCCCAAAATGCAAGCACTGTAAACGCAACACATTTAAATGCAAGCACTGTAAATTCAATTGATAATACAATGCATTTTCTTTATTTGTTTTTTTATTAGAGCAATTCAACATGCTTTTATGCCTCAAAGACTTTAGTCATGAATTTACCTCCATAGGATCCCTCGCTGGTCAATCTTGCAAGATTCTTACACCGCAATAGTCAGTTTTGATGATAAATTCAAGCTCTAAAATAAATATTTCACATACTAAATGTTATAACTTTAGCTCTACATCTGCTACTTTCAGTCATGAGATATTGTTGGTCACTGGAGAAGTACATCAATCAACTCATATGTTGAGAGTCTAACTGGGTGGTCAAGTGATAACATATTCACTCCTTATATAAAAGTCCCCAGGTTCTAATCCACTCAGATGTAACTTTATATTTTATTAAACAAAGATTGCATCTGCACTTCAGTGGACGTCTATCTTGAGTGGGGACGCGTTTGCAGTTTTCTTTGCAATTCAACTGGAAAGGAGCTGCGGAACACAAACAAAATCTCCACAAAATTTGTTTGACATTTTCCATTTCTAAAAGAGCTAAACGTCTTTAAACAGCAGCTAGTTTTTTTTTTAAATTCATGAATTACTATTTATTTCAATTAAGTCACAATAACAGAATCTAAGATTTAAAGTTATAAGTGCCTTAATATGAACTTAAGTCAAAATATTACTGTATCCAAGAAACACGGGATGCTATATGAGATTTCAAGAAGACAACAGGATTTCTTAATAATAATAATAATAATAATAATAATAAGGCAGAGGCTATTTGCACTAAGTGTAAATAGTGTTAGATTCTATTTGCACCTCTAATTAAATACTAACAGGGCATCACTGCAGTGTGTTTATTTAGAGTCCCACAGACACTCTACACCAACATATCACTGAGAGAAATCAACCTTTATATTCACTTTATTTCTTATTATAAGTAGAATTAAAGAAAAATATTAAGAGTGGAGACAGGAAACAGGATGGGGAAAACTGGGTCAAAAAGTGGATCAGAACCCAGATCATCCACATAGGAAAATTACATTCACACCATCTGAAACATTTAAGGAGCAGTTTGTCTTTCTTTTGTTTGTTTCCACCAGACAGTTTCAGTGCAAACAGGTGTTTACACCTAGTGCAAATAGTCACTCTATGATAATGATAATGTTATGTTATTGATATTATTGAAGTTTCTAATGCTTTCCATCATTAATACAATTAGATGCAAGCACAGAAAACATGTAGTTTTAAAAGAACTAAATGTATGTAAATTATTGTGTCTGGCAATGTAATTTATATTATTATGGTGACTATGAATAAATACCTACTGTTCGTATGGCATTTAACAAATATAAAAATAATAATAATATATAATAATATATATATATATATATATATATATATATATATATATATATATTATTTATTTATTTCATGTTTTTTATGTTCTCTTCATGTTTTTATGTGTATAAATTATATGTGAATATTCCCAACATTCTGACAGTGTGATCTCTGTATGGGATATGTGATATTTCTGAAATATCTAAAATACTTCGGATTAGTCTGAAGAAATGCACTCAAAACCTGAGGATGAAAAATTTTGGGTAAACCAACAAAATTCTTTTTGATCACGGTTCATCTAAATCTGAAGGGTTGGCCATTCTGTTTTGCAATTCACTTGGTAAATTAGTAACATCTAAAGGTAGCAATAACAGTCACTGGTTAATTTGTGTTTTGAAATTTGATGAACAGTATATTTTCCTGATAAATGTTTATGGATTTAATAATCTAGTTCAAAACAGACAATTGATTTCAGATGTTTCCGATGTTATTGATGACCTTAAACTCTTCTAACCTACTGCTAACGTAATTATGGGTGGCAACTTTAATATGGTAAACGATGAATGGCTTTGATAGATACCCTCCCAAATGTCATCATAGCTCTTATAACCCTACCCTATCTGATTTCTGTCGCACACACATCTTACTGGATCCCTGGCGCACCAAATATCCAGACTCCAAGCAATATTCTTGGTTTAAACCAAATAATGCAGCAAAGTCTAGAATAGATTTCTGGTTAATCTCTTTCTCTATGATGTTGTTTCTGACTGTTGTATGTCAGCAGCTCCTCTCACAGATCAGTCTGTGACTAAGTTGGTTCTTAAACCTTCTGGTGTTAGCTTCAACAATAAAGGGTATTGGAAATGTAATTCTAATTTATTAAAATGCCAAGCATTCCATGAGGGTATTAAAAATATAATCTCTAATGTTATGAATGATGATTCCCTAACATCCTATATTGCTAAATGGGAATTCCTTAAATTTAAAATGAGAGAATTCTCTATTCATTTTGGAAAATCACTCAACAGAAACAACAAATTAACAGAAATTAACATCATTAAAAGAAATAAACAACTATTATAACAGGACATCTCTCACTGATAATGATAAACATAAGCTACAAACTCTGTTATCTAAACTGCATGATATATATCTTTGAAAAGCTGAAGGAGCCTTCATAAGATCCAGGGCAATGTGGATTGAGGAAGGGGAAAGAAGCACAGCATATTTTTGTCGTCTAGAAAAAAGAAGGCAGGAGAGACTTTCAATTAAAGCATTATTGATTAATGACAATGTAGTTACAGATCGAACTTTGATTGCTAAGGAAGCTGTCTCTTTCTATAAAAAATTATATTCCTCAGCCTTTTCCTCGGATGATGCTGAATTCTTCTTCAGCCAAATTAAAGATTTAATTCCCAGTATAGATGATGAGTGTGTGTTGTTATGTGATGCTGACATTACCTCTGATGAGCTGGATAAAGCTGTAGACAGCTTATCTTTAAACAAATCTCCAGGTAGCGATGGCCTTACAGCCAATTCTGGGGTTTATTAAAAGATCCTTTCTCTCTTATGTTAAAAGAAGCTACGGATAATATGACATTCCCCCCTACTATGAAACAAGGTGTAATAACTTTAATCCCTAAACCGGATAAGGACCCAAAAATTATAGATAACTTTAGACCCATTACTTTATTAAACACCGATTACAAAATTGTAACTATTATATATGCTAACAGATTGAAACAATTCCTACATAATATTATAAGCAACTCTCAATCTGGTTTTATGAAAGGAACATCCATCCACAACATATTCGTTTAGTGTTTGACATTTTAGATTATAGTCATGTTATAGATGATGATGGTTTTATTTTATTTCTCGATTTCTTTAAGGCATTCGATTCAACTGAACACCCATTTATTTTCCATTGTTTAAGTATATTTGGTTTTGGAAAGAAATTTAGAAGCATTATAGAATCTCTTTATGAAAATTCAAATAGTTCCATTTCCTTACCAGGAGGTACATCACCCCGATTCTCTATCAAACGTGGAGTTAAACAAGGTTGCACCTTTTGCTTTCTATATTTATTAAAAATTCAAACATAGCTCCATTTGAGGCTTTTGGGCAACCAGTAATCATCAGCCAGTTAAATGACGATACTACCATTTTTATGAAGCAGCTGTCAGAAGTTCCCAAAATTCTACAAACGATTCACACCTTTTCTAAAGCCTCTAGCTTAAAATTAAATCTAAACAAATGCGAGTTAATGACAATTCATCAATGTCAGTTAACCGAAGCCTATAACATCCCCATAAAATCCACAGTGAAATTTTTAGGAATATATATTTCTAAAGACTCAATTGAACACGAAAATATGAACCTGTGGAAAGTAGTTGATAAATGTCAAACTAAACTTAACTCATGGTTATTGAGAGATATTAGTTTATTGGGAAGAATATTTTTAACTAAAATGGATAGTTTATCAAGGTGCATCTATCCTGCATACTCATTGGCAATTCCAAATAAAGTGATTTAAAAAAATGTATCAGGTTAATTTTGATTATATCTGGAGAAAGAAAGTTCATTACATTAAAAGAGCAAAGCTGACTAAAGATTTCAAAGATGGAGGTCTACAAACCATTGACTTTGATTTCATAAATGGTACCCTGAAAATTAACTGGTTAAAATCTTTTCTAATTAACAACAACCTTTGGTTTCATATTCCCAGAGAAAATTGTAAAAAATTGGGAGGGATAGAATTTTTACTTAGATGTGATTTCAATCCACAACTTCTTCCTATCAAACTATCACAGTTTCACCAGCAAGTCTTGTTGTACTGGAAGCTTTTATATAATCATAATTTTACGCAACATAAGACCCCAATATGGAATAATAGATATATCACAATAAGAAACAAATCACTGTATAATAAGGACTGGATGGAGAAAGGGATCTGGTCGGTGCTTCATTTAGCCAATAGCAGAGGATGTTTTATATCATATGAGAATTTCTGGCATAATATGATATAACCTGTAATCAGAACACATTTAATTCTATAATCAAAGCTATCCCCAACTCTATTATATGTCTAATTAAAGGATTTCTTCCAAATTCTAATCCCACCACCCTGAGACTTCCATCACTTTTAACTGGAGGTTGCGATTTCAAAGAAACTAAATTTCCCATCAAAACTATCAGAAATATGTTTGATAGTATTTTATTCCCTAATGTAGTTTATAGAAACTTTATTTCACAGTTTTTCTCAAAAGAAACAATTTTCAGGTTACGAACAAATTATTAAAAATTCCCATTAACTCCCAAAGCTAAGGAAATTAATTTCAAAATTTTAAATTTATCCCTCCAGTGAATTTGTACGACTAAGATTTGGAATTGAAACTAGTAATTGTGTATTTTGTGACAATATTGAAACTACCGATCATTTATTTTTCCAATATATGTATGTTGATGCTTTATGGCTTGATATTCATGAGTGGCTTTACCCAAAGATTCCTCTTCTTGATGTCTTCTCTCAGAAGGACATTGTCTATGGACTTATGAACAGCAACAAAGATGATTTTCTGATTAATAATATCCTTATTCTTGGGAAATTTTATATACACAAATCTAAATATTTGAAAGTGAAACCCAGGTTTTCTGTATTTCACAATATGCTTATTTCTTATACAAATGCCCTTATGTTGATGAAAAGTACAAATGCAAAAAAGCTTCTTGATATAATAGAATATGATTTGAAAAACAAACCCTAGCTTTTTGGTTTTGGTTTATTTATTTATTTTATTATGCTGTTTTGCACCTGATCTCATTATTATATTGCAATGATGTATAAATGTTGCCATGTTGTTTGTACATGGTATTGTTCAATAAAAAATAAAAATAAAATAAAAATAAAAACTT
The DNA here is from genome assembly GCF_019703515.2 of Myxocyprinus asiaticus. Taxonomy (NCBI): domain Eukaryota; kingdom Metazoa; phylum Chordata; class Actinopteri; order Cypriniformes; family Catostomidae; genus Myxocyprinus; species Myxocyprinus asiaticus. The sequence continues at coordinate 5,281,545 of NC_059349.1, forward strand.
TGTCAGCCATAGTGGCTTACTAGGTGCGCTTACTTTTTTGGTACCAGATGGCAGTAATCTGAACCATGTACAGAAGCTTCGAGTAAATAACCTAATTCAATACATTTGTATCGAAAGCCTGGTTGATTCATAAAGCTTCACTTTCCCATCACTACTTCAAATAAAGCATTAGCCTACAATATTACATTACCTCATAATCGCAGAAACGTTTAAGCACCTCAGAACAGCCTTCATGACGTCACGTGACAACTAGCACAATCAGTTTGAAAATACAAAATAGAAGTCCAATTTTGATAATTCTACTGTATTTATTTAAATACAAAATAAATACAATTAATTCTCAAGACAATACAGATTTCTATACCTCCTCGTATTAGCTTTTGGAATAAAAGATTTAATAATATAGAATTCTGGCTACTTTGGGAGCCATTTCATTTCAATTTTAAGTCTCACGGTGAGGAAACAGTTGACCATCGGTTTTGGGATTGTGGTTATGATAATATAATATCCCCCAACTTCTGTCAGTTAATGTTTTTTTTTTTGTTTTTTGTGGTGAATCTGGTGAAATTGGACCTTTTTTATATTAACTATAAAATCATGTTTTATTTTCCCTTGCAAAATGTTATAATTTTTTATCAATAAAGATGCTGAATTATACTTTATAAATTATAAAACTCTGATAGCAAGTAATACACTTTTATGGTGTACTGTTTAGAAAATAGTATAAGTTTTTTTTGTTTGTTTGTTTCTCCCCAATTTGGAATGGCAATTCCCAATGCGCTCTAGGTCCTCGTGGTGGCGTAGTGACTCGCCTGGGTGGCAGAGGACGAATCTCAGTTGCCTCCGCGTCTAAGACCGTCAATCTGTGCATCTTATCACGTGGCTTCTTAAGTGCATTACCACAGAGACGTAGCACATGTGGAGGCTTCACGCTATTCTCCGCGGCATCTACGCACAACTCGCCACACGCCCCACCGAGTGCGAGAACCACACATTATAGCGACCACGAGGAGGTTAACCTAATGGGACTCTACCCATCCTAGCAACCGGGCCAATTGGTTGCTTAGGAGACCTGGCTGGAGTCACTCAGCATGCCCTGGATTCAAACTCATGACTCCAGGGGTGGTAGTCAGCATCAATACTCGCTGAGCTACCCAGGCCCCCTAGTATAAGTTGTTTTGATTTATTTATTTTGTAACCCTCTTGGAATATTTTTGGTTATTTAGCTTGAAATCAGAGTTTGCCTCGGAGCAACCGCCCACTCCCATGATGCACTGTGAATAATGTAATTGAGTCAGTGTCTCTTCACCCTTAAATTACTTACCAATTTGCACATTTCGGAATATTTTGCAATAAACTTAAAATATATCTACCTAAAATCAATAGTTTTATATATTCCCATCGTTTTTTTTTACAATTACATCATTCACAATGCTTCGGATTGTAGTCCATGCCCTCATGAAAGACGGTAAGTACATGTCTTGTACCCACTAGCATAGAATTGGTGGGGACAGGTGGACGAGTCCCCCAGTGCTATGAAGGGGGTGATTTGTCCCCCCAATCATGCATCAGTCATTGTTAATATTTTTTTTTAACAATGCTGAAAGTAATTTAGTATGAGATACATTGCAGTTGTGTGAGAATCTGTCACAATCAGACAAAAAAAACTGCGGTCCCCCCTACATTGTACGAGTTGGTATCTCCCTCTAGCGTGGAAGGCAGTGTCATGTGGTACCTGTTACTTTTCTCAGCACTGGCCAGGATGGGCCAATCACAGTTGTTGATTATTACTGGATGAAGACTTAAAAAAAGCTTTTATAGATAATGCTGAAGCAGATTTCCATTCATTGGTATGAATCCTTGCACCTATCAGTTTAAATAAAAAAATACTATCCAGTGTAAAAATGTCTCCAACAATATATAAAATGTTCTGAAATATACAGTAAATGCGGATGCATGGAGGATTTGGTGTTCAGTGTGAATCACCCCCTGCAGGAATAAAACTTTGTCTCACAAGACAGTCAGTGGCTGACATGTGCAATTTCGGTCTGTTTCTGGGCTCCGCGCTTTCGTGTTCTGTCTGTCACCTTCCAGATTGCATTGAAGCTACTGAGAAGAGTCAATCAAAATGAATTACTTGTGAGAGCGCAGCAACTATTTTTCACCACCCCTTTACTACGTGAAAATGTTCTTGAGGTGTTTTGCGGTCACTGTAAATTTTGTTTTTCCGACACCCATGGAGGTTAATTGAATTGGACATGGCAGATCACATTTGGGCAGCTATGACACACTGCGCTACTTCATGATAAAGCATTTCAGCACCACCACTCCCTATATGCATATTACATATTCTGCGTAGGGCACCAATTCCATTGGGGGGCACCATCTTACCCAAGGGGGCACCAGAATTCCACCGGCTGCCCTTACTCACAGGTTACACCTTATTCAAGGACCCGATAGCAGTCGTGGAACAGAAGATCGCCTAGTTCTCGAAAGTTAATCTCCACTTTCAACTTTCAAATTGTGAAAATGGAGCTTTATAGTACAAAAAAAGACTCAAGTATTGATCTGTTTTTCACACACATTAATTTTGTTTTCTTTAATTAAATTTGCAATAGTGCACACAAAGGCATAAAAATAAAAAAGACCCACTGCTTTCAAAACTGAAGAAAAAACATTTGGGGGTTTGGCCCACAGCCAGGGTTTGTGAGTGGGGGGGCACTTTGTAATGCTGTTGGTTTGTTAACATGCCAGTCATATCAGTCAACCCAAATCAGAATTCAGAGGCATTGTCTGAACACAGGCAAAGGCCACAAACAAGACAGCAAGGCAATGCAAAAAATTCAAAATGCAACCCATACTTTGCAATGATACAGTTAAACAAAACATCTATACAACACAAACAGGAAATGCAAGGGCTCTCTCTGTTGTTATGAAGGGGATTTACACACACTTTAGTTAAATAGTTACAGTTTTTAGCACTACTATAAAACTACAGTAGTACAGGTTTACCTTATATAACCACAGCATTTGATGCTTCCATCGAATAAATATTCAGTACTACTAGAGATGAGATGATGTTAAACCAATGTTCTCTCAAATTTGTTCTCCGAATTCATTAAATATGTCACTCAATACAGTGTGTGCATTTCAATTTGTGCTCCTTTTAATTCCTAGTAATTTCATTAAGTAAAATAAGCACTTTAGACACACTGATTAGCCAAAACATTATGACCACTCACAGGTGAAGCAAATAACATTGATCATCTCCTAATAAGGCCACATGTCAAGGTCTGTGTAGATTGGATGGTAAGCGAACAATCAGTTCTCGTAGTCAATGTGTTGATTGAGGAGAAATGAGCAGGAGACCTGAGCGACTTTCATAAGGGCCAAATTGTTATAGCCACACGACTGAGTCAAAGCATCTCTGAAATGGCAAGGCTTGGGGTGCGCACGGTCAGCAGTGGTAAGTACCGACAGTGGTCCGAGAAGGGACAAACCACAAACTATCGACAGGGTGCTGGGCGCCCAAGGCTCATCGCGAGGGCAACAAAGACTATCCCGTCTGGTCTGAACCGACAAAAGGTCTACTGTGGCACAAGAAAAGTAGGGTTGGGAATCGTGAGGAATTATTCGATTCTGGTTCAGATTCCTCTTAACGATTCCGGTTCCTTAATGGTTCCAGTAACGATTCAAGTAATTCTTTTAGTACTTTTTTTAAGAATTATTTAGAAATGCAATTCTTATTGTATTTACTACCCTCTGCTGTCTGTTACCAAATAATGAGTTCATTTCAGATATTCAGAGCAGATATAACAAATGTAAAAATTTTTAGAAACAAATTTAATAAATTTCTTGTAGAAGGTGTTTGCAGACTTTTTAGAGACATAAATACAATCCAATAATAGATCCTAACTATATTTTAAATAAACAAACCCAAACCAACAAGAAATGTGATGCCATATTTCATTAATTCGTTTATAAAATTCCACTTATTACAAAAACTCTCATGTAGCTTTAATTATACATTGTCATATGAACAACAAGTAAGTAACTGTACTGCTTGATTTAATAGAGACACAAGTCATCATTAAATAAACAGTAACAGCTTTCAAGAGCCACAAGAGCGGACGTGTGAGCAGGCAAGCTCTGCGCACTTTGCTAGTTTTGATGCTGTTTGTGTCATAAACCGGTGTGATTCAATACACCCTGATTCTTAACTGTTCTAGGAGACAATATGTATATTATATATATATATATATATATATATTTTTTTTTTTTTTTTTTTTAATCTGTGTGTGTACTCAGACTTTGGCCACAGGGATGTTTGTTGGGGGTCTGGGTGGAGTTAGGGATCGAGAGGGGGGAAGAGAAACAATGGGGTTTAATGGTTGACTCTGAATATGAATGTTTTGCTTTGTTATGTGTCATGTTGAGAAGCAACCAATAAAAATGTTAATCTGAAAAAAATAAACAGTAACAGTTCCAGAGACAGTTTAGACTGTTTTGTAGCCTAATATTGTACTTCAGACTTGTGAGACTTAAACTTCTTATTTAATTTCGAGTTGGACATTCATAACTTGCACAACAGTATAAGATTACTTGTATACTGGAAGCGCTGTATGTTTCGTGCTGTAGATTCAAAAGAACCGGCTCATTAGAATGGTTCTTTCGGAATCGAACTGTACTGGAAGCGCATATGTTTTGCGCTGTAAAAAGAGCCGGCTTGAGACTCGTTCGACTATGAATTAAATACACTGGTAGAACGGTGTTTTTACGCTGTAAAGTCAGTAGAGGGCAACGCTGCTGCAAAGACACGCTGCTGGAAACACTGTCAGAGTATTTGAGGATGGTGTTCCAGCCACATCGGCGGAAAACTGCATGCTGGAGAACCGTTAACAGAACCGAAAGTCACGAAGATCATACGATTCCGGTATTTTTTTAAAGAATGGAACCGGTTCTGAACAAGAACCGGTTCTCAGTTCCCAACCCTCCAGAAAAGTTTAATGATGGTTACGGGAGGAATGTGTTACAACACACAGTTCATTGCACCCTGCTGCGTATGGGGCTGCGTAGCTGCAGACCGGTCAGCGTGCCCATGATGACCCCTGTCCACCGTCGAAAGCACCTACAATGGGCATGCGAGAGTCGGAACTGGACCTTGGAGCAGTGGAAGAAGGTCGCCTGGTCCGATGAGTCCCGTATTCTTTTACATCACGTAAGCAGACGTGTACATGTGAGGCATTTACCTGGGTAAGTGAAGGCACCAGGATGCACTGTGGGAAGACGACAAGCCAGTGGAGGGAGAGTGATGCTCTGGGCAATGTTCTGCTGGGAAACCCTGGGTCCAGCCATTCATGTGGATGTCAATTTGACACATGCCACCTATCTAAATATTGTTGCAGACTAGGTACACCCCTTAATGGCAATGGTATTCCCTGATGGCAGTGGCCTCTTTCAGGAGGATAATGCGCCCTGCCACACTGCACACATTGTTTGGGAATGGTTTGAGGTACATGACGAGTTCAAGGTGTTGCCCTGGCCTCCAAATTCCCCAGATCTCAATCCGATTGAGCATCTGTGGGATGTGCTGGACCAACAATTCCGATCCATGGCGGCTCCAACTTGCAACTTACAGGACTTGAAGGATCTGCTGCTAATGTCTTGGTGCCAAATACCACAGAATACCTTCAGGGGTCTTGTAGAGTACATGTCTCGGCGAGTCAGCGCTGTTTTGGCGGAACGCGGAGGACCAACAGCATATTAGGCAGTTGGTCATTATGTTTTGGCTTATCAGTGTATACACATTATTCTTGTCCTTGATTATAAGACAAATAAATTAAATGATTGTACCCTTTTTAACCACAAACTATCACACACCCCCAAAAAAAGTACAGAACAGGAACTGAGGTATTAAAAAAAAAAAAAAAAGTATTTCATTGGATATATTTTCATACTGTAAGACAGTAAGATACTTTTCTGTACTAATACTTTGACTTGCCTTTAAATTTACTTTGTTGAACAAGCACAAATTTCACAACTTGTAATTTTATTAAATTGCCATCTTAGATAAAATTGTTCTTCAGGGAGAAATTTCATCTTTATGTTTATCTCAATTCCACACTATTTACTTGTAAGCGCTGAACCTGAAGACGAGTGGACAATACTTTTCTTTTGGGCAACTCCTTCTACAGTATGTATTCTCTGGTGCCTTTCTAAGCAAAGTAAAGGCTAGTAAAGGCTTTCCCCACACTTTAAGCACACAAGCTATTACATTATGTATTTTCGAAGTCAATTAATATATCCGTTTTACAGATTAATCTTTGCCGATAGTTGTTTTTTGGAACTATCGGTTAAGGGCAAAAATCAATACCGATGGTTTCTTTTTTTTCCCTCTGTAGCCAAAACCCTTCATCTGGTGAATATAGGCTATAAAAATCTTAATTGGGTAGATATTTACATATTGAGCATTGTAACGAAGCCAAGACTCATTACTGTTTTTGGACTAATTCACAATTATTAATGGAAAATATTATAAATAAGACATATGACAACTGACAAGCGATCGCTGATGATCTACTGCTGATTAATTACTTTTTGTAAATTGATTATTAGGCCATTTGGCAGTTTACTTTGTATTCTTGTATTCTTATACATTGTAGATACAATAAATCGGCCATCAAAATCCACTATCATGTATTCTGGTGCTTTTTTTTACAGGCATAGAAACACTTCACACAAAGAGAACACAATCAAGGTCTCTCATTTGTATGAATTTTCAGGTGTCTTTTTTAATATGATGCAAAGATGGATTTTTCACCGCACTGATCACAGTGAAATAGACTTTCTCCAGAGTGAGAGTGCAGATGACATTTTAAATTGAATAACTCAGCAAATCTCTTGCCACACTCAGAACATTGGTGTCATTTCTAACCAGAATGAATTCTCCCATGTCTTATTAGACTACTGTAAAATATGAAAGTCTTTCCACATTGATGGCATGAGTAAGGCTTTTCACCTGTGTGAATTCTTATGTGACTCTTGAGGTAATCTGGTAAAGTGAAACTCTTTCCACACTGAGGGCAAGTGTAAGGCTTCTCTCCTGTGTGAATCCTTATGTGCTTTTTCAGGTCTCCGTTACGTGTGAAACTCTTTCCACACTGAGTGCAAGTGTAAGGCTTTTCTCCAGTGTGAGACTTTAGATGCTTCTTCAGGTCTCCGTTACGTGTGAAACTCTTTTCACATTGCTGGCATGTGAAAGGCTTCTCTCCAGAGTGAGTTCTCATGTGAACATGAAGGCTTTTTTTGTGTGCATAACTCTTTTCACACTGCTGGCATGTGAAAGGCTTCTGTCCAGAATGAGTTCTCAAGTGAACATGAAGGCTTTTTTTGTGTGCATAACTCTTTTCACACTGTTGGCAAGTGTAAGGCTTCTCTCCAGAGTGAATTCTCATGTGAATCTGAAAGTTTGTTTTGTCCGCATAACTCAATCCACACTGCTGGCATGTGAAAGGCTTCTGTCCAGAATGAGTTCTCAAGTGAACATGAAGACTTTTTTTGTGTGCATAACTCTTTTCACACTGCTGGCAAGTGTAAGGCTTCTCTCCAGAGTGAATTCTCATGTGAATCTGAAAGTTTGTTTTGTCCGCGTAACTCAATCCACACAGCTGGCATGTGAAAGGCTTCTCTCCACAGTGAGCTCTTACGTGAATCTCAAAGTTTGTTTTGTCCGTGTAACTCTTTCCACACAGAGGGCATGCGAAAGGCTTCTCTCCGGTGTGAGCTCTCATGTGAATCCTAAAGTTTGATGGATGGCTGAAACTCCTTCCACACTGAGTGCATTTAAAAGGCCTCTCTCCAGTGTGAATTCTCATGTGAATCTTAAGGGTTCCTCTTTTTGTGAAATTCTTTCCACACTGAGGGCATATGATAGGATTTTTGGCTCTTGTAAATATCTGTGAGATATAACTTTCATTCTGAATGAATCGGAGAAAAGATTTTTCTCCAGCTGAGACATTATCAGGTTCCTGGTACTGATGTTTCTCCTCCACTTCATTCAGTTCTTGACTTTCCTCTTTCAACTCCATCAGGTCTAAAGTGAACATATTAGGGTTATTGACAAATAAGGTGAACAATAAGAAATCTTAAGTCTAGTTTAAAACACTTGTCATGTTCTTGAACTGTAATCTCTGTGTCCAATTTGGTTTTGTAATTTTTTTTTATAAACCTTTATAGCATTTTCTACACCAAAAAATAAGTATGTTAATGACTTTAAAAATGTCATGTGGTGTAACCATCAAGTATAAAATATCACAATACTCTCCATGCAACTTAATTATTCATTTAAAAAAATGTTTTCGAACACATTTTTCCCGCTTGCAAGAGCAGGTCCCTGCTCAATGTAATCCTCCACGGGGAGGCATCAAAGACCTCCACTAACACCGAAAACCAAGGGCAGTTGGGCCATTCCAGTGTAACTAACAGCACAGTTCCCTAGTCCTTCCGTATTTTTCACAACACTTGATGAAACATATATTTGCATCCTGCTGGCCATTTGTGAACTAAGGCATCCAGGCCCAGCACAGCATGAGTCAGGGAGTACCACAGGCGACAATGTGTGGTGTCCAGGGAGGCAAACAGGTCTAGCTCGGCTTCCCCGAACAGATCCCATTTCATCAGAACTGTCTGAGGATTACGTAAAAAAATAAAATAAATAAAATAAAAATTCAAACACATTTTTCAAGGTTACAATTTTTTTTTTTACAATATCATGAATTAGTCAAAAACATCAAGAAGTTTTCTCAGGGATACACCACATGACCTGAACAAAGTCAAGTAAAGCACCGCAGTCTTCAATGAGAGTATGCGTAAGCTCACAGTATCTAGTGTCTCGAACTCAAGAATGACCTGTGGTGAGGGACTGTGAACATGAAAATTATCCATCTTTCGGTCGATCGACAAAAAACAGCCTCCAGAGGACGTACATGATTTCAGATTCACATACTTCCAGAGGACGGACCCCCTGTGTTTGCCGGGGTATGTGCCGCCCACCGTCAGTGAGTGGTCGTGTTGTGAGAGGATATAATGCCGTTGAACGAGGCAGTTGCCTAATGAACTGCAGCACGTAGCACAAACTCATTCCCGGCTCGCAACAGCGAGGAAAGCGAGAGAGCTACTAGGTGTTATTGGGACATAGCTGTCTTCTAGCATGATGTCAACAACGGTAAAAACAGGAATCGAAATGACCTGTGTCAGGACACAAACTCATTCCAGGCTCACAACGGCAGGGGAAATGAGAAGCATGTTTAATAAGCACCGCAAGACGACAGACAGAGACCTGAACTCTCAATGAATAGGGAGAACATTAAGTCATTCACACGGCTCTGGAAAGAACGGCACCAGCAGCAAAACTTGGAAGCATGCTAACGCGGTGAACCAATTTGTTTAGTAAAGCACAAGTGAGAAACTTCAAGCATCGCAGTCTCTAATAATAAACTCCGCCGAACGTGTCATTAAGGTCATACTGGGCAGGTGAAGCGCTTTAGATGGAGGAGAGGAGAAACCTAAAATTCTCTGCGCACTATATCCCCTTCTCACGTGCCTCACTTTTGTGGTCCCTCATGAGCCAAAGATGGAGTATGGCGGGAGGAGAGGGGACCAGCTTTGGCTTTCAGAACGAAAGCGCGCCAAGAGCAAAGCGTTTCTTGTTTTATGTGCCAACCATAAACACACCTCGGCGAGAGCTGTATCACCAGGCTAGGCAAGTGATAGATCCTCCTCAATCTCCATGCTCTATTCCCCATCCTCACATGCCTCCCTTGTGCAGTTCCATGGATGCTGCAAAAGGAGTATAGCGGGAGGAGAGAGAGATGGCTTTGTGTGCGTCTTCTGAAGCATAAAAGAGCTGTTTTCTTAACGACGTCTTTATAAAGATGGCATTTTGCAAATGTTTCCACAAGCACATGAAAGCAAGCATATTTCCCTCTGTCTGGTGGACACGAGCACTGCTTTACATAAAGCGGCACTCATGCCTACCAGACAGAGGGAAATATGCTTGCTTTCATATGCTTGTGGAAACATTTGCAAAACGCTATCTTTACAAAGACGTAGTTATCCCTTTAAGCTCTGAAGGGTGTTTTTAAAGATTTCCTGTTTCAGTGTCATACCAAAATGAAAGGCTTATAACTTGACAAAAAAAAAAAAAACAAATGAGGGTCATGTCTTTGCTATCATTTTAAAGAAAACTTTTTAAATGTTTTAATGATATAGGCTAGCTAGCTTATGATAAATTCTGAGACTCTCAGCCTAAGAAACTTAAAAAAATGTAGCTTTTCTTTTGTTCTCAATCATGTAACCTGTAACGGAGTAAAATTGTGTTGATACGACAAAGCAATCAAAAGTTGTAGCATTACAAAAATTATTTATCCTAGTGTCCTAAAGCCTCTCCAAACAAATAAAACTAGGGGTGCACCGATCGATTGGCAACCGATCTAAATCGGCCTATCTTCATCTTAAATAGTTCCTAGATTCAGGGCCAATATTTTTTGCAGCACCCAGGGAATCACATGAGGCCCTTTCCCACCCAGAGTCCTGGTACTTTTCCTTTAGTAACTTTCTTGATCAAGTGTCTTCAACAGGGGGTCCGTGACCCCAGGGGGTCTGCGGTGGTACCGCAGGGGGTCCGCAAATTATTGCTTGATCCACCACTGGCATTTGTAATAATCACTCACTTACTCGCACGCACGCGAGCGAAGCAGGAGAGAGAAGTATGAATTTTAGTCTATCCACATGTTGAAGTCCTTCGCAGATGCATTAAAGTGTGACTAAACAATGCTAGTCAGCAGAAGCACACAGCCCGGAAAAACCCTTCACACAACTACCACTCATCACAAGCCACTCAATGCGCGACACATATCAGGTTTAGCAGCGCTACAGTGGAGGGTCACGTGAATAAAACGGGTCTGCTTTGCGTTGGTCGTGCTGTGCTGTTGAGCAGATTACAGCCTACAGTTTTTTTTAATATTAGTAGCGTTTTGCTTTCAGAACAATAGCTTACTTGCCTGGTGTAAATAAATAGTTACCGCTGAGATTTACAAGCTGGCATTTAATTTTTTTACTCAATTAAATGAACAGTAATTTTGAAATGTATGTATAAATTCGATCACTCATATGAGATGAAGACTCCATTTTAGTAAACTTATAAAAGTTGTTTTATTCTGCATGGACAGGGTCTGTCTGTCTATCTGTATGTCTGTCTTTTTGGAGGAGGTTTGGCACAGGGATTAACAGTAGAAATTAAAAATGTCACTTCATGCAAAAATGTTGCAGACCCTTGCTGTCCCTGCTGAAAAGACCAGCTAGAACCAGCCTAAACTGGTTGGCTGGTTTTAGCTGGTCGCCCAGCCTAAACAGGCTGGTCAGTTAGCTGGTTTCAGAGGGGGTTTGAACAATTTTTAGCTGGTCAGGCTGGGAGACCAGCTAGTCTCCCAGTTCATACCAGCTTGTCCATCCTGACCAGCTAAGACCAGCCTGACCAACTAAGACCAGCCTCCAGCAAAGATCAGCATGACAAGCACCTTATTTCATCCTACCTCCTTATACAGCCCCCTGAAGGCAGCATTTTCCCATTTTCAGACACAGTCTCTGTTTTCAGGCTACAGTTTAAACTGGGCACGAGAATTATGCATGTGGAGCTCCGTACTGCTGTAGCCGCACTGAGAGAAAAGGGGAGGTGGTCAGACAACTACACAGCACACGCTGAATTTAGTGGACAACATGTTGAAAGTGCTATAAACCCATTTATCAACATGATCTTTTACAATAAAGGCTTGAATGACACAACATAAATGACTGTACTGAAATACTCACTCAATGACTTAAAAAAGACATCTAGTTACCACAAAGTAACAGGCATGGAACTTCCCTCATGTAAACTAGATTTCATGACGGTTTAGTGTATGAGTTCAATTACCCACTCTCAATAAACATCTGATTATTTATATCAGTCATCCCAGGAAAAATTTGATGTAGTAATCCAGAAATCACTTTATTTTCTGTATTGTCACACAGTACAAACAGTACAGATGCAATGAAAACTCAAAGCGTGTCTCCCGATGAATTTACACACACCTTAACGGCACCGTGTCTTAATGTAGTTGCTTAATAATTAGGGATTTGTATTACCACAAACCGCCAAAGGCGGTAATCAAACCATAGATACTAATGATTTCTCATTGGAGTGGTTTTGGAGCTTATAATGGAAATATCATATCTCTGCTGTGTGATGCTCTCATGGTTTTTACTGGTTGCCAGAATGTCACAATGACCTTTGATAGTGACAACAGAACTATTCATAACTGTTTTTAATACAAATAAATGTTAGCAGTTCACAATTAATGTAATTTTAATGTCATTTTACTGTGTGGGGCATAACCATATAGGCCTAACTGCAGCATATAACTTGCAAAAGTGTGACAAAGGGCACTTTACTGGATTATATCAGTATTCCTGATAAGTGCACTTCTGAATAAAACATAATAATAATAACAAAACTGGGATTTTCACAAGTGATGGGAAGTCTGATTCTTTTACCCGAACCAGTTCTTTCAGGTTCGTTTCAATGAACCGGTTAAAAAAAAACGATTCACCAGTTAATTTACGTCATCGCATAATGACATCACTATACATAGTGCTAATACGCCAGCGTCATATAATACACGCAAAAACACATTCAATAAAGCCGTATGCAAGCACATAATGCTGATTATTACATTTTATTTAATTAAGTTATAATAATAAGGGTGTTTATTTTCATCAGTGTTTCATTCAGTGATCTTACAATATATCCTACATTAAAAGTTTTGCACCTAAAGCATGCAATACTGACACTGATATACAAACGCGGATGTTCTACATGTCTAATGCATATGAAGTGACTAAAGTAGTCTTAATCAACTCATCCTTTTTTTCTGAAACCATGATCCAGGTCATTACAACTTCAGATATAATCTGCATCCACAATACTCAATAGTAAAATTAATTTACATCTCTCGATTGAAACTTTTCGCCCCATCATTCAAGTCCTCAGTTCACGCATGCTCATCAGCTTGTCAATGATCAGCAGTTCTCAGTATAATGTCTGAAAGAGGCGATTCTCAGTTCAGCGTACTAGTGACTCACAAACTGCTGTGATAGACTCAATGTACTGCTAACGCGAGAGCTGCTGTCCGGGGATCAGTATACTGTTGACTCGAGAACTGTAGACTGGATCATCTTCATACATTGAGAAAACGGTAATACAATCAAGCCATAAACATACGTCCAGTATTTTTTATTTGTTACACTTTCTCTTGTTCAGCAAAATACACCTGAAACATACATTTCAGCCCTTAATCACACGCATGTTCAATGTCAGCAGCTCATCGGTTCTCAGTATGCCGAACATCTTTGAAAGAGGCGATTCTCAGTTCAGTGTGCTGTTGACTCGAGAACTGTTGCAACCAGAGCATTCAGTCCAATTTGTTAACTAGTTGGAGTGGTTCATTGCAAAGAAGAGTTAGGAAAAGCAGATATCATCAGTTCTAGGATCATATTACTCCCGGTTATCTGCTTATTTTGATTGAGTGTCAGGCACATCCGAGAGACTTGTGGATCAGTGTTGACTTGACTTGTGGATCAGTGTTGACTTGAGATGCAAACTGTTTCAAACTATTCAGTCTTTACTAAAAAAGAACCGGTTCAAAAGAATGATTCGTTCCCGAACTGGACATCACTAATTTTCACACACAACAGTCTCTAGAATTTACTCAGAATGGTGCCAAAAACAAACAAAAAAAAACACCCAGTGAACGGCAGTTCTGCAGACGGAAATGCCTTAATGATGAGAGAAGTCAACAGAGAATGGCCAGAGAGTTCAAGCTGACAGAAAGTCTACGGTAACCCAGATAACCACTCTGTACAATTGTTGTGAGCAGAACAGAATCACAGAATGCTCAACACGTGGAACCTTGAGGCAGATGGGCTACAGCAGCAGAAGACCATGTCAGACACTTTATTAGGACCATAGTCTTCCTAATAAAGTGCTCAGTGAGTGTATATTTAGCTATTACTTGTTATATTTTTGTCTGAGAGTTAAAACAAACAAGCTGGTTGTATTCTACTCTTTGAGAGCTTTCCAGCGACATATGACACATGGCTATTTGATCAGTTTGATGTTTTTACCAATTACAATTAGGATGTGCGAGACTAGTCAGGAGAAGCGATCTATCTACAGGAGTCTGCAGTTGCGTGTAAGTGTGTTTATTTCATTGTTATACTTTGTTGTAGAGTGGTATTCATTGCTAGACTTGTGCTCTTTGTTTACTGTCTTGAACTTGTGCTGTTTGTTTACTGTCTTGAACTCGCATCACTTAAACATGGGTTTGTGTGTGTGTGTGTGTGTGTGTGTGCTATATTGTTTTGACTTGTCCCAAGGTATTCACTGCTAGATTTAGTGTTGGTTGTCTAGTTTGTGTAAAACTATCGTGGTTTTTAGTGTCTATAAACAATGCTTCACTTGTTTTAGAGTATTATTTATTGCTAAAGTGCAACATAATTTATTTGCGGTGTAAGGAAGTTGCGTTTGTTCCCGTGCTTGTCCCGTGCTTGTCACCCTTAGTTTCGGTTGACCACGTGACTAGCTTTGTTGTGCTAAGTAGCATTAAGGTGTGTCCTGCTTTTTTTCATTGAACGGCTCGTTATCATCGTGTGTATATTTGACTTGAATGCTGACGCGGAAGCAGCAGCGGAAGTGGTAGCCCTCATGTAAAGCCCTCCGAGACCAGCGAGTCTACCTGTGCGAATCCACCGAGCAAGGACACCGACAAGGCGCCACTCACCATAGCACTTAAGTATCTTTTAATTTTACCACTTGTCTTATTTTCCATCTATATACTAAGATGTCTACTTCATGAATAACACATGCCTTCAAGCACATCCCTGTTATCTGTTACAGACCGTTTACACGATATAGATGCAAGACCAAACGCAACCCACACAACCTACGGCCACTTTGCACTTCAGCACCTGCTCTGCTCTCTTTCTCAGTGGGACTCTGGAACAGCCAGTCAGCTGTGAACAAAGCTGACTTCATTCCAGCCTTTGCCACACAGTCCACCCTCAGCATCCTGGCATTGACAGAAACATGGATATGTCCGCAACACCTGCTGTTTTCTCCAACAACTTCTCCTTCTCTCACACCCCTCGACACACCGGTAGGGGTGGGGGAACAGGTTTGCTCATTCATAACAACTGGACTTTTTCACCACACTCTTCACTATGTAACAATACTAGTTTTGAATTCCATGCTATTACTACAATGCAACCCACAAAAATACATGTTGTTGTCATCTATCGCCCTCCAGGTCAGCTGACAAACTTTCTTGAGGAGTTGGATGTCCTGCTGTCCTCGTTGCCGGAGGATGGTAGGCCACTTGTGGTTCTTGGTGATTTCAACATACACCAAGACAAGCCCCAAGCCACAGAACTGAATACTCTCCTGGCCTCATTTGACTTGGAAAGACTACACACCACAGCAACTCACAGATCGGGCAACCAGCTGGACATCATTTTTACACGTAACTGTACCAACTCAAATATTCTTGTTACTCCTTTACATGTCTCTGATCACTACTTTGTTCAATTCCACATGACTCTCCCATCTACATTAAAATAGCCTCCACCTTTGGTTTCCTTTCGCCATAACCTCCGTTCTCTTTCACCCTCACGCCTTTCCACTGCTGTCTCTACCTCTCTTCCCACACTAAATGTATTTACCACGCTTAATGTAAACACTGCCACAGACACACTAAGCTCTACTTTAACAACCTGTCTAGACAACATCTGTCCTCTCTCCTCAAGGCCAGCACGTGCTACACCACCCAGCCCATGGCTGTCTGATGTCCTTCGTGAACATCAGACTGACCTCAGGGCAGCTGAGAGGAGATGGCGGAAATCTAAAGATCCAGCAGATCTAGGCAAATATCAGCCTCTGCTTGAAACTTTTTCAGATAACATTAAATCTGCAAAAACCTCCTATTACCAGAACAAGACCAACAGCACCACAGACACTCGCAGCTTGTTTAGAACATTCAACACACTTCTCTGCCCTCCCCCTCCACCACCTGACACATCACTAACAACAGACGTCTTCGCCACATTTTTTACTAATAAGGTTACAACCATCAGCAATACATTCTCAGCACCACACCCTGTCAAACACCCGTCTCCTGTATGCAACTCTTCTGTCTCTATGTTCTCTCCTCTGACTGACACCGAGGTCTCTAAACTCCCCCTCTCCAATCACCCCACCACCTGTTCCCTTGACCCCATTACTTCTCACCTTCTCCAGGCCATTTCTCCGTCCATCCTACCTGCACTCACACACATAATTAACACATCTCTACTTACAGGCACTTTTCCCACTACATTCAAGCAGGCTCGAGTAACCCCGCTGCTGAAGAAACCTGCACTTAACCCCACAAAAATAGAACACTACAGACCAGTCTCTCTCATCCCATTGATGGCAAAAACACTTGAAAGGGCAGTTTTCAATCAAACTTCTGCCTAACTCTCACAGAACAACTGCTGGATGACAATCAGTCAGGTTTCAAAAGTGGACAATCCACCGAGACTGCCCTGCTGTCTGTCGCTGAGATGGGCGAAAGCTGAATCCAGATCATCAGTCCTGATTCTGCTGGACCTTTCTGCAGCCTTTGACACAGTCAACCATAAGATCTTACTCTCTACCCTCTCCACGCTGGGCATCACAGGAACTGTGCTTGACTGGTTTAACTCCTATCTCTCAGGTAGGTCCTTCAAGGTAGCCTGGAGAGGTGAGGTATCCAAGCCACATCAGCTACTTACTGGTGTACCTCAGGGATCAGTGCTTGGGCCACTTCTCTTCTCTATATACACAACATCACTGGGATGCATCATTCAGACACATGGTTTCTCTTACCACTGCTACGCTAATGACACGCAACTCTACTTGTCTTTCCAGCCCAACGACACCACAGTGACAGCTCGAATTTCTGCCTGCCTGGCGGACATCTCGGCCTGGATGAAGGAGCACCACCTGCAACACAACCCAGCCAAGACTGAACTCCTTGTCTTTCCAGCCAACCCTGCTGTTGAACACAACGTCACTGTGCAACTGGGTGCAACTACAGTAAC
The DNA here is from genome assembly GCF_019703515.2 of Myxocyprinus asiaticus. Classification (NCBI taxonomy): domain Eukaryota; kingdom Metazoa; phylum Chordata; class Actinopteri; order Cypriniformes; family Catostomidae; genus Myxocyprinus; species Myxocyprinus asiaticus. Next base: position 5,298,756 of record NC_059349.1, read on the forward strand.
GCCTTCCAAATCGGTCAGAAATCTAGGGGTAACCATTGATAACAGTCTAAATTTCACAGACCACATCTCAAAGACTGCAAGATCATGTAGATTTACACTACAATATCAGGAAGATAAGACCCTTCCTCTCTGAACATGCCACACAACTGCTTGTCCAGTCACTTGTTATATCTAGACTGGACTACTGTAACGCTCTCATTGCAGGCCTCCCTGCATGTGCAATTAGACCCCTGCAAATGATCCAGAATACAGCAGCACGTCTCGTCTTTAATGAACCAAAGAGAGCACGTTACACCACTCCTTGTCTCTCTCCACTGGCTGCCAGTTGATGCACATATCAAATTCAAGGCTCTGATGCTGGCATACAGAACAGTCACTGGGTCTGCTCCAGCATACCTAAAATCATTTATACAGAGCTACGCACCCACTAGAAGCCTGCGGTCGGCTAAGGAAAGTCGCCTTGTTGTACCAACACAAAGAGGCACCAAAACACTTTCCCGGACTTTCGGCTTCATCATACCACGTTGGTGGAACGACCTCCCCAACTCCATCTGTGAAGCTGACTCACTCTCTGTCTTCAAAAAACGACTAAAAACACATCTTTTCCATGAGCACTTAACCAGTCATTAAAAAATTAAAAAAAACTTCTGTTGCACTTTAATTTGTTTTGAATACTATTCTGATGCTAGTGAAACTTTGTAATACGGCACTTTCATACCACTGTCTCCTTAAGATGATTCACTTATGTTTTCCTCTTTTGTAAGTCGCTTTGGATAAAAGCGTCTGCCAAATGAATAAATGTAAATGTAAATAAATGTAGTCGACTAAACGGTTCTGATGCTGTTAGTCCACACTGGAATTACTAGTCAGTTAATATTTCCCCCCATTAAACTGATAATACTTTTTACACATTTACGTTTGGCTTTATATATTTACAGAGGCTGCACTTAAATTACTGTCATATTAATGTTAAATATTTTAAATAGAATTAATAACACAAATATTATTTAAGAGTGTATCTGGAGCAGATACAGAGTTGAATTTCACCTCAGGCTGCACGTGCTTCTTCCCTCAGCAAAGTAGTAATGAAAACACTTTGGTGGTGGTGCGGGAATCGGCTTTCCAAATGTTTGAAAGTCCCTAAGGATGTTTTCACGTTTGAGTCTTCTTTACATCTGTGCATGTTTGTACGTTATTTTCCCGCTAAACAGGCTTTTTCAAGCGCAGGATAGATGCCTCAGGTGAGTCAAGCCCGTCTGTTACCGGACCATGTCGGCGTGTTAATTTTACTCATCAAAAATGTATGCTTTTGAGTAAGTAGCCTAGAAAATAACTGTTTTAGACTAGGTATGCCATTTTTTTAATCTGCTGATTAAGAAGGCTATTTTCAACGAGGTGCCGACTGCTTAACAAGTTATACTATCTTTTATTCTGTGCGCACGTCATGTTTAGAATACATTAGGTTTATTGAAGGCTACATCACAGGCCTATTTTTTCTATCCTATAGCTACTTTTTTTTTTTTTTTTTTTACATCGTAACTGTTATTGGTTAACGTTCTTTACCAAACAGCTGTCATATTAGATCAATGGCTAATGCACAATTGCACGTTGTGAAAAACTTTTCAGCACATTTTTTTCTCTCTCATAGATTTGGCTTAGTCTTCCATTTAGAACAGGCTATTAGGGTTGTTCCATTGGTCCTGCACTATTCATTAAATTGTTTTCAATAAATATTTCAATGAAATATTCGCAAAAGTTGATTCAGTGAATGTGTGTCATGTTCTATATTTAATGTACAATGATCATAATGCAAGGTGAGCACGTCGCAGATAAATGCCCCTTTTCAGTGGAATTTAGCGTCAGATTTGGAATAGATTAATATTTTAAATGGGTCCCATAAAAACCTTTTTTTTTTTTTTTTTTTTTTTTAAAACTGTTTTCTGAAGGTTGGTTTCTCTTTAGACTAGTCGACTGGTTGGTTACAAAACTTCCGTTTAAACAACAGTCAAATTAGTCATAGCGCACATCCCTAATTACAATAATACTGTATGTGCAGTGCAAAATTATTAATAAATTGTCAAAACAGAACACTTCTGATTTGTCTGCAAATTTCAAAGCAATTGTTCAGTTTTGGTCATAATGCCTACATGCACTGTAAAGTACAGCTTCTAAGCTTTAAAACGATACCTACACTACTGGTCAAAAGTTTTGAAACACTTGACTGAAATGTTTCTCATGATCTTAAAAATCTTTTGATCTGAAGGCGTATGCTTAAATGTTTGAAATTAGTTTTGTAGACAAAAATATAATTGTGCCACCATATTAATTTATTTCATTATAAAACTAAAATTTAATTAAAAAAAAAAGTTTTGAAATTGATGACTTGGACCAAATAATAAAGAAAAGCAGCCAATAAGTGCCCAACATAGATGGGAACTCCTTCAATACTGTTTAAAAAGCATCCCAGGGTGATACCTCAAGAAGTTGGTTGAGAAAATGTCAAGAGTACATGTCTGCAAATTCTAGGCAAATGGTGACTACTTTGAAGATGCTAAAATATAACACAGTTTTGATTTATTTTGGATTTTGTTTAGTCACAACATAATTCCAATAGTTCCTTTTATGTTATTCCATAGTTTTGATGACTGTACTATTATTCTAAAATGTGAAAAAAAAATTATAATAAAGAATGAGTAAGTATTTCAAAACTTTTGACCGGTAATGTATGTTGTGTAGGTTAAGACTGTAAAGAGTTCATCAAATGGCTCTTTTATGCTTGTGTACAGCAGACACACACAAATACAATAAATGCAATTAGTTTAAAAGCACACTTCAATATGTCAAAGGATATGCTTTCGTTGAAGCACAAGAGGTCAAAGACAGTTATCTACTCGCTGGTGAAATAAGCCTCATCAGTCCGCTGACACACAGGAGAAGAAATAATCCATGTCCAAACTGAAAATTGTCAATGAAGATGACTGGCAGAGCACCACTTCGAGCCGTCAAACGATCCTCCCGCTGTGAAGGTGCGCAAAATCTGATGATTACATCCGAGATGGGCATCTCGAGTACGAAGAGATGATATCACTACCCTGAAGGAGAAAATTCTGATCAGACAGCACTGTGTCCCACAGTACAAACACGAGCGAGTATTAAGGGGCGGAGTATTAAGCGCTTCCTGCCAGTTAAAATCAGCGTGATTCTAAAGAGTTTCAGAGATCGGTTATCCCTGCAGAGATTCCCAATAGAGTTGTTCAGCCATGACATCAATTTGTACGTGAACCTAAAAGTCTAAGTCGCCATGGGTTCCCTCGGGATTTTCCTATGGGTTTTTATAAGGGGGATTTTGAACTTATGTGTAAAATAAAGTCTGTTGTACACATTACTCGACGATTCATGGACGTTTTGTTCTACAACATAAATTACACACAGTCTCAAACGTGAATTTTGAAGCCATATTAAATAACATACTTTTTTTTTTTTTTAAAACACACGGCTGGGGGCCTGGGTAGCTCAGCGAGTAAAGATGCTGACTACCACCCCTGGAGTTGCGAGTTTGAATCCAGGGCATGCTGAGTGACTCCAGCCAGGTCTCCCGGTTGCTAGGGTGGGTAGAGTCACATGGGGTAACCTCCTCGTGGTCACTATAATGTGGTTCGCTCTCGGTGGGGCACGTGGCGAGATGTGCATGGATTCCGCGGAGAATAACGTGAAGCCTTCACACGCACTATGTCTCCGCGGTAATGTGCTCAACAAGCCACGTGATAAGATGCGCAGATTGACGGTTTCAGACGCGGAGGCAACTGAAATTCATCCTCTGCCACCTGGATAGAGGCGAGTCACTATGCCACCACGAGGACTTAGAGCGCATTGGGAATTGGGCATTCCAAATTGGGGAGAAAAAGTGGATAAAAAACAAAACAAAAACACAACGTCTTTAAAAATCACATTTGAGGTATGACTGTGTGTAATGTTGTAGAACAAAACATCCATGAAAAGTCAAGTAATGATTACCACAGACTTTATTTTACACATAAGATCAAAAACAGCATTATAAAAACCCAAAGGAAAATCCAGAGGGAACCCATGGCGAATTCTCTTCCGGATTGTGGACTACAACCTGAGCAGCTTTATAGCGTTAGCTAGCTAGCACAGCGTCGAGGACTTGAAAGGGAACAACTTCAAAACGTAATGCTCAGTCTTAAAGGGGTTCGCTCTGTTTTATGGTTTTTGTCCACATAAAAAAACAAAATGGCTACCTACATGTTGGTTACACCACATGACTTTGACTTGGTGGACAAAAGTGTTTATAAATATGAATCATATTTGAAAACACAATTGATTCACTGATTTATATATATGAAAAAATAATAACATTTTATTCTGCACTACACATGCATGTATTAAGATGCAGTTGACCACAGATTTTTTTCAAAAATTTAAAGGTGCAGTATGTAAGATTCAGAAACCCTTGTTATTAATGACACCTGTGGCCATTAAGTGAACTGCAGCCAGCTACCTGTTGCTCGTGATCGCACTCATGCATACACTCCATAGGGATGCGAGCGAGCGAGCATCAGCCAAAACAATGACGTAACGTACAAAGAGATGAACGTGATTCACCGGCATCATGCTGATAGATGAGGTAGCATAATTAAAATGTTTTACTACAAACTTTGAGACTAAACTAAAACTACTTATCAGCTAACATAGCATACTGCTACACACATACAGCTACATACTACCGAACTATACCAGACAGTTTACTGTTGCACTGCACTGTTATGTTACACTATTGTATGTTTTGTATGTCATATGTTGTACTACGAATAAGAAACCAGCGTATTTGCTTAAATTTATCCTGTGTACCTGACTTTCAGTATAAAGAGAAGATTGTTGAAATTATTATAAGATGAACGCCTGCCGATGTTCACTCTAGTTTTCGCTCGACCACGATCACGTTCCCGCTTAGCCAGACTGGATTCAGTAGATCATTTTCTTTTTTTTTTTTTTGGCTTACTCTGAATTTGTGTAGGAGTTGGTGTTGTGCAGGGAGCCGGACGTTTGCTGGATTCCATCTCTAAGATAATGTTACATAGTGTTGCAGACTGTCTGCTGTCGCTGTTGAATAGTGGAAGAGAAGCTACTGTCTGAGGCAAGGCTTTCGGGAGTGCGCATAAACGTCACATCCTTTGGATTTTCCTGGCAAAAGCGACCCGCTCCCTTCACAGGAAAATCAGTCTACAGGCTTTAATAGGAAACTAGGAAGTCCGGGAAGGGCTCATTTTGTAAGTTGCGTTACAAGCCGTTCACAAATTGGCAAAAAAAAAAGGCGAATATTACATGAAAAATGTTACATATTGCACCTTTAAACTTTTAATGAGACTTTGATTTTTTTTACCATCTCTGTAAGGTAAGGTTATGCCACAAAAAATATCAATTATTTTGAACTTAGTAATTGAAAACATGTTAATAATTGTTCTGTGTATTGTATTTTTTAATGTATTTTTAAATAATTTAGTAGATCTGGGAAAAAAAACAAAAAAAACAGTGTCAGGTCATTGATCAATTAACAACAAAGGAAGAGTGACGAGAAGAAATAAAACCTCACACAACGAAAATGACACAAAGTAAATAGAAAAAGATGTCAAGTGACATTTTAACAATCTTTCGTGTAACATGGGTTAATTTTCTGTCTTTCTCATTTAAATACCATTAAACATTGGTAAACTTCTAAATAACGTTACAATCGTTTAGACGTAGGTTTTGTTTCATTTTTCGTTGTTAGTCAGGCTGTTTTCTTGGTTTAACCATGTTATTTAGCTGATTTCATTATTTTCATATTACAGCCACCAAATCTGGTTAAACTGTCTAAAGTTTTGTTACTCCAGAAGAATCAAGTATGCACACCGACCTCTTTGTTCCACAGTATCTTCATTTTTCACTCTGCATGCTTCTGTTACTCTCGTGTCTTCACTCTCTACTTTCATAAACTCCATCTTTAAAATCGAAAGGTGTCTTTGTCATGTTTGAGATTCCAATTATAAAGATCAACAGAAATGAGAAGAAAAGCAAAGTAAATCTCTGTTGCTTACATGTGGATGTGCTTTACTCAGTAACACTCCGAAATGTTACGCCATATACGAGAAACTTAATAACAGCACTTCAAACCATTAAAATATTACATAAGCTCATAATCTACATTCATTTCACATGTGCAATAACGGCTGTATCGTTGTAGAGAAGCGCTCAAAAACAAACAACTCGCGGCGCAGCACTATGACGTCACATGTAGTCGAATCGTTCTTCCTTTAGTTTAACGGCAGGTCGCAGACTTATTAGTGCATTACCGCCACCTACCTCTCGCCTGGACCAGAGGGACTACACCCCCTATTGTTAGTAATGGCAGAAACTATGGAGGTAAATTCATGACTAAATTCTTTGAAGCATAAAAGCATGGTGAACTGCTCTAATCGAAAAAATAAATGCATTGTATTATCAGTGTCTGCATTTAAATGCGATGAATTTACAGTGCTTGCATTTAATTCTGTTGTATTTACAGTGCTTGTATTTTGGGAGGCTGAAATTTAACATGGTTGTATTTTTAAGCATTTAATATTTTATTTGGAAACATTTCACAACTAATTTCATTATTAAAAATTCAACAATAAATATTCACCTTCCAAAGTTCATTTCCAAAATATTCAGTTCATTTGAAAATACCATCTAGATATTTCAACAGGTAAAATTCAGCCCATTCTATTTCGCTTAACAAAATTAGCTTCCTCAAATTCAGTGGTTCAAATTTGGTTGGAAATTCAACCTTCTACATCCGGGAACTGCAGGAAAAGCAGCAGAGTACCGATCCACAATCTCCATCTGGTGCTATTCGTTCTCACCAGCAGGTGGTGCAATGCGTTCGGGTGTTGACTACTGAAGACCAAAGCTACAGGTAGAGGGAACAGCTGTGTATGTTTTGATAGTTTGTTTTTCAATTTGAAAAGAAATGAACAGAAACAAGAAAACAAGAAAATGTAATAAAATATTATATTACAATATAAATAATAAATTAATGAATGTAAAATTAATTAGGTCTAAATCAATGAACAACCTTTGTGCACGAGTTAGTACAAAGTGGCTGCATGATATAGTATTAAATTCAGAAGGAAGGATGTCGATGTTATACTGTATCTATGGGGAAATTGTCTATCTTGGCATGTTTCCCACATTCCTACTCTTTACAAATTCTCATCTTCTCTGACACTGAAGGGCGCTGTCACGTGCACATTGTTATGCATGGATGATCAGTTTGGGCGCAAAGCGCAGATCTCCACTTAATCAGTTAATGTTTGTACATTTACCCTATGTTAGTGCTTCCAACGCCCAATTGTGCACATGAAACAGGCCTGCCAACACGTCAACCTCTTTATGCTTTTTATATAGTCTTCACAGAACCTAGAAGCTTGCACCCCGTTGGTCGACCCACAGATTATAAATGAAACATTGCAAACACACATTTGAGAATCAAGGCAGTGATTGTGTAAAAACAGTAGATCGGAGCCCCCAGCACAAAAATAATTACAAAACTATGTATTTAATTATATAGTTAATTAGTTTGATTATTTAAGAAAATAACTTTGAACATTTCTCAGCTAGCTAAATTACAAGTATTTACAGTGGTGTGAAAAAGTGTTTGCCCCCTTCCTGATTTCTTATTTTTTTGCATGTTTGTCACACATAAATGTTTCAGATCATCAAACAAGTTTAAATATTAGTCAAAGATAACACAAGTAAACACAAAATGCAGTTTTTAAATGAAGGTTGTTATTATTAAGGGAAAACAAAATCCAAACCTACATGGCCCTGTGTGAAAAAGTGTTTGCCCCACCTGTTAAAACATAACTTAACTGTGGTTTATCATACCTGAGTTCAATTTCTCTAGCCACACCCAGGCCTGATTACTGCCACACTTGTTCTCAATCAAGAAATCACTTAAATAGGACCTGCCTGACAAAGTGAAGTAGACCAAAAGATCTTCAAAAGCTAGACGTCATGCCGAGATCCAAAGAAATTCAGGAACAAATGAGAAACAAAGTAATTGAGATCTATCAGTCTGGAAAAGGTTATAAAGCCATTTCTAAAGATTTGGGACTCCAGAGAACCACAGTGAGAGCCATTATCCACAAATGGCGAAAACATGGAACAGTGGTGAACCTTCCCAGGAGTGGCCGGCTGACCAAAATTACCCCAAGAGCGCAGCGACGACTCATCCAAGAGGTCACAAAAGACCCCACAACAACATCCAAAGAACTGCAGGCCTCACTTGCCTCAGTTAAGGTCAGTGTTCATGACTCCACCATAAGAAAGAGACTGGGCAAAAATGGCCTGCATGGCAGAGTTCCAAGACGAAAACCACTGCTGAGCAAAAAGAACATTAAGGCTCATCTCATTTTTGCCAGAAAACATCTTGATGATCCCCAAGACTTTTGGGAAAATACTCTGTGGACTGACGAGACAAAAGTTGAACTTTTTGGAAGGTGTGTGTCCCATTACATCTGGCGTAAAAGTAACACTGCATTTCAGAAAAAGAACATCATACCAACAGTAAAATATGGTGGTGGTACTGTGATGGTCTGGGGCTTTTTTGCTGCTTCAGGACCTGGAAGACTTGTTGTGATAAATGGAACCATGAATTCTGCTGTCTACCAAAAAATCCTGAAGGAGAATGTCCGGCCATCTGTTCGTGACCTTAAGCTGAAGCGAACTTGGGTTCTGCAGCAGGACAATGATCCAAAACACACCATCAAGTCCACCTCTGAATGGCTGAAGAAAAACAAAATGAAGACTTTGGAGTGGCCTAGTCAAAGTCCTGACCTGAATCCTATTGAGATGCTGTGGCATGACCTTAAAAAGGCAGTTTATGCTCGAAAACCCTCCAATGTGGCTGAATTACAACAATTCTGCAAAGATGAGTGGGCCAAAATTCCTCCACAGCGCTGTAAAAGACTCATTGCAAGTTATCGCAAACGCTTGATTGCAGTTGTTGCTGCTAAGGGTGGCCCAACCAGTTATTAGGTTTAGGGGGCAATCACTTTTTCACACAGGGCCATGTAGGTTTGGATTTTGTTTTCCCTTAATAATAACAACCTTCATTTAAAAACTGCATTTTGTGTTTACTTGTGGTATCTTTGACTAATATTTAAACTTGTTTGATGATCTGAAACATTTAAGTGTGACAAACATGCAAAAAAATAAGAAATCAGGAAAGGGGCAAACACTTTTTCACACCACTGTATAAAGTTGGGGGCCTGGGTAGCTCAGTGGTAAAAGACGTTGCCTACCTTCCCTGGAGTTTGCTAGTTCGAATCCCAGGGCGTGCTGAGTGACTCCAGCCAGGTCTCCTAAGCAACCAAATTGGCCCAGTTGCTAGGGAGGGTAGAGTCACATGGGGTAACCTCCTCATGTTCACTATAATGTGGTCGTTCTCGGTGGGGTGCATGGTGAGTTGAGCGTGGATGCCGCGGTGGATGGCGTGAAGCCTCCACATGTGCTATGTCTCCGTGGCAACGCGCTCAACAAGCCATGTGATAAGATGCACGGGATGACAGTCTCAGACACGGAGGCAGCTGGGATGCGTCCTCCACCACCCAGATTGAGGCAAATAACTACGTGACCATGAGGACTTAAAAGCGCATTGGGAATTGGGCATTCCAAATTGGGTGAAAAAGGGGAAAAATCCCCCCCCCCAAAAAAGTATTTATAAAGTTATGCACAAATCTATGAATGAGCAACATACAGTCAGATTTCAGCACTTCACAATGGACAGCAAAGAAGCACTTAAAAGTGCTTCGTGCATTCCTGTTAAGTGCAGGTTTGGGAAACGCACGTGAAAAAGGAAAGAATGTTTGCAGCTTCACATGTAGAGAACACTCTTAAGAGCTACGATCCACAGTTATCGGAAAAGACCCATAGTTATTTAAAAAGTCCCATAGTTATTGGAAAAGCATGTAGCCTTTGTTTCTCATGATCTATGCACTTGGCTGGGAGCGCTCTCCGTTTCACTTTTAAGTGCTTAGAAGCAATGGCAGCTTAGAAAGAAATGGCATGCAAAGAAAATAGTGCAAAACAACGTACATAAATGAAGAGAAATGTCAAGAGATATAAAGCTCTCGCTCCCTCATTACACATGCGTTTTGTGGGTTGTGGTTTCAGGGGCGGCCTTTGCCATATTTACGATGAAAAAGAACTCCATTGCGCCAAGTCACATACACACACATATTTGTATTTACTAAAACTAACATAATAAACACAAATTTTGTTATCCAAAGTCGTTTTGGATCTGTTTTACCTTACCTCAAGGAGAAACGCCCTGTCAGCACTCTTTAATTAAGATGCAGTTGACCACAGATTTTAAACTGGGCTCACTTTGTTTCTTTAACTGTTGCACTTCATATAGTAGTTAAATAAAATCAGCAGATAATCAGTTAAATAACAGAAGTCAGTTGAATCATAATCGGTTGTTACATGAGATAAACAAATGATAAAATAAAATTGGCACTTGTGTTTATTGTTGATTTGTCTGTCTTTGATTTGCCTATGAGAAAAGCTGATACAAATTTTGCACAGCATTTATTTTTATTTGTTGCTTATAATTTCATTAGAATTAAGTGAGAATGCGCACCTGGTGTAGACAAGGAGTGACGCTTCCTGTGTAGACAGCAACATTGATTATGCCAGACAATTGGACAGAAGTCCGAAAAAAAGGACAGGCTTGGGTAAAAGAGGAAGTGGTCAGCCTATTACTGCTGATATGTGACTGTTGTTTGTGTGTTGGATGTTAACTACTTCGATAGAGACAAAACATGATCAATTATCTGCTGGGCGGAACAAACCGATTCAGTGAGAAGCACGACGTGACCCATTTCAATTCACCAAAACCATGTAAATTTTCTTATTTGAAATAAGAACATTTTTCAAAATACATTTTCTAAAAGGAATATGATTATCAGAATCAGAATCAGAATCAGAATGAGCTTTATTCCCAAGTATGCTTACACATACAAGGAATTTGTCTTGGTGACAGGAGCTTCCAGTGTACAACCATACAAAAACAAACACCAGCTGTTGGTGGAGAGGAGAGAGTGGAGTGATAGAGCCAATTAATGGATGGGGATTATTAGGAAGCCATGACTGATAAGGGCCAATTGGGGGAATTTGGCCAGGACACCAGGGTTACATCCCTACTCTTTTTGAGAAGTGTACTGGGATTTTTAATGACCACAGAGAGTCAGGAGTTCATGTGACGCCATGCAAGGAGCAGACGTGTGAGCGACGAGCTCTGTGCACTTTGCTGAATTTTCGATTATTTTCATATTGTAATCTGGTGAAATTTGATATATCCAGTTACACATTTGCCCTTTGTTGCAAAACATGGCAAAGAAGTCAAAATCCCGTGTTCAGGATGAAAGCCCCGACAGGCCTACCGACCGGGAACTCGATTTGGATGGCACGGCTGGAGAAGGAATCCAGCGTCAGTTGTCCAACATGTCGGTGATGTTGACGAAGATTCTTGCTGACTGGGAGGATCTCGCTGTAATACATCGATCGATTACGGCGATGGAAATAAAATTCTCCGAGTTAGGTACAAGAGTGACTGATGTTGAAAAATGAATCGATTTTTTGGAATCTTCGGAGAGGGAATTAACGGCTAATCCACCCACAACCAAAGTTGATTTGGTACATCTCCTTGAAAAGCTATGAAGATCTTGAAAATAGAAGCCGCAGGAATAACGTTCGAATTGTTGGAATTCCTGAGCATGAGGAGGGCAGTGATATGGTGAAATTCCTAGACGAGTATTTCCCGAGTCTGCTCAACATAACAGGCCACAAGCTGGAAATCGAGCGAGCTCACAGAGTCCCTGCTCACAGATTTGCTGAGGGAGACAGGCCCCGACCGATTCTGGGCAGATTTCTGAGATCATCCGATAAAGATCTTGTGTTGCGCCAGGCGAGGAGCAAAGGGAAGCTTTCTTGGAAGAACCATAATATTTTCTTGTTCCCGGACTTTGCGAATTCGACAAGAGAAACACGATTGGTTCAAGGAATGTAAGAAACTCTTACATCAGAAAAAGATCTCGTTCGCTCTGATGTTTCCAGCCAAACTGAGAATAGAAACGAAGGTCGGTCGCAAAGTATTTACATGTCCAAATCTGGCAATGTCTTTTATAGAATCAATGACTGAGTAAACCATTGGATGTTTCTCATGTGAGTGGGTCTGACTCACTGTACTTACTCTTGAGGAAGCTGGGCGACATTTTGGGTTTTTTGCATTGGCTCCGCCTAGCGGCTAGAGCTTGTTTTGTGAATAACACTTTTCCTTAAAGAAACTTTTGCATTGAAGTTTCCAGACAGATTGAGAGTGGACACTACGGATGACCGCAAAATATCTACATGCTGCTCACACAAAGGATGTCTTTTATAAAGTTGACGGCTTGTGTTAGTCATGATATATACTTTTATGAAGCCTCCGAGTGAATTGACTCGATCATCTGGGGAACCGGAATGCCGGTTTTGTTTCTTTTTGTATTGGTTCTGCCTAGTGGCTGGAGCTTGTTCTATTGAATAACACTCCTTTGGAACAGCTGTGGATTAATCTGTTCGTTCTTTGTACTTATTCCTCCTGCTGGCTGTAGTTTGTTTTGTTTGGTTTTTTTTTACGAGACATTGGAATGAATACGTCATCCACTGAACTCATAACAGCTGGCTCACTGATCATTCGTTTGTCTGTCCGAGGATTCTGAATGGTTTTATATCAGCTGGATTTTGTTTTGTGGAAGACCACACCTTTGAGACAGTTCTGTGAATGAATTTACACATTCTTTGTGTTCATTCTTCCTATAGACTGGGTTTATTTTACAAAGTATTTTCTGTTATGTAATTTTGCCTCACAAATTTGTGAGGCAAAATTGAGCAATCTGATGGCAAAGTTGTCGTGGGGGCTCGTGGGCCTTCATGGACCTTTTGAGTTTAGAGGGATTGTCGCCGGTTGGCGCTTTCGTGCGCGGGGTTAATGCGCATGTTTTTCTTTTTTCTGTTTGTTTTGTTCGGGGGGATGTTCGGGGTTTGATTGTTTTACTAATGGGGAATGTAGTCTGTATAATTTTGTTTTTGACACACAATTTATTTTTTCTACTATATCAAAATGTCAAATGTTAATATGAGTGTACTATCTCTCTCCACATGGAATGTAAATGGGTTGGGGCACCCCATAAAAAGAAGGAAGGTTATTTCTTTTCTTAAACGTAAGAAATATGATATAGTGTTTCTTCAAGAAACACATCTCTCCCCGCAGGAAGCTGAAAAATTTGGGAAGATATGGGGTGGACATGTTTTCTTTAGTGCTGGCTCAAGTAAGAGCAAGGGAGTCATTATATTGATTAATAAACATCTACAATTCAAATGTCTCAAACAGATTAAAGATAAATTAGGAAGAGTAATTATTGTGTTAGTTGAAATTCAAAGGCAAAGGTTGATTTTGGCTAATATTTACGCACCTAACGTTGATGATCAAGGCTTTTTTATAGATCTTGAAGGGATGTTGCAAGCCGCTGGCACCCCTCGTGATATAATATTGGGAGGAGACTTTAATCTTTTGATGGACTCAGTCCTTGATCATAATGAAGCAAAAGTGTGCAAGCCCCTAGAGCAAAATTGACGCTTCACAGGATGTGTAAAATTCTTGGTCTTACAGATATTTGGAGACTTTTGACCCCATCTGGTAGGGACTATACATTTTTTTCATCAGTCCATAAGATTTATTCTAGAATAGATTTTTTTTTAATATCCAAATCCCTCATTTCATCTGTTGTTGATTGCTCAATTGGAAATATCTTAGTCTCAGATCACGCCCTGGTGAGTTTAAAGGTGTTGCCATATACAGAGAAAAAGAAATCATATAGTTGGCGCCTTAATGTGTCCCTTTTGCAAAATCCTGATTTCCAACAAATGTTAAAGACTGAAATCAGTGTTTATATGGAGACCAACTGGTCCTTAGTATCCTCTGTGAGCGTGGCTTGGGAGGCACTTAAGGCGGTTCTTAGGGGTCGGATCATACAGTATGCCTCATTCATTAAAAAATCCAAAGCACAAGAACTTGTGGAGTTGGAAGGTAATATTAAAAGTGCTGAGGCAGAGCTGAAGCGCCGTATGTCATCTGATGGCCTCAGAGAATTGACCCGATTGAAATATAGATATAATACTATTTTGTCACGGAAAGTGGAGTTTTGGTTATTCAGGGCAAGACAGTCATACTTTGAGTCGGGTGACAAAGCAGGAAAACTTTTGGCTAGATATATAAAGCAGAGAGAGTCTTTTTCTATCATTCCCTCAGTGAAATCTGCTTGTGGTGAAAAATTTACCTCGGCTATTGATATTAATAATGCCTTTAAAGAGTTCTATCTTGATCTCTATGGTTCCACGTCTTCATCCACTGATGAAGATATTAGGAACTTTGTGGAACCATTTGATCTTCCTAAACTGACTAAAAATTCTCTTGATTCTGAGATAACCTTGGAGGAGCTTGTTGAGGTAATTAAAGCTTTGCCTACAGGCAAGTCTCCGGGGCCTGACGGCTTTTCCTCTGAGTTTTTCAAATCTTATGCTACAGAACTGGCTCCACTTTTGTTAGAAGTTTATACTGATTCATTAAAGAATGGAAAGCTTCCACCAACCACGACACAAGCCCGGATCAGTCTGATTCTAAAAAGGGACAAAGATCCAAGCGAGTGTAAAAGTTACCACCCAATTTCCCTGATCCAGTTAGATGTAAAAATGTTGTCCAAAATTCTGGCTAATCGATTAAGTAAAGTTATGACATCACTTATACATATAGATCAGGTGGGGTTTATTCGAGGCCGTAGCTCTTCTGATAATATTAGGCGTCTCATCAATATCATGTGGTCAGTAGCGAATGATCAATCTCCGGTTGCTGCCATCTCTCTTGATGCCGAAAAGGCTTTTGATATGGTAGAATGGGATTAACTTTTTAAGATTTTGGAAAGGTATGGGTTTGGGAATACATTTATTGGTTGGATTAAGTTACTTTATAGACACCCTGTAGCAGCAGTGCAAACAAATGGGTTAATTTCAGATTATTTTACTCTGGATAGGGGCACCCGGCAGGGTTGCCCTCTTTCCCCATTATTGTTCTGTCTTGCCCTGGAACCATTAGCAGCCGCGATAAGAAAGGAGGATGATTTTCCAGGGGTGACGGCGGGAGGTGTGGCGCATAAGCTTCTGCTTTACGGAGATGATATTTTATTATTCGTCTCCGACCCTACTAGATCTATGCCTTGCCTCCACAGAATTATTAACTCCTTTTCCAAATTCTCAGGATACAAAGTCAATTGGTCTAAATCCGAAGCTTTGGCTTTGACAGCGTACTGTCCAGTAACGGCCTTCCAGCCGGGTGCCTTCCAGTGGCCCAAACAGGGAATTAAGTATTTGGGAATTTTATTCCCAGCAAATTTATCTGATTTAGTCAGAGTTAATTTTATCCCTTAATAAAAAGGTTTTCGAATGATGTGGATAGATGGGCTTCATTACACTTATCGATGATTGGGAAGGTTAATGTTATTAAAATGAATTGCATTCCAAAATTTAACTACCTGCTACAATCTCTCCCTGTAGATGTCCCCCTCTCTTATTTCAAGCAATTTGATAGCATAGCAAAGTCCTTTATTTGGAATGGTAAACGTCCCAGGTTAAATTTCAGTAAGTTACACAGGCCGATTGACAAAGGTGGGTTAGGCCTACCCAAGATTTTATTTTATTATTATGCATTCAGTCTTAGACATTTGGTTTATTGGTCGCTTCCACCTGAGAGAGCTCCTCCCTGGTTTTGTATTGAAAAGGAAGTTCTTGCCCCTATCTCGCCACTGCAAAGCCTTTCAATTAAACTAGCTGGAGAGGTTAAGTCGCACCCTGTTATTTTGCATTTGCAGTCGATATGGACGAAAGTGTCCAGAGTGTTTAATTCTGATATTTATTTAAACGTAGCCTCGAGCATATGGCTGAACCCTAAACTATGTATTAATAAGTCCCCTTTCTGTTGGTCAGATTGGATTGTGAGGGGGGTTAATACACTTGGTGACCTGTATGAGGGTGGAGTATTGAGATCTTTTGAAAATTTGATTCAACATTTTGGGATTCCCAGATCTCAATTTTATAAGTATTTACAGTTGCGCCACCTGCTCTGCTCTGTTTTTGGGAGTAGCATACACCCCCCTAGAGCAGCAGATACTCTGGAAGTGGTGATTGCTGCTTTTGGGAAGGGTCATGAGGCATCAGTGTATTACTCCCTATTAATTCAGAGTCTGGGGGATGGAGCTTTACATTTTCTCAAAAGATTATGGGAGAAAGATTTAAACTTGGTATTGGAGGAGGGAGTGTGGGCAAGGATTCTAAAAAACATAAAGTCTAAATCTAGAGATGCAAGGGTTCGCCTTATGCAATTTAAGATTTTACATAGATTTTATTGGACCCCCTCTAGATTGTATAGGCTTGGTCTTAAGGACACACCCATCTGCTGGCGATGCCATTCTGAAGATGGAGACACCATCCATGTTTTTTGGGGGTGCCTTAAGATCCAAGAATTTTGGCTGAAGGTGCAAAGTTTTGTGTGTGATGTGTTGGGCACTCAGGTCTCGTTCAGCCCCAGACTCTGTATTTTGGGAGAGAGGGAGGTCATGGATTTGGTAGATAAGTACATGAAGGACTGGGTTTTGACCAATGTGATGATTGGTAGGCAGGTTATTTTGAGGAGTTAGAAGTCGGATGGAGCACCCTCGTTCCCGGAGTGGTGCGCGGAGATGGGGAGAGTGGCTGCCTTCGAGGAGGGGTCGAGCATTAGGATGGGGGTTAGGGAATCATACAGTAAGCAATGGAGCAATTATTTAGCATTTTTGAGGGAATTTCGAGGTGGGGCAGTGGAGGTAGTAATTTAGAGTTTAGTTTTTATATTTTATTTTATTATTTTATTATTATTATACTTGATTATTGTATGTTATTTTATGTTGTTGTTTTAGTTTTCTGTGTGTGTCTATATTCTATTGACCACAGGGGTGTTCGTGGGGGGGTCAGGGTGGGTTGAGAGTTTGGTAGGGGGAGGGGATATAGTGGGGGTTTAATGTTTAAAGTTTTTGATTCATTATATAGATTTTGTTGTATTTTTTGTGTTAATTTACGAATCAATAAAAATGTTAATAACAAAAAAAAGCTTGATTACAAAAAAAAAAACAACAAAAAAAAAAAGACCACAGAGAGTCAGGACTTCAGTTTAACATCTCATCTGAAGGACAGTGCCTTTTTACAGTATAGTGTTCCCATCAGTATACTGGGGCATTAGGACCTACACAGTCTGCAGGATGAGTACCCCCTGCTGGACTCCCTAATACCTCTTCCAGCAGCAACCTTAGTTTTCCCAGTAGGTCTCCCATCCAGGTACTGACCAGGCTCAGCCCTGCTTAGCTTCAATAGGTAACCAGGCTTGAGTTACAGGGTGATATGGCTGTTGGCCATTTGATTGTGTTGACCAGCCATCAGTCTGGGTGGACCAGTGCTGCTCATCATAGTAACATCGTTATATTTGTGCATCACTTTATAAACATTTGTAATTTACCTCCCTGGAAATGTTGAAAGATATATTCATCCTAATTAACTGCATAATTACATTTTGTTTTGCAATAGTTTTGCCCAGAACGATTGTGTATTTATTTTACACAATCAATGCTTCATTCATCAGGTGTACATTTATGTGCATTTGTAATGTTTTCACAAATAGCTCTGTGGGTCGGCTCTCTCTGATTTTATTTTATCTATTCATCCATTTATATATCTATTTTATGAATTATTATTATTATTATTAACCTTGGCTGGGTTTCCCAAAGCACTAAGTAGGACATTAGTAGCACTTAAGTAGTACTAAATCTCTAAGGTGCATTTCCCAAAAGCATCGTTGTCTAAGTAGTTTGTAAAACTGTTCGTAAATTAACGCCCTTGAACCACTCTTAAGTCCATTAAGTCCATTGCAACTTAAACATATCTTTCTGGCATCTCTCACAGTTTATCAAAGACAATGGAACATTTAATAAATTGTTTTCATATATTTTTTATCATTGGAAAGCCATTGTAAACTATTTCAGAGGATAAAAAAAGTGTTGAAAAAAATCAATAACATTCATTATACATTAAATTCATTATAATGTTATTATATTAATTATGCATTATCTGTCAACAACTAATATGGATAGTCTATTAGAGGAACACGTGGCATGGTGTTTCTACAAAAGACATGTTGAATTCAGTGTTACTGTGTCTAAAGTTCAACATCTTTAAGCTTGTTCTCTTCAAGTCTCACATCTAGATAAAGGACTCATGCATGACAAACAGAAACCATCATAACTAAAGTAGTACTTGAAAATTCTTGTAGATTTACGAGTGCTCTGGTGTAATCCTACAGAGCTAAGATCATCTTAATAGACAAGGGCTGGGTTTCCTGATAATGTTGCATCTTAAGCTTTAACGATCATCTTAACTAATGTCGCTCATTATTTTATGATAGAGAAATACCTGTTTCCCAAACCAGCATGTATATTGCTCATTATAAAGTTGAACTTAAGTGATCACTTTGGCCAGTATGTCCAGGTGTTTGTCTTCTCAAAATGAAAATAAGGTGGAAATACTGACAAACATGGACGTTGTTTGTAACCTTGTCAAGGCACCAAAATGTATTACCTAACTATTACAGAATTTAATTAAAGAAATTAGGCATCATGCATCATGCAGTTTGTTGCTGCCTTGTAAAAAGACTATAGGCGAGCCGATTTGAACCAGTCATTGGAGGAAGGAAGAAGAGGGAGGAGGAAGAGAGAGGGAATCTCTCATTGCACACTCTCGCTCTAATCTCCACTTTTAACCATATTTTAATGATTTATTAAGGCATATTTATTACATTTTTAAACTGCGTGGTCACATTACTCACATGTCTTCTTAAATAATCTGTTTAATAAGAACATGTGGTCTTTCTATTGCCATTACAATTATGCTTATCAATGAAGGCTAATATAATGTTATACTGTATTACGTGTCTTGTCATTTAGATCACGTTGCATGTGCAGACTGTGGAGACTGCTTATTGATTTCATAGTGATTTTTTCAACACTTTTATTTATCCTCTGAAATAGTTTACAATGGCTTTCCAATGATAAAAAATATATGAAAACAATTTATGAAATGTTCCATTGTCTTTGATAAACTGTGAGAGATGCCAGAAAGATATGTTTAAGTTGCACTATTTCAAAGAAATAATGATGACTTTAGTAAGATGGGGTTTCAGATTGTTGCTCAACTTTATAGAGATTAATGATAGAAATGCATGTTTGTGAACGCATGCAATGTGAATCATAAAAAGGGGCTCTAATGTTGCCAAAACATTTTTATTTTGCTGGAAAATGACACACAATATTGTCATTTTTCTGTTTCATAAAATGCATCACACATTTATTTGTTTTCCTAAATGAAGTCTTTGAATCAGTGTAAAACCTGGTGTAGTACTTTTTGTCAGTTAGTGCCAATTGTACCTTCATTTACCTGTGCATTTGTCATCTGGATTTTGGAAAATAATTATGTAACATTCTAAAATAATTTAATCACATTTTATGACTAAATATTAAGCCTTGTTTTTGGCTATGGCTTCTAAATGATCCAAATATATCAGTACAAGTTATTAAATGTTCCTTATTCTCTGATAAACTGTGAAAATGAGAGAAAGATACATTGAAGTTGCACTTCTGACTTTAGAACAGTCCAAAGCCCTCATTAATTTACGAAGTTTTTACTTTACTACTTTGATGCTTTTTGGGAAATGCGCCATAGAGATTAAGTACTACTTTAATGATACTAACGTTCTACTTAGTGCCTCGGGAAACCCAGTCCTGGACAAATAAATTAAATGAGACAAAGCTTCCAAGTCAGGACCTGGTCAACCTAATACATTATGCGTAATGCCTACCTACACAGCAATCAGCTCTTCAAACATCTGAGTTATGTAATAACCTGGACAATGTATCGGCGCTTACACTGTTCTGCGCTTAACTACAATGGTCCAGTGGGTCGCGCTGTGCGCAGCTTCGCCACACCTTTTTGATAGCGATTTTGATAGCTGACAGCTAAATAAAACATGCTGTGTATCTAAGAAGTATGCTAAGTAATTTTGCATGCAGATGCGAGGGACATCAATAGGCTATTTCTAAAACAGACAACTAATATTTCTCTGATACTCCTAGGTTGCAGAGCCCATGCCTATGCAGAAGAATGTTGGCATGAAGCCCTGTCTATACACCCTTCCCTGACTAGTATGGTTTGTGTCACAAGCATTCCTTAGTCCAGTTGCTTAATGAGATAGTGATAATATGTAGTTGCAATAAAGCAGCGGTGGATAGTTATTTTGTTGCATGGCATTGAGGAACTGATGATGACGTGGGTTGACCAATCAGTGGAAAGGTGCGTTTCATGCCCACCCACATGTGCATCTATTTTCTACCCATGAACAATTTTGAAAAACAAACGATCAAAACATACACGGCTGTTCTCTTTATCTGTCAACACCCGATTGAAATGCACCACCTACTGGTGAGAACGAATAGCATCAGATGGAGATCTTGCATCGGTACTCTGCGGCTTTTCCTGCAGTTCCTGGATGTGGAAGGTTGAATTTCCAACCGAATTTGAACTACTGAATTTGAGGAAGCTTATTTTGTTAAACGAAATAGAACGGGTTGAATTTTACCTGTTGAAAATTCTAGATGGTATTTTCAAATGAACTGAATATTTTGTAAATTAACTTTGGAAGGTGAATATTTATTGTTGAATTTTTAATAATGAAATAAGCTTGTTTCCAAATGAATTATTTAAAGCTTAAAAATATAACCATGTTAAATTTCAGCCTCCCAAATGCAAGCAATGTAAATTCTATGCATTTAAATGCAAGCACTGGCAATACAATGCATTTAAAAAAATAATAATTTTCGATTAGAGCAATTCAACATGCCTTTATGCGTCAAAGACTTTAGTCATGAATTTACCTCCATAAGAAACAAAGCTTTTTGAAATTCAGAATCAATTGAACCAATTATTTCATAAAATTATTCACTGTTTCAAAGTGCTCAAAACACCGCATGTGTAAATACAACCAGAACATGGCCCAAACCAACTGCAAATGTTTTCATGAAAGTGTACTCTATTAAATGTAATCTCCAAATCATTAAATACCAATAAACCAGTTGTCTATTGTATTTTATTATTTTGTACTTCTTGTTTTGTGTGTTTTAGGGAGGCCTTGGCTAATCAGGCCAATTAGAGACAATTAACTATCACTCTACCTTTTTCATTATGAACACATTTGTTTGTCATTGAAAACATCTTGGACTCAAGATGGTGCCGAGTATGGCTGCTGCGTTGCGAGCTCCGACACAACATGGTAGTGTTTTGTTTGTTTTGTTTACAATCCTCATGTTTTTTGTCTTGGATGTTGTCTGCCTTATTGTCTATGACACACAAACATTTTTGGACATTGGTTCAGCAATTACACACCGTAAACCAGACTTCAAATTCCTCAGCGCCGACCTGCTGTTTACAAACACGCAAGCAGAGCCCTTTGTCTGGACTGCATGGCCGCGGAAACGCAGGAGGAAAAGGGGAAACAGAGCCGGCATTCTCATCAGAATATGACGCCGTGCAAATCGACCCCCACTACCCAGTATTCTACTGGCAAATGTTCAGTCTCTGGATAACAAGCTCTGCGAGCTGAAAGCGCGGATCTCTTTCCAATGAGAGACGAGGGACTGCTGCATTATCTGCCTTATGGAAACTTGTATGTCTGCGGAGATTCCAGACTCAGCCATTGAACCCGCGGGGTTCTCCGTGCACCGAGCGGACAGAGCGAAAGACCTCTCAGGTAAAAGCAGAGGTGGTGGTGTATGTTGTATGATCAACAAATCCTGGTGTGATCAGAGGAACGTACATTCTATCAAGTCTTTCTGCTCTCCTGATCTGGAATTTCTCATGCTTCTATGTCAACCATTCTGGCTACCGAGGGAATTCCCAGCGGTCATTATCACAGCTGTGTACATCCCGCCACAAGCCAACACAGACCGGGCACTCAAGGAACTGTATGGGAGTATAAGCAAGCAGGAAACCGCACACCCTGAGGCCGCGTTCATTGTGACCGGGGACTTTAATAAAGCCAGTTTCAAATCAGTCGCACCAAAATACCACCAGCACATTAGTTTCAACACGAGGGGACCGGGCTTTGGACCATTGCTACTCTCCCTTCCGGGATGGCTACGAATCCCTCCCCCGCCCACCATTTGGCAAATCGGACCACTCTTCCATTCTGCTTCTGCCCGCTTACAGGCAGAAACTGAAACAGGAAGCACCCACCCTCAGAACGATCCAGTGCTGGTCGGACCAATCAGGCTCTATGCTACAGGACTGTTTTGATCACACGGACTGGGAGATGTTCCGGTCCGCCTCTGATGACGACATCAAGCTTTACACTGATAGCGTAATGTGTTTCATCAAAAAGTCCGTAGAGGACATCGTTCCGACCAGAACAACATGGATCTATCCGAACCAGAAGCCATGGATTAATAGCGATGTTTGCGCGGCACTTAATGTGCGGACCTCCGCTTTTAATTCCGGGAACGTGGAGGAGCATAAACAAGCCAGTTATGCCCTCTGAAAAACAGCAAAACGGCAGTACAGGAACAAGATTGAAGGACAGTTTAACACCACCAACTCTAGAAGCATGTGGCAGGGAATTAACATCATCATGGACTTTAAAGGGAATAAAAACTCTGCCATGAACACCGTTGCCTCTCTCCTGGATGAGCTAAATACTTTTTATGCTCGTTTTGAGGGAAATAACACCGCCCTCGCGGAGAGAGCTCTCACGGCCGAAGCTACAGAGGTTAGTTCACTCTCCGTCTCTGTAGCGGATGTAACCCGATCCTTCCGACGGGTGAATATCCGCAAAGCCGCGGGCCCAGACGGCATTCCGGGCCGCGTCATCGGAGCGTGCGCGAACCAGCTGGCTGGTGTTTTTACGGACATTTTCAACCTTTCCCTCTCTTTGTCTGTAGTCCCCACATGCTTTAAAACATCCACCATTGTGCCTGTTCCAAAGCAATCAAAAATCACTTGCTAAAATGACTGGCGTCCTGTTGCTCTGACCCCCATCATCAGCAAATGCTTTGAGAGACTAATCAGAGATTACATCTGCTCTGTGCTGCCTCTCTCTCTAGACCCATTGCAGTTTGCTTACCGCAACAACCACTCCACTGATGATGCCATTGCATCTACAATACATACTGCTCTCTCCCACCTGGAAAAAAGGAACACTTATGTGAGAATGCTGTTTGTAGACTACATCTCAGCATTCAACACCATAGTACACTCCAAGCTAGATGAGAAACTCCGGGCTCTGGGCTTAAACAGCTCGCTGTGCAGCTGGATCCTGGACTTCCTGTCAAGTAGATGCCAGGTGGTTAGAATAGGCAGCAACATCTCCTCATCAATGACCCTCAACACTGGAGCCCCACAGGGCTGTGTTCTCAGCCCACTCTTGTATTCCTTGTACACACACGACTGTGTGGCAACACATAGCTCCAATGCCATCATTAAGTTTGCTGATGACACGACGGTGGTAGGTCTGATCACTGACAATGATGAAACAGCCTACAGAGAGGAGGTGCATACTCTGACACACTGGTGTCTGGAGCACAACCTCTCCCTCAACGTCAGTAAGACAAAGGAGCTTGTGGTGGACTTCAGGAGAAGAGAAAGAGAACACAGTCCCATCAACATCAATGGAGCACCAGTGGAGAGAGTCAGCAGCTTCAAGTTCCTGGGTGTCCACAGCACTGAGGAACTCACATGGTCCATCCACACTGAAGTCGTTGTGAAGAAGGCTCATCAGTGCCTCTTCTTCCTGAGATGGCTGAGGAAGTTTGGAATGAACCGCCACTTCCTCACACGGTTCTACACCTGCACTGTAGAGAGCATCCTGACTGGCTGCATCTCCGCCTGGTACGGCAATAGCACAGCCCACAACCGCAAACCACTGCAAAGGGTGGTGCGAACTGCCAGACACATCATCGGAGGTGAGCTTCCCCCCCTCCAGGACATATATACCAGGCGGTGTGTGAAAAAAGCTCAGAGGAGCTCTCACTGCTACCATCAGGCAGGCGGTATCGCAGCATCAGGACCCGCACCAGCCGACTCCATGATAGCTTCTTCCCCCAAGCAATCAGACTTTTGAACTCTTGATCTCCCACGATCAAAATACATCAGCACTGCACTTTATTACTCTTACTCTTATATCTCACACCGGACTGTCAAAAATTATATTATTATTATATTATATTCTCTCTTAACAACTTACTATCAACTGTCAGCCTGAATGTCAATACAGTACAATACAACTTACTGTACATTCTATGTATACTATATATACTTTTTTTTTTTTTTTATTAAATAATGTGTATCTATATTGTGTGTATTGTATACTGTACAGTGTATGTTATTATTTGTATATTGTGTTGTGTGTAATTATGTGTATATTAGACTTTAAATTGTGTTGTGTTAATTTGATGTTATTGTAAATTGGTATATGTCTCATCACTGTCACGACTGCTATGTTGATCGGAACTGCACAAGAATTTCACACACCATTGCACTTGTGTATATGGCTGTGTGACAATAAAAGTGATTTGATTTTGATCTATAAAAAACTAGCAGTCAAAATGAAAGGTGTAGTGTTACCAGTGAGGACAAGAATGTTGGTGTAGTGCCATCATTTTTGTGATAAATGTGTTTATATTTCTTTTTTATTTGAAGTTTTATTTTTACATCCACCTACAATTTATAAGAACTTCACACAAAGTTGTACACATTTTGTTTTAAATTGTATAGGCCTTTGTCTGAAAGGGAAAGTATTTGACTGTGACGAGGAAAAAACAAGACAAAAGCAGTGTCATTAGGAATTTTTATTTAGGAAAATTTATACAAAGAACTTGTCTTGCGTTAGAAAAAAAATATTTCGCATGACACAGATGTTGCTGGTCTCGACAGGTATTTCTTTACTAGGTGGAACAGATGAGGAAATGTCATCTGGTGTTTTTCCCAGTAGTCCAGTGGATCACAGTTGAGATGTTCTGGTGAGATATGGTGCATTCAATAACGGTGTACTTCAGCAGTTGCATCAGCAGTGACGTGGATTCTTTGTGTCTCCCCTAATTTATGGTCCAGGAGATCCCATATGTTTTCCTCCCCATCATCTCCCTGTCCTTCTGTTGAAGCTAATGGCTGGGGTGATTCCAGTGGTGGCAATGTAGCTGTAGCTTGGATCTGTGCGCTGCATTCAGAAATCTCTTTTGTTGTGCTGGACCTTGCAGCAACCATGTCCATCAGTGCATGCCTTGTTGGAAGCACATATGTTGGGTCAAGCTTCTTGATGAATACCCTGAATCCCTCATCCTCCACCATTGAAAATGGCTGTGACTCCTTGATGATCATGTCCACTAATCCCTCATCAATATCCTTTTGCCTCCATGATAAAAAATAATAAAATCATTACTTATTACACTGTGAAGTGTGAAGTTCTTAAATTTGTCTTTATAATGCACAAAGCTTTAGGCTTTTAGAGGCCCTAGAAAATTCAGTGTAGACAATGTATCTAAACACCTTGTCTATGCACACCAGCAGTTCTAGATTCATCTGATGTATACCCATCAGATAAAACATTAGGGATGTTGGAGCGCAGGTGTCACAACATCGAGGAAGTATTATTGTGATTTGACAGCTGTTGGTCACAAATCATGAACTTTACTAGATTGCTATCAAATGATGTCCAAAAAATGTAAAATCGCCAAAGTTCTTAATGTTAACATAACCCAAAATATCTGCCCATTTTTATTTCTTTTTATAGTTTATTTTTGGAGGGATTTCACTTCAGGTGATCAGCAAGACATCTTGAGGCAAGCACTGACCATGGATCAGTCCAAACACTAATGAATCATTTCTATTATATGAACCAATATTATAAAACTGATCCGAGATCAGTTGAAACCCTATGACACAGGTTCATGGGTTCACTCAGGTTTCAACTCCCCCTAGCGATGAACCACAGAAATTTCGAAATGTTTCGAAACTGTTTGACGTAACAAAGCCTCGTTTGCTGACATGGCCAGTTTGATACGCGCTCCAAAGCACTGGTTCGAAACAGATGATTCATAAAGGTTTCGAAGCTTTATGAAGCTTGTTTTGAAAACGGCCATCACTACCTAGTATTATTTTCTAGGCCTGTCAAGGCTCCGGCTTCAAACTGGCACTGCGTATTTATAGATCCATAGATATCTATACATAGATACCTCATTAGCAGCTGTTTCTATGGACCATGATACGTCGGCACGTCTGCCATATTGGATAGGTCAAGTGCTGTCCGTTGACACATGAATGTGTCAGATATTCACTAGAAAACTGACAGATACGTTCTGCAAGAGTCTATTGTCTTTTCCAGTCTACTTTCAGATTATCTGATTTTTCACAAACATTGGGCAATATTTTAGATGATATAAAAAATACTGACTTCACTTCTTTAAAGTCCTCTACAAATGAATATATCATGGCCAACATTCCGATAGGCTATTGGCACCCAATCAGTCAGTTCATTACATGATGAACTTTTTCCACACAAAAGCAGTTTATGCAGCATTCTGAGGCTTTTTCTCCATTCACTTAGATTCAAACAACTCTCCTTGTTGACCATTCCAAGATGGCGCCATGGTTGACGTATCCGAACCAGGCAAATGAGGCATCTACATATGTATATCTATGGCGTCAATGGTCCGTTCGACTTCTGAAAGTGTCCGGCAATGTTCGTCATTGTACCTTCAGTTTTACCAGGCCATTCCACGTAAGTTCGAATCAAGTGTGAATCACAGATTTATCTTTATTCGAATGCTGTCCTCAGAACGTGATTTCTGTATTGTGAACACTATTTGAAGAACACGGCCTTTGGGAACCCAAAATATCACGAGCCAAGAAATACTCGCCGTCATGAAAAGAATGTTCCCTCCCTATGATGCAAAGGGAAAGTGTTGCAAAAGCTTTTGATAGATTTTGGTTTGTTTCTCAACAAACCTTATTGTATGCTTTCATAACAATCATGAGTCTCATGGAATCATTTATTAGATGTCTGAATTATACTTTTGTTCTTTTGAAGCTTGAAGAGGTGGCCACTATAAACTGCCATTGTATGACATCACTGAGTAAACAATGACTGAATTTTCATTTTTGGATTTTCATTATTTCCCTTTAAAGGAAATTAAAGGTAATTATAAGCTAAATGAAAATGTGTTTTGGTGGTATTATTTGAACATTAAATGGCATAGGTGCAAATACAGAAGTGTGTGACTGTTTGTATGATATGAGAATGATACTGAAGGTCTGGAGACCCGATTAACAATCATAGCCTACCTGACCTAATTGACGTAAAACACTACAAAATAAGCAGATACATATTATATAGAGTAAAACACCACAAAACAATCACATATAATACATTTTTGATTTGTAAGTGAAATCCCTTTCAAAGCCTTTGATAAATGAATCAAATTAAAATTATTTATTTCACACACAGGGGCACTTCAGCCCTTGTGACTCTTTAACATGAAATGCATCCCTTTAAACATTTTGCTGTTTAACAGTAAGAAGTTTTCTGAATTAATAATTTGATTTACCCTTATATTTTCCTTGATGTACAAGCAAAAACTTCACCACAACATGTAATTTTACTAAGTTACCATCTTGTTTCAGATGGAGAAATTCCATCTTTGCATTTATCTGAATTCCACACTGTTTACTTGCAAGCGTTAGACCTGAAGATGGCTGGGCAACACTTTTCTTTTGGGCAATTCCTTTTCCAGTATGAATTCTTTGGTGCCATTCAAAGCAGTTTATTCTGGTAAAGGCTTTCCAACACTCAAAGCATGAGCTTTTACTTCAGTCTGTTTTTAATTGTGTCTCTTTAAATTTGATGGAAAAATGAAACTTTTAATGCACTGATTTAACAAAATTAAATAGACTTTCTCCAGAGGGAGAGCACAGATGACATCTTAAATTGCATAAATCTGCACATCTCTTGCCACACTCAGAACAATGGTATGTGATTTGTCACCAGAATGAATTCTTCCATGTCTTTTTAGGCTACCGTAATATGTGAAACTCTTTCCACATTGATGGCATGAGTAAGGTTTTTCGCCCGTGTGAGTCCTTATGTGCTTCTCAAGGCTTGCTTTACATGTGACACTCTTTCCACACTGAGTGCAAGTGTAAGGCTTTTCTCCAGTGTGAGACCTTAGATGCTTCTTCAGGAATCCGTTACATTTGAAACTCTTTCCACACTGAAGGCATTTGAAAGGTTTCTCTCTAGAGTGAGTTCTTCATGTGAATCTGAAGACTCCTTTTGTGTGCGTAATTCTTTCCACACTGCTGGCACATGATAGGCTTCTCCCCAGCATGAGTACTTATGTGAAACCGAAGGCTACTTTTGTGTGCGAAACTCCTTTCACACTCAATGCATTTGAAAGGCCTCTCTTCGGTGTGAATTATCATGTGATTCCTAAGACGACTTCTTTTTCAGAAACTCTTTCCACACTGAGGGCAGGTGTTATGATGTTTAGCTCCTGACTTTTTCTGTGAGAAATTGTTTTCAGGTTGTAAGAATATAAAATATTTTTCTCCGTTTGAGACATGAGGTTCCTGATACTGATGTTTCTTCTCCACTTCATTCAGTTCTTGACTTTCCTCTTTCACTTCCTTCAGGTCTAAAATGAATGTATTAAATTGCCAAAAATCAATTAAAGTGCAACTACTAAAAGGTGAAACAAGAAATAAAATTGGCCCCTAATGGCTAAAAGCAACAGATATTGCGATAACAGATTTACTAATTACAAATTTAGTGAACTGCCTAATGCTTTGTTTATCAGTATGGAGTGTTAAATCTGTCAAATTTAAATGAAAAGAATAAACCAACACCCACTGTTGTTGAGTGATGAGTGATAGCCATAACCCTGAAAATGAAAAGACACAAAGCTCATGCTTAAAGGTGGAGTAAGTCATTTTAATAAAATACACTTTTTGTCAAATTCCACAAATATCTGTTCACGGTCCGCTAGTTGTCTGTTCTGTGTGCATGCTGAAAAAAATCTGGTGTTTGTACAAAGCCCTGTCTCTGTAAATGGGAAAATAAACAAAGTGGATCGGACCGATCCACACAACACTATTGCGCATGCATGAATTTGGGGGGACGGAGCTTCTGAAGGAGCACTGAATGGAGGGGTGTGTTTGTGTGGCTGTTGAGTTCAAATATCAACAGTCTTTCCCAGGAATCGCTTACTCCACCTTTAATTAAAAAATAAATAAATAAAAAACAAACAAATATAATGCTAAAATTAAAATGGATACAAACTAGTGGTAAAATGAAAAACAAGGGACATTTATTGATTTATTTAGTGACTTAATTGAAAAGATATTTTGTTTTTATAACAATTAAATTATGTATTGAACAATTAATTTAAATAATTAAATAATTCATTATTTGAGAAATTTGTCCCTGAAAATAAGAAATCAAATATGAAACAATTCTCTTCCAGTAATTTTAACTACAGGCCTTACTGCACTTTATCTAAAACTGCCATTATAAAAACCCATAGGCAATTCCTATGTAATGTCACTGGTAGTGCTGGAGCCTATCCCAGCTGTCTTGGGCCGAAGGCAAGGAAACACCCTGAACAGGGGGCCAGTACATCACAGGGCTAACACACACATACATACACATTCACACTCTCACTCATGGGCAATTGACTTGACTTGCATGTTTTTGGACTGTGGGGGAAACCGGAGCACCTGGAAGAAACCCACACAAACACAGGGAGAACATGCAAACTTCACACAGTGAGGCAACAGTGCTACTCACTGAGCCACCATGCCAACCTGGAATCCATGGTTTAAATATGCTAATTGTCTTCTGGGATTTTGTGTCAGAGCGATAGCGAGACAACCAGACCCAAGAGCTGAGGAACAGTTCAAAGGATTTATTCAAAAAATATAAACAGTCACTGAGCTGAAGAATGTTGGGGATCCCGGCACTGGCTGCAGTAGTGGGAAGTGATCTCCGAGAAGCGTGCGCGTCATGGCCACGCAAGGGGCAATCCATGAAGAGTGTGTTCGTAGAATGAGTGTGTGCGTTGTGGAAGTCAGGAATAGATTCATGAAATCCTCCGTTGAAGCTTAGTGAGGTGCACAACAACACCCAGCTGAGATGGGCAAACTGACACATGGTCAGAGTCGAGGTATCCTCCGTGGAAGACCAGCTGAAGAGTGCTGCGACAGGACCGCTCCAACACCAACCTCAGACGCATCCACCTCCACCACGAACTGACTTGCAGCATCAGGAGTTACGAGGATGGGTGCGTTGGAAAACCGCTTCTTTAATTTAGAAAACATGGCCTCAGCTGGCGGGAACCAACAAAAGTCAGTGCGTATGGAGGTGAGATCCGTCAGGGGCATGGCAAGCTGGCTGTAATTCCTAATAAACCTTCAATAAAAATGAGCAAACCCCAGAAACCTCTGCAATGCCTTGCGAGAATCTGAGGTTGGCCAATCGGAGACAACTCTGACCTTAGCAGGGTCCATGCGCACCTCCTGGGACGAAACGATGAACCCCAGGAACGGAGCCAACTGTGCATGAAAAGCGCACTTCTCAGCTTTGACGAACAGCTGATTCTCTAGCACTTGCTGAAGCACCTGCCTGACATGGTCCTGGATATTCTGGGAGAAGATCAGAATATCATCAAGATAGACAAACACAAAGCAATCAACCATGTCTCTAAGCACGTCATTTACGAGCCCCTGGAAGATGGTGGGGGCATTGACAAATACAAAAGGCATAACCAAATATTCAAAGTGCCCCCTATGAGTATTAAAAGCTGTCTTCCACTCATCCCCCTTCCTAATCAGGACAAGGTGATAAGCGTTGCATAGGTCCAACTTCGTAAAGACAGAAGCTCCCTGCAAGAGTTCAAAAGCTGAGGACATCAACGGCAAAGGATAGCAATTCTTCACTGTGATGTCATTCAGCTCCCAATAATCTATGCAGGGTCTAAGCGTGCCATCCTTCTTCTCCACAAAGAAAAACCATGTCCCTGCCGGCGATGAGGAAGGGCGGATTAGACCAGCTGCCAGAGAATCATTGATATACCTGTTCATGGCCTCCCTCTTGGGAGCTGAGAGCGAATACAGCCGTCCCTGAGGCAGTGAGGTGCCAAGAAGCAATTAAATCGCACAGTCGTACAGGCGATGAGGAGGAAGGGTCGTGGCAAGGGACCGGCTGAACACCGCCCTCAAGCCATGGTATGTCAACGGTACTCCGGATAAATCCGCCGGTTCATCCTGCAATGAAACACAAGACTGGACAGGGGAAACAGTGAATTAAGACAGTGTGACAAACAATAAGGACTCTAAGCAAGAACAGTGTTGGTTGACCACTCTATGTGTGGGTTGTGCGTTACCAACCAAGGATGCCCCAACACTACCGGTGCTGATGGAGATTGGATCAGGTAAAAGGACAACTGCTCCATATGATTTCCAGAGACGAAGGTGACTGGCTTAGTGGACTGGGTGATGATGGACAGTGGCGTGCCACTGAGGGTGTGTGCAGTGATGGGTTCATCAAACTGGACCATAGGAAGCCGCCATTTAAAGCCAAGTCGAAATCCATAAATCGATCCCACATGGCGTGGTCATTCCACTCACAAGAAGAAGCCAGGGTGCGAAACTCGATCGCATAATCTGAGACTCGTCGATTTCATTGAGACAGTCCAGATAAAACCCTCGCCACCTCTCGACCTTGAGCCGAGCGATCAAAAACTTGGCGGAGCTCCTTGGAGAAAGTGTGATAGGAAGCACAGCAGGGATGTCTGTTGTCCCACATGACAGTGACCCATTCCACTCTCTCAGGTGGAAGTGACCAATGAGCCAAATATCTGAAACTGAACGCATAGTAATAAAACTAAATCTTGGGCTAGGCCTAGCCCTCCTTTGTCAATCGGCCTATGTAACTTATTAAAATGCAATCTGGGACGTTTACCATTCCAAATGAAGGACTTCGCTATGCTATCAAATTGCTTGAAATAAGAGAGGGGGACATCTACAGGGAGAGATTGTAGCAGGTAGTTAAATTTTGGAATACAATTCATTTTAATAACATTCATCTTCCCAATCATCGATAAATGTAATGAAGCCCACCTGCCCACATCGCTCGAAAATCTTTTTATTAAAGGGTCAAGATTAACACTAACTAAATCAGACAAATTTGTCCTTTATTGGACAGTACGCTGTCAGAGCCAAAGCTTCGGACTGAGACCAATTAACTTTGTATCCTGAGAACTTGGAAAAGGAATTAATAATTCTGTGGAGGCAAGGCATAGATCTAGTAGGTTCAGAGACAAATAATAAAATATAATCTGCGTAAAGCAGAAGTTTATGCACCACACCTCTCGCCACCACCCCTGGAAAATCATCCTCCCCCCTTATCGCGGCTGCTAATGGTTCCAGGGCAAGACAGAACAATAAAGGGGAAAGAGGGCAACCCTGCCGAGTGCCCCTATCCAGAGTAAAATAATCCATTTGTTTGTACTGCTGCTACAGGGTGTCTATAAAGTAACTTAATCCAACCAATAAATGTACTCCCGAACCCATACATTTCCAATATCTTAAAAAGATAATCCCATTCTACCATATCAAACGCCTTTTTGGCATCAAGTGAGATGGCAACGACCGGAGATTGATCATTCGCTACTGACCACATGATATTGGTGAGACGCCTGATGTTATCAGAAGAGCTAAGGCTCCGAATAAACCCCACCTGATCTATATGTATAAGAGACGTCATAACCTTACTTAATCAGTTAGCCAACATTTTTGACAATATTTTTCATATAGTTGGATCAGGGAGATTGGACGGTAACTTTTACACTCCCTTGGATCTTTGTCCTTTTTAAGAATCAGACTGATCCGGGCTTGTGTCATGGTTGGAGGAAGATTTCCATTCTTTAATGATTCAGTATAAACTTCTAACAAATGCAGAGCCAGTTCTGTAGCATAGGATCTAAAAAATTCTGTGGCAAAACAATCTGTCCCCGGAGCCTTGCCAGTAGGTAGGGACTTAATTACCTCGTCAAGCTCCTCCAAGGTAATCTCAGAATCAAGAGAGTTTTTTTGCTCAATCGACAGTTTAGGAAGATCTAATGGTTCCACAAAGTTTCTAATATCTTCATCAGTAGACAAAGACGTGGAACTATAAGGATCAAGATAGAACTCTTTAAAGGCATTATTAATATCAATGGCTGAGGTAAAAATTTCACCACCAGCAGATTTCACTGAGGTAATGATAGAAAGAGATTCTCTCTGCTTTATATATCTAGCCAAAAGCTTCCCTGCTTTGTCACCCGACTCAAGTATGACTGTCTTGCCCTGAATAACCAAAACTCCACTTTCCGTGACAAAATAGTATTATATCTATATTTCAATCGAGTCAATTCTCTGAGGCCATCAGCTGACATACACCGCTTCAGCTCTGCCTCTGCACTTTTAATATTCTCTTCCAACTCCACGAGTTCTCGTGCTTTGGATTTTTTGATGAACGAGGCATTCTGTATGATCCGACCCCTAAGAACCGCCTTAAGTGCCTCCCAAGCCACGCTCACAGAGGATACTGAGGACCAGTTGGTCTCCATATAGACATTGATTTCAGTCTTTAATATTTGTTGGAAATCAGGATTTTGCAAAAGGGACACATTAAGGCACCAACTATATGATTTCTTTTTCTCTGTATATGGCAACACCTCTAAACTCACCAGGGCATGATCTGAGACTAAGATATTTCCAATTGAGCAATCAACAACAGATGAAATGAGGGATTTGGATATTTAAAAAAAAATCTATTCTCGAATAAATCTTATGGACCGATGAAAAAAAATGTATAGTCCCTACCAGATGGGTTCAAAAGTCTCCAAATATCCGTAAGACCAAGATTTTTACACATCCTGTGAAGCGTCAATGTTGCTCTAGGTGGTTTACACACTTTTGCTTCACTGTGATCAAGGGCTGAGTCCATCAAAATATTAAAGTCTCCTCCAAATATTATATCATGAGGGGTGCCAGCAGTTTGCAGCATCCCTTCAAGATCTATAAAAAAGCCCTGATCATCAGCGTTAGGTGCGTAAATATTAGCCAAAATCAACCTTTGCCCTTGAATTTCAGCTAAAACAATAATGACTCTCCCTAATTTATCTTTGGTCTGTTTGAGACATTTGAATTGTAGATGTTTATTAATCAATATAATGACTCCCTTGCTCTTAATTGAGCCAGCACTAAAAAAAATATGTCCACCCCATATCTTCCCAAATTTTTCAGCTTCCTGCGGGGAGAGATGTGTTTCTTGAAGAAACACTATATCATATTTCTTACGTTTAAGAAAAGTAATAACCTTCCTTCTTTTTATGGGGTGCCCCAACCCATTTACATTCCATGTGGAGAGAGATAGTACACTCATATTAACATTTGACATTTTTGATATAGTAGAAAAAATTATACAGATCACATTCCCCATTAGTGAAACAATCAAACCCCGAACTTCCCCCCCCAAACAAAACAAACAGCATTAACCCCGCGCACGAAAGCGCCAACTGGTGACAATCCCTCTAAACTCAAAAGGTCCATGAACGCCCACGAGCCCCCACGACAACTTTGCCATCGGATTGCTCAATTTTGCCTCACAAATCTGTGAGGCAAAATTACATAATAGAAAATACTTTGTAAAATAAACCCCAGCCAATAGGAAGAAAGAGCACAAAGAACATGTAGATTCATTCACAAAACTGTCTCGAAGGTGTGATCTTTCACAAAACAAATTCCAGCTGATTTAAAACCATTCAGATTCCTCGGACAGACAAACAAATGTTCAGTGAGCCGGCTGTTATGAGTTCAGCGGATAACGTAATCATTCCAATGTCCCGTAAAAATACTCAACAAAACAAACTCCAGCCAGCAGGAGGAATAAGCACGAAGAACGTACAGATTAATCCACAGCTGTTCCAAAGGAGTGTTATTCAGTAGAACAAGCTCCAGCCGCTAGGCGGAACCATTACAAAAAGAAACAAAACTGGCATCCCGGTTCCCCGGATGGTCGAGTCAATTCACTCGGAGGCCGCATAAAAGTGTATACCATGACTTACACAATCCGTCAACTTTATAAAAGACATCCTTTGTGTGAGCATGTAGATATTTTGCGGTCATCCATAGTGTCCACTCTCAAACTGGCTGGGAACTTCAATGCAAAAGTAATCTTTCGTCAATGCAAAAGTTTCTTTAAGGAAAAGTGTTATTCACAAAACAAACTCCAGCCACTCGGCGGAGCCAACACAAAAAGAAAAAAGAAACCAAAATGATGCCCAGCTTCCTCAAAAGCCAGAGTAAATACAGCGAGTCGACCCACTCACATGAGAAACACCCAATGGTTTACTCACCCATTGATTCAATAAAAGACATTGCCTGATTGGGACATGTAAATACTTTGCGACCGTCCTTCATTTCTATTCTCAGTTTGGTGATGTAAGAGTTTCTTTCATTCCTTGAACCGATAGCGTTTCTCTCTTGTCGAACTCGCAAAGCCTGGGAACAAGAAAATATTATGGTTCTTCCAAGAAAGCTTCCCTTTGCTCCTCGCCTGGTGCAACACAAGATCTTTATCGGATGATCTCAGAAATCTGGCCAGAATCAATCGGGGCCTATCTCCCTCAGCAAATCTGTGAGCTGGGACTCTGTGAGCTCACTCAATTTCCAGCTTGTGGCCTGTTATGTCGAGCAGACTCGGAAAAAGTTCATCTAGGAATTTCACCATATCTCTGCCCTCCTCATGCTCAGGAATTCCAACAATTCGAACGTTATTCCTGCGGCTTCTATTCTCAAGCTCTTCAAGCTTTTCAAGGAGATGTTCCAAATCAACTTTGATCACGGGCGGATTAGCGGTTAATTCCCTCTCCAAAGATTCTAGACAATCGATTCGTCTCTCAACATCAGTCACTCTTGTAACTAACTCAGAGAATTTTGTTTCCATCGCCGTAATCGATCAACGTATTACAGCAAGATCCTCCAAGTCAGCAAGAACCTTCGTCAACATCACTGACATGTTGGACAACTGACGCTGGATCACCTCTCCCACCACG
Source organism: Myxocyprinus asiaticus (assembly GCF_019703515.2). NCBI lineage: Eukaryota > Metazoa > Chordata > Actinopteri > Cypriniformes > Catostomidae > Myxocyprinus > Myxocyprinus asiaticus. Next base: position 5,335,160 of record NC_059349.1, read on the forward strand.
CCATCCAAATCGAGTCCCCGGTCTGTAGGCCTGTCGGGGCTTTCATCCTGAACATGTAAGTGTCTTTTAATGTCTCCAGAGCCCAAGGATTTTGACTTCTTTGCCATGTTTTACCTCAAAGAGCAAATGTGTAACTGGGTGTATCAAATTTCACCAGATTATAACATGAAAATAATTACAATTTTAGCAAAGTGCGCAGAGTTCGTCGCTCACATGTCTGCTTCTTGCATGGCATCACGTGACCTCCAATCTATAGGTAATTATTAATGAGATGTGAAAAAATGACTCTGTGGATCAGCCGCTATCTGCAACTTCATTCTATAGAGATCAGGCAATATATAATTATTGAAACATGCCTGTTTACGCTGTAGCTGAAATATATATCACTGATGTTTATCCCTGCCAGGCACGCAGCACTCGTTGAGATTTTGTTCATTGCGACCACATGACACTTACAGTGCATTGCTCTCGTCTTGCTTCTGGGTAAGCCGGTCCCCTCTCCTCATATCTAGCAAGGACGGGATAAAGAGCATGGATAATTTAAGGATGATTAGTCGCCGGCTTGAGCGACTTGACATTCTCCCTATTCAGTGAGAGTTCAGGTCTCTGGTGCTGCAGCCTTTGTGGTGCTTGATGAATGATGAATTGCCACTCCAGCCACCAAGGTCTCTGCCCAGGCAATTGGCAGGTCTATTGGCAGCCGATGCCTGTATAGTGACACCCCTAGCTAAATTTGTCAGGAATTCCCTTCTTGCTTTTTCCTCTGTTGTGAGCCGGGAACAAGATGATGTTCATCACAATGTTACTGTATGTGCTGTTGTTGGCTCAGAGGTACAAAGTCTCCTCGGCAAAGATGTGATAGAGGCTGTGTCTACATGCAATGCACAAAAAGGCTATTACAGCCATTATTTTCTGGTTGCCAAGAAGGATGGTGTGCTGCGGCCCATTCTGGACTTGAGATGCTTGAACCCAGCCACTTGCAAAGTTTCTTATCAAGATGGTTGCTCAGAGACAAAGTTTGTCGCACGTCTGTCCTGTGGACTGAATAGACCTGAAAGATGCTTACTTTCACATAGCCCCTTGTCACAGGCCATTCTTGAGATTTATCCTCAAGGGTAATGCATATCATTTTAAAGTCCTGCTCTTCAGCTTGTCCCTATGTCCTTGCATATTCATGAAATTTAATGATGCAGCGCTTGCTCCACTGAGGCTGAGTGGCGTCCGTGTTCTGAATGACCTTGATGAATGGCTGCTTTTAGCACATTCAGAGGCACAAGCATGCAAGCACAGGGATCTGTTGCTCGCCCATTTAGAGCGTTTTGGCCTCAAGTCAATTGGGGGCGAAGAGTGTGTTGGTGCCCAGTCAGCAAGTTTCCTTTTTAGGAATGAAACTCGACTCCTTGACCATGTCAGCGCATCTGATGATGAATGCTTGATGAGCTTTAAGCAGGGGAGAGCTTTACCACTGAAATACCGGCATTTTACAAGAAAGGTGATGCGCTTGGCCAGTTCGCCAGATGCAAAACATATCATGATGGATGCATCCAACAAGGCTAGGGAGCCCCATATGATGGTCATGCAGGGCTATCACATACTTATCCAGACAGACAATACTGCAGTTGTGGCGTACATAAATGCCAGGGGGAGTGTGGTCACGCCCAATGTTCAACCTGGCATGCCCGCTTCTCCTCTGGTTCAAGAAGCATCTACTGTCAGTACGTGCGATGAAAACCCCCGTTCACCTGAACTGTATCAGGTTGTGTCATACAGGGGGAATAGAGACTTCATTCTCAGTCAGTTCTGAGGATTTGAGAGGTATTCAGGGAAGCCGAGGTGAACCTGTTTGCCACCCCAGAGACCACACACTGTCGCCTCTGGTACTCCATGACTCAGGCTCCACTGGGCTTGGATTCCCTAGCTTACAAATGACCAGTGAAATGTAAGTATGTGTTCCCTCTGGTTCATTTGCTTCAAGTGTTGTGCAAAGTTCAGGAAGACAGGGAAACCATACTGCTGGTTTCGCTGGAGTGACCAAACCATCCTTGGTTCCCGGGGCTGGTAGAGCTGTTGGATGCCCTCTCATGGAGGATTCTGCTGAGGAGTGATCTGCTCTCACAGGCACGAGGCATGATCTGGCATCCATGGCCAGAGCTGTGGAAGCTTCATGTTTTGCTCCTGAAAGGGGCTCATCTGACACAGATTGACTGTCACTGCCAGCTGTCGCTGTTGACAGAGACCCCTCTAAGAGGTGGCCGTATGCCTTGAAATGGTGAGTTTTCACTTACTGGTGATCCTTCCGTGCTTTACTTCTTACAGGAGCATTCTGATGCTGAACTCACTCCATCCACACTCAAAGTGTATGCTGCTGCTATAGTGGTGGGACACGCCCCCTTGGGTGTTTTTTCTGTGGGCAAACACATGTTGGTTGTTACATTTTTACGACCACTACTGTCCTGGTTTGGGACTTTGGGTCCCCGTTCGAGCCACTTGATACAGTAAGCCTATGCATACTCTCTCTGAAGACTGCGCTGCTATTTGCTTTGGCTTCAGTTAAACCTTTTGGGGATCTTCAGGGCCTTTTGGTCCATGATTCTTGTTTGGAATTCGGATCCAGCTTGTCAAAAGCCATTCTCAAGCCAAAGGAAACGTTTTTGCCCAAGGTTTTGAGTAGTGCCTTCTAGGCTCAGGTTGTAACCTTACATGCTTTCTCTCCTCTGTTTGAAACAAACAAGGCACAGAGATTGCACACTTCGCACTGTGAGGGCACTACTGATGTATATAGGCTGAGTCTATTCAGGCTGACAGATCAGCTCTTGGTCTGCTTCGGAGGCCATTTAAAAGGTTTGGCCATCTTCAAGCAAAGACTTTTGCAATATGTGCTGTGTCCCATTGTCCCATTAAAGCCCACTCTATGAGGAGCATGGCCATCTGCCTGGCTGTAGGATGGGCTTCCCCTAACACTTTTCCTAGGTTTTATAACTTGGATGTTTATGTCATCTTTCTCTTCCCAGATTCTTTACTGTCACAGTAGCTTTATGTTTCGGCTGTTGGTCTTATGTCCATGCCATTCTCTGTTTCTTCTCAAGTGAAGAGCAATGTTTAATGTTCTACAACCCTGTTGGCAAGTGGCATTACTTATTTTGTCGGTCTATGAACTTTTTGAGTTTATTTCCCCACTGAGGGAACGTCTGTACAGTGTTTCATTACCTGACATGGTTAGTGTTATTATTATTTCTAACCAAACTTGGTTACTGAGTTTTCCTCTCTTCCTTCCTATTGTTCCTAGATGCCTACATCTTTCAACTACCCTAATGGCTAATAGGCATTTCCTTGTGCTTGCAAATCATGCAGACCATGCACGGCGTGACGCAGTGAAGTTAACGACGTAATGGAACGTACTGGTTATGACTGAAACCTTGGTTCCATGGAGGAAATGAAAAGCTGCGTACACTCACTGCAGTACTGATTTCTCGCTGTTAAAGGACTGAGAGATGAGCTCTTGTCCCTTCAGTCGAAAATCCTGAAATAATGGTGCTGTGCTCTGGTTTATATGCCCACGATGAGGCGTGCATCAGGGGTGGAGCTTGAAGCACCATCTGCCAATAGGCTGAGGGGATTTAAAGGGCTTCAGAGACCATCACTCCTGGGGGAAGTTTCCCATAGCATCAGCTTTGGGTTACAGTCTTAACCAGTATGTTTCTGGCATTGTGCCAGATGAGAGTCCTACCCTTTTAAAAAAATGCGGAAGTGGCCGTGGATAGAGTCTATTAATAGTTATAATCATGAAAGCCCTGAAACAATTAATTGTCCTAATCACAATTATTTCTATGAAAACCGCCAAATTTCATAACATGAGAGCACTAAGTGATGGAGCTGCTAAAGGGAAGTTGGCTTCCCTCAAATTTTTGTTTAATGCAAGATCTACTTTTTCTTTAACTAGTTCTATGCAATCTACCAATTTCAGTTTAGACAGGCCATAAAAATAAAATATTTAATCTTTTCAAAACAATGTCTACCCACCAAACTTTTTTATTGAGGATGAGTTATATACATGGTTAAACTATTTTAAGGGCCATTTTATTTGTTTGTTGTTTTTTTCACTTTCATGCAACGAAGTACAACATTAAGAGTAATCACGTCATTGAGAAATAAACTCAGCAATAAAAGAAATGTCCCTTTTTCAGGACACTGTATTTTAAAGATAATTTTGTAAAAATCCAAATAACTTTACAGATCTTACATTGTAAAGGGTTTAAACAATGTTTTCCATGCTTGTTCAATGAACCATAAACAATTAATGAACATGCACCTGTGGAATGGTCATTAAGACACTAACAGCTTACAGACAGTAGGTAATTAAGGTCAGTTATAAAAACTTAGGACACTAAAGAGACCTTTCTACTGACTCTGTAAAACATCAATAGAAAGATGCTTAGCGTCCCTTTTCATCTGCGTGAACGTGCCTTAGGCATGCTGCGTGGAGGCATGAGGACTGCAGATGTGGCCAGGGCAATAAATTGCAATGTCTGTACTGTGAGACACCTAAGACAGCGCTACAGGGAGACAGGAAGGACAGCTGATCGTCCTCGTAGTGGCAGACCATGTGTAACAACACCTGCACAGGATTAGTACATCCGAATATCACATCTGCGGGACAGGTACAGAATGGCAACAACAACTGCCCGAGTTACACCAGGAATGCACAATCCCTCCATCAGTGCTCAGACTGTCTGCAATAGGCTGAGAGAGGCTGGACTGAGCCCTTGTAGGCCTGTTGTAAGGCAGATCCTTACCAGACATCACCGGCAGCAACGTCACCTATGGGCACAAACCCACCTTCGCTGGACCAGACAGGACTGGCAAAAAGTGCTCTTCACTGACGAGTCGTGGTTTTGTTTCACCAGGGGTGAGACTTGCATTTATCGTCGAAGGAATGAGCGTTACACTGAGGCCTGTACTCTGGAGCGGGATCAATTTGGAGGTGGAGGGTCCGTCATGGTCTGGGGTGGTGTGTCACAGCATCATTGTACTGAGTTTGTTGTCATTGCAGGCAATACCAATGCTGTGTGTTACAGGGAAGACATCCTCCTCCCTCATGTGGTACCCTTCCTGCAGGCTCATCCTGACATGATCCTCCAGCATGACAATGCCACCAGCCATACTGCTCGTTCAAATCAAATCAAATCAAATCACATTTATTGTCACAAAGCCATATACACAAGTGCAATGGTGTGTGAAATTCTTGGGTGCAGTTCCGATCAATATAGCAGTCGTGACAGTGATGAGACATATACCAATTTACAATAACATCAAATTAACACAACACAATTTAAAGTCTAATATACACATAATTACACACAACAATATACAAATAATAACATACACTGTACAGTAAACAATACGCACAATATAGATACACATTATTCAATAAAAATAAAAAAGTATATATAGTAGTATATATAGAATGTACAGTAGGCTGTATTGTACTGTATTGACATTCAGGCTGTCGGTTGATAGTAAGTTGTTAAGAGAGAATATATATAATAATAATATAATTTATGACAGTCCGGTGTGAGATATAAGAGTAAGAGTAATAAAGTGCAGTGCTGATGTATTTTGATCGTGGGAGATCAAGAGTTCAAAAGTCTGATTGCTTGGGGGAAGAAGCTATCATGGAGTCAGCTGGTGCGGGTCCTGATGCTGCGATATCGCCTGCCTGATGGTAGCAGTGAGAACAGCCCATGGCTCGGGTGGCTGGAGTCTCTGATGATCCTCCGAGCTTTTTTCACACACCGCCTTGTGGATATTTCCTGGAGGGAGGGAAGCTCACCTCCGATGATGTGTCTGGCAGTTCGCACCACCCTTTGGAGTGCTTTGCGGTTGTGGGCTGTGCTATTTCCATACCAGGCGGAGATGCAGCCAGTCAGGATGCTCTCTACAGTGCAGGTGTAGAACCGTGTGAGGATGTGGAAGTTCATTTCAAACTTCCTCAGCCGTCTCAGGAAGAAGAGGCGCTGATGAGCCTTCTTCACAACAACTTCAGTGTGGATGGACCATGTGAGTTCCTCAGTGATGTGGACACCCAGGAACTTGAAGCTGCTGACTCTCTCCACTGGTGCTCCATTGATGGTGATGGGACTGTGTTCTCTGTCTTTTCTTCTGAAGTCCACCACAAGCTCCTTTGTCTTACTGACGTTCAGGGAGAGGTTGTGCTCCTGACACCAGTGTGTCAGAGTGTGCACCTTCTCTCTGTAGGCTGTTTCATCATTGTCAGTGATCAGACCTACCACCGTCGTGTCATCAGCAAACTTAATGATGGCATTGGAGCTATGTGTTGCCACACAGTCATGTGTGTACAGGGAATACAGGAGTGGGCTGAGAACACAGCCCTGTGGGGCTCCAGTGTTGAGGGTCAGTGATGAGGAGATGTTGCTGCCTAATCTAACCACCTGGCGTCTGCTTGACAGGAAGTCCAGGATCCAGCTGCACAGCGAGCTGTTTAAACCCAGAGCCCGGAGTTTCTCATCTAGCTTGGAGGGTACTATGGTGTTGAATGCTGAGCTGTAGTCTACAAACAGCATTCTCATATAAGTGTACTTTTTTCCAGGTGGGAGAGAGCAGTATGTAGTGTAGATGCAATGGCATCATCAGTGGAGTGGTTGTTGCGGTAAGCAAACTGCAATGGGTCAAGAGAGAGAGGCAGCACAGAGCAGATGTAATCTCTGATTAGTCTCTCAAAGCATTTGCTGATGATGGGAGTCAGAGCAACGGGACGCCAGTCATTTAAGCAAGTTATTTTTGATTGCTTTGGAACAGGCACAATTGTGGATGTTTTAAAGCATGTGGGGACTACAGACAAAGAGAGGGAAAGGTTGAAAATGTCTGTAAAAACACCAGTCAGCTGGTTCGCGCACGCTCTGATGACGCGGCCCGGAGTGCCGTCTGGGCCCGCGGCTTTGCGGATATTCACCCGTCGGAAGGATCGGGTTACATCCGCTACAGAGACGGAGAGTGAACTAACCTCTGTAGCTTCAGCCGCGAGAGCTCTCTCCGCGAGGGCAGTGTTATTTCCCTCAAAACGAGCATAAAAAGTATTTAGCTCATCCGGGAGAGAGGCAGCGGTGTTCATGGCGGAGGTTTTATTCCCTTTAAAGTCCGTTATGATGTTAATTCCCTGCCACATGCTTCTAGAGTTGGTGGTGTTAAACTGTCCTTCAATCTTGTTCCTGTACTGGCGTTTTGCTGTTCTGATAGTTTTTCGGTTTTTCGGCATAACTGGTTTGTTTATGCTCCTCCGTGTTCCCGGAATTGAAAGCGGAGGTCTGCACATTAAGTGCCGCCCAAACATCGCTATTTATCCATGGCTTCTGGTTCAGATAGATCCGTGTTGTTCTGGTCGGAACGACGTCCTCCATGCACTTTTTGATGAAACACATTACGCTATCAGCGTAAACCTCGATGTCGTCATTAGAGGCGGACCGGAACATCTCCCGGTCCGTGTGATCAAAACAGTCTTGTAGCATAGAGTCTGATTGGTCCGACCAGCACTGGATCGTTCTGAGGGTGGGTGCTTCCTGTTTCAGTTTCTGCCTGTAAGCGGGCAGAAGCAGAATGGAAGAGTGGTCCGATTTGCCAAATGGTGGGTGGGGGAGGGATTTGTAGCCATCCCGGAAGGGAGAGTAGCAATGGTCCAAAACCCGGTCCCCTCGTGTGTTGAAACTAATGTGCTGGTGGTATTTTGGTGCGACTGATTTGAAACTGGCTTTATTAAAGTCCCCGGTCACAATGAACGCGGCCTCAGGGTGCGCGGTTTCCTGCTCACTTATAATCCCATACAGTTCCTTGAGTGCCCGGTCTGTGGCGGTGATAATGACCGCTGTGAATTCCCTTGGTAGCCAGAATGGTCGACACAGAAGTATGAGAAATTCCAGATCAGGAGAGCAGAAAGACTTGATAGAATGTACGTTCCTCTGATCACACCAGGATTTGTTGATCATAAAACATACACCACCACCTCTGCTTTTACCTGAGAGGTCTTTCGCTCTGTCCACTCGGTGCATACATTTTCCCCAGTTCTGTGTGTGATTTCTTGCAAGACAGGAATGTCAGTGTTCTGCCATGGCCAGCGAAGAGCCCGGATCTCAATCCCATTGAGCATGTCTGGAACCTGTTGGATCGGAGGGTGAGGGCTAGGGCCATTCCCCCAGAAATATCCAGGAACTTGCAAGTGCCTTGGTGGAAGAGTTGGATAACATCTCACAGCAAGAACTGGCAAATCTGGTGCAGTCCATGAGGAGGAGATGCACTGCAGTACTTAATGCAGCTGGTGGCTACACCATATACTGACTGTTACTTTGGATTTTGACCCCCCCTTTGTTCAGGGACACATTATTCCATTTCTGTTAGTCACATGTCTGTGAAACTTGTTGAGTTTATGTCTTAGTTGTTGAATCTTTTTATGTTCATACAAATATGTATACATGATAAGTTTGCTGAAAATAAAAGCAGTTGAAAGTGAGAAGGCGTTTCTTTTTTTGCTGAGTTTGAATGTTTTCACTCTCTTGCGTTGAGCTGCACAGTTGCGGGGACTGTTGCACCTGTGCTACATACTGTACAGATCGCAAAAGCGTATCGCTTATCACATACTGTGTAAAATGCCCTTAGTCATCTGGACATAAAATTCCTTCTCGAGTTAACCTGTTATTAATTTCACATGCGAAGACTAGCCGTTACTCCTTCAGGTAAGTGCGTTTCATATTGTGTCTGCGGGACGCCCAGCTGTGTGGCTTTAATGTCAAGATCAAACAGAGATGCGGCTTTATTCAGTAAATACATTTCTCTGGATTCCCACATTGTTTTTTACCTGAGATAGTGGCCATAAACTATAAAATATTTATCAGAATAGGGCATCGGGAACTATTACAAACTTAATCATTAAAAATTCTAATGTATATGAGGAGGAAGATCGCATTTACATTCAGATTCAGTAATTAATTTACACAAAATGGAACCCAAATAATAATCTGCAGAAAATAACCTTCTTAGAATGTCTACTCAGTCAGATTACTGAGCAGAAAGTGTTGTGCATCCGTCACTGCGTATGTAACTTTTATAAAGTCTGACTAAACTAAGGGCTCAACTTACATTAACGTTAAAAACATTAAACAAGCATTGTGTCCATGGCAGGACAACACAAAGGAAACCGCTGCTTTCCAACAAAAATATTGCTGAGCGCCTGAAGTTTGATAAAGACCAGCCTGACACTCCACAACGCTACTGGGAAAATGTTTTGTGGACTGATGAAATTAAGGTTGAATTGTCAAGTCATTTTTATTTGTATAGCACTTTTCACAACACACATCATTTCAAAGCAGCTTAACAGAAAATTATGCTTTAACAGAAAAAGCTGTAATATAGTAATGTCTTCGAGTCATAATAGTGAGGTTCAATAAAAAAACATGATTGTAAATTGTGCCTTAAAATAAATAATATAAATATATTTATATTTGGACCCCCAGTGAGCAAGCTTATGGCGACTGTGGCAAGTAACACAAAACTCCATAAGATTATGGTTAATGGAGAAAAATAACCTTGGGGGAAACCAGGCTCACTGTGGGGGCCAGTTCCCCTCTGGCTAAACAGCATGAATATAATGCCAATATTAGATATTTATGTGTAGTACAGGTCTTATGATTTAAAATTAGTAAACTAAGTAAGTGTTAGGGACCAATGTTTAAACAAAAAGCTTTTGTATTAACTGTAAGATTAATGACTAAAATCTAAGAATTTACATTCTTAATTAACTGCGGAAGTGCAAACAGAAGCATTGTCTTTTATTATTTGGCTGATGAAGGCTGCAATACATTTATTGTCTATGTATTCCATTTTAAGAGTGTGGCCCATCCTTCGACCGAGGTGATGCAGGCAGAGGTCAGTAAGGTGCACTGCAGTTCCACTGTAAATTTGTGGAAGGTTCATTTCCGGTGGAGTCCATCCTAAGTCCAAGTTTCAGGCAGTGTCCAGTCAAGTATTCCATGTCTGACAGTTGGTGCTGGCATCAGTTCATCCTCTGTGAAGTCCATCACAGTAGACTGAAGTGATATCTGTCTGGCACAGGCTGCAATTAGTCATTATAACTTAGCAGCACATAATTGTTTGGGAAGAACACGCAGCACTACGTATGGCATAAAAAGGGCACTGCATACCAACATGAAAACATCATCCCAATGGTGAAGTACGGTGGAGAGAGCATCATGATTTGGTGCTGCTTTGCTGCCTTGGGGCCAGAACCGCTTGCCATCATCGATGGAAAAATTAATTCCCAAGTTTATAAGGTATCCTACAGGAAATTGTCAGGGTGGCTGTGCACCAGCTGAAGCTCAGTAGAAGTTGGGTTATGCAGCAGGACAATGACCCTAAACATCAAAGTAAACCCACTACAGAATGGCTTAAAAAAAAAAAAGAAAATCCACCTTTTGGAGTGGCCCAGTCAGGGCCCAGACCTTAACCCAATAGAGATGCTGTGGAATGACCTCAAGAGAGCTGTTCACACCAGACATCCTAAGAATATAGCTGAGCTGAAGCAATTCGGTAAGGAAGAACGGTCCAAAATTCCTTCTGAACATTGTGCAGGTATAATCTGCAGCTACCGGAAATGCTTGGTTGAGGTAATTGCCGCCAAATGAGGATCAACCAGTTATTAAATCCAAGGGTTCACTTACTTTTTCCACATCATTGTGAATGTTTAATAGGATGTGTTCAATAAAGACATTAAATATTATAGTTTTTTGTGTGTTGTTAGCCTAAGCACATATTGTTTGTCTATCCTTCTGACTGTGATGAAGATGAGATCACATTTTTTTTTTTACCAATTAATGCAGAAAACTAGCTTATTCCAAAGGGTTCGCATACTTTTTCTTGCCACTGTACATGTTAACTCTGGAAATGAAAACTGAAAAATAAAAGATCAAATTTAAAACTGAAGTTTGAATTTTAATTTTAATTCTTTAACTATTATTAAGATAATAATTAATTATTACTATCGTATTAACATTAAGAAAATGCTTTGGAAAAAGTTACATTGCAATTTCCACATTTGCCTTTTCATTTTAATATTGGCGGTCTAGCCTCAAGATTGCAGTGAAACTGGCAATGGCAATTAAACCCTTTCATTTTATTTTTTAGGTTTGGCGCATACTTTGCAGATATGGTTTGTGGTGTTTTCATTTTCGTTTTTATCTTTATTTATTAATTTAAATTTGACAATATGTGGACATTTTATTCTACAACATAAATTACACAGTCATACCACAAATGTGAATTTTGAAGCCGTATTGAATTACATACTTTGTTTTAACAAACGTTGGCTTCAAAATTCACATTTGATGTATGACTGTGTTGTAGAAAAAAGAAAGGTCTGCATATCATCAAGTAATGTTTACCACAGACCGTATTTTACACAAGTAAAAAAAAGACAAAGAAAAAAAAAAAACATTATAAAACCCCATAGAAAAATCCTGAGGGAACCCATGGTGAATTACACTACCAGGTTCGCCTACAAATTGACATCATGGCTGAACAGCTCTATAGTCACATCCTCTTACCCCACCTAAAATATAGGTTAGGTCGGTAACACTTTATAACAAGCGTACATGAATAATCATGTACTAATACCTGAATTAATACTTAAGCATGAACTAATAATAAGTTAAGGCATTGACTAATAAGAACTAATTAAGAGCTAACCTTAACTATGACCAGAGTCATATGGATTCATGCATGAATTATGGCAACCTCAAAGGTGATGTAATTTCTGGCAACTAGTGGCACCAAACGGAATTACAAAATAAAGTACATGAGGTAGGATGGTTCTTCTGGTAACTAGTAAGCGTAAAGATACATATTCAAGTATATTACAAATTCATTTGGAGCTCGACAGTAATGAACTAACTTGTGTGGCAATACCTTGAGTGAAGCTTACCTGTCGAGAAGCAACTCTGCAAGTTTGGCATCTTCATTGAACCCTGAAAATTTCCTTAAAATCCTCCACCTTGTAAATGCAACGCCCATGTTCACTCTGGATTTACTCTGTACTGTCTCTGTTTTTTAGGAAGTCTTCGAATTTTTAACATCTGTAGGCGAAGCTAAATTTATTTTCCTTTGTACACATCTGCCATGGCTGTTCATATTCCCCATGCTGAACAGCTAGTTCAAGTAGCCACACCCCAAACTCACGCTATAGCATGAGCTAGAAAGGGATGGGTGGAGCTGATCGGGCTGCTGAAAATATAAACATTAATGTTTTTGATAGTGCCTGGGAGGCTCAATGTTTACTTTTGGGGGAGGTAAACCCATGACTAACTTACTTATAGTTGTCAATGAACAATAAACTAGGATAGTAAAATGTATTTTGACATAAAAAATTACAAACTTCACCTTTAACTAGATATTTGATACTTAATGCATTAACATTTACAGGTAAAAAGTGGCTCTTTAATGAGGAGCAGCAAACCATACTTTGACCTTTTATCTGAATTAAAAACACACTTTTTATTACTTATCACAATTTTATTACTTTTACCATTACAACTGCAGCTCTGGTGGCGCTGGATTTGTGGTGGCTCTCCCTCACATGCAGGCTGCTTGGATGCCTCGGATCACAATCCATTTTCAGTGAGTGGAGGGCGGAATGGAAAGCAGGATGAGCAATCCCTTAAAAGTTGAGTCTGAGGGATGTGTGCAGGGGCAACACAGCATGCCCTAACGTTTAATTCGGGATCCGCCACTGCACTAGATTTTCGCGATCATTTACATGATTCCTGCTTATCAAATGTGTAAAATGCATTAATAATTTCCACCAAAAACTTGATCTCAACGAGCTTCACGTGATTGTCCATCCCTTTTTTCATTCAAACTCAACCTTTCACTCTGGCTTCAGTTCACATCCAAACGACGGTGTCCTGAAAATATACCGACCAGCCACAACATTAAAACCACCTGCCTAATATTGTGAAGGTCCCAAAACCACACCAACCCGCATCTCAGAATAGCATTCTGAGATGATATTCTTCTCTCCACAATTGTACAGAGTGGTTATCTGAGTTATCATAGACTTTGTCAGTTCGAACCAGTCTGGCCATTCTCTGTTGACCTCTCTCATCAACAAGGCATTTCCATCCACAAAACTGCCGCTCACTGGATGTTTTTTTGTTTTTGGCACCACTCGGAGTAAATATTAGAGACTGTTGTGCGTGAAAATCCCAGGAGATCAGCAGTTACAGAAATACTCAAACCAGTCCGTCTGGCACCAAAACCATCCATGTGATTATCTAATCAGCCAATCATGTGACAGCAGTGCGGTGCATAAAATCACACAGATACGGGTCAGGAGCTTCAGTTAATGTTCTCATCAAGCATCAGAATGGGGAAAAAATGTGATCTCAGTGATTTGGACCGTGGCATGATTGTTGGTGCCGGGTGGGCTGGTTTGAGTATTTCTGTAACTGCTGATCTCCTGGGAATTTACTCAGAATGGTGCCAAAAACAAAAAACATCCAGCGAGCTGCAGTTCTGTGGACAGAAATGCCTTGTTGATGAGGTCAACAGAGAATGGCCAGACTGGTTCGAACTGACAAAGTCAACGGTAACTCAGATAACCACCCAGTACAATTGTGGCGAGAAGATCATCATCTTAGAATGATATTCTGAGATGCGGGTTGGGGCTGTTTTGGTGGCACGACCTACACAATATTAGGCAGGTGGTTTTAATGTTGTGGGTAATCGGTGTATATGCTACCTATCAGGATGTGCTACCAACGCTATATTTGCATAGCTTTAGGGTTGGGGTTAGTACAGCCTCACACCATATCACACTATCTGATAGTTATGCTGGTAGCACATTCTGATATGTATTATCTGCCTGACAAGATGTGCTACCTAGGTTTTTAACACATTTCATGCTGTTGTAGTACATACTGACAGGTTCTCCCGTGTCTCCCGACATGTGCTACCCATGTTTTAACTTTACATTTCACTGTTTTTACTGCTGGTAGCACATCCTGAGCAGGTAGCACAGATTGTCAGAACACCAGCCGTAGGTCCCTGAATTAAACCTCCTTGTATTCACTTCTTCATTAAGTGGATAGCATACTAATTGTAGTAGGCTACTACATGTGTAATTGATAAGTTAATAATGAGCAACTCAAGTCATGACATAAATATGCTTTAACAAGTCATGTTCTGAAGTTAGTGTATGAGTAGTTAATAATGAATTAATATGTTACATTCATGAATTGTTATCCCAAGCACTACAAAGGAGAGAGTTGTGCATGAGTTGTGACAAAAGCATCACATTCCATTTATTTCACAAAGAATGAAAAAAAAAAAAAATAACTACATCGTTTAAAAAGAAAAAAGAATTAACAAATAACAGTACATTCAGCACATTATTTAGGTATCAACAACATAACCTTAGCCCATGTTAACATACTGTGTCCCTTTTATCAAACAGGGACTAAAAATGAAATGTTTTTCATTTTGGTTCTTTCTGGGCAACAACAGTATTTTTTCGTTCAGGTTCTGGAATTCCGCAGCCTCCTTTCCAAAAGGTTACCGGTTAGAACAAAATAAAAGAATGGTTTATAATGTTCTTTTTAAAATGAAAGTACTCTGCTCTAAGGGGTGAGTGAAATACCAATTGCAGCATTGCCAGATCTCGCAAGAGAAACAAGCAACATGATCTGGAAAATCAAGCCCAAAATATGCCACTTGACTCACCAAAATAAGCAAAAATAAGCAATAATTTTTTTCCGTGTGGTGGATTTATCAGCCTAGAAATCATAAGCAGTTAATTAACAGATAAGTATAATTTTAATTATAGATCTGCTTCTGAGTCAAAACCCGACAGCATCAAATATGTATTAATGCATCATATCTAACAATAATTCACTGAAGACTTGAACACAACTGAGAAATTTACTTTTTACTTTAATAATGTTTTCCTTGTGTCTGGATTAGCTGTGCATGTATACAACACCTGGCAAAAATGATGGAATCACCACACTTGGAGGATGTTCACCCAGATTTTTTACTTTGTAGCAAATAAACAAAGATATGACAGATATGACACAAAGCAATTTTTGTTTAATAGCTGAACATTCTGGCTTCGTGAAACATCCGTCAAACAAATTAAAATGACATTATTTTAATTAATGGCATATTTTTTTCCAGATCAAGTAGAGGAAAAAATTATGGAATCACTCAATGTTGAGGGGAAAAAATATTATTAATTTTTAATAATAATTTGTATTAATATTCTTTTTATTAATAAATTATTATTATCACAGTAATTATTTGCTATGAAGTAAAAAAGATGGGTGAACATCCTCCAAGTGTGGTGATTCCATCATTTTTGCCAGGGGTTGCATGTATTAATTATACATAGTTGTTAAAAAAGTCTTCATTCAAAGAATGCTTCATCCACAACAGACAATTAGGCAAAGAAATGTATGATGCAGCATTTTCCTTCAGGATCAAAGCACGTGTTTCATTTTTTCGGGCATCATGAAGTGGTGCAGTTCCAAAAAATTACTGTGATAAACCCTCTGGCCTTTAGTTTCATGAAAAAATTATAGGAACAAAATTAACCGGTTATAACCAGTTACCAGCATTTAAAAATAATGTTTTCACTCTGGAACAACTGAAAATCACTTTGTTCCAGTTTTCGTTTTTCATTTCAAAATGTCCTTGAACCATTTTTAGTCCCTGGTATCAAAACTATCACATGTCCATTTACTTTATTAGGATTTAAACTATCAAAATGTACAATTACCCAATTAATACGAACATGAACAGTCAACAGTAAAAACCTTTTAGCAATACAATAACCTTATAACCTTTTTTCTACACAAGTATGCCCCAGCAACAAAGTAATTGCTGAGGATACGCAGCATAACACAGGTTTACCTCACTTTTTACTAATATCCAGTAGGTCATCGATTTCCTTCTTATTATGAATTACATCCACATTGGGGTGAAGTCTGCACTGTGTGAGACAACTTTCAGCAAACTTTTGGACGCTATCACCTTTTTTAAAGCTTTCCCTCAATGCTTTGAAAGCTTCTGGGTTAGCTGCCGCTAACTCAGCAATGGGAGCCTGAATTACTATAGTGTTCCTGTCAACATTAAGTCTGTTGTAGGCTTCAGTCTTAGTCAGGCCTTGTTTTACAAGCTTCAGTACATTGTAGTACCGCTTGATAGAATCTTCAGGGGTCCTTACTGAAAAAAACAAAGTTTGTTATAAGAAATGTTATTAAAGGAAAGTTCACCCAAAAATGAAAATTGTAGTCAATCTCTCACCATCACATGAGCATGAATGAGATTTGAGAGCTAAGGCAGGAGGGAAGAATTTCAGCAAATAATTGGATCTGTCTGTCCTGATTTTGGTCTGTGCCAAAATCCAAAGCTAAAGAGCAGGGTTCTCAACGGGGGCGTTCAAAGGATGACAGGGGGCGCTGAGAGCAGATTAGTAGAGAGGGGGGCATTAGGTTACAAATGGGGGGCATTTATCAGTCAAAATAATCAAATCTATCAAGTTCCTCTTTGCATTAAATGTTCATCTAGACTTGGAGTATCATCAGCTAGCTCTCAATTATAAGGGTTAGTATGCATTTGAACCGCGGTTCAACTGATTTTGAAGTCTAGCGACGCATCTGAAGTATCTGATTTAGCAGCGTCAAATACACAGGCGGAGGCACAACCTCAGCTAATGCACCTGTATGGCTCTGTAGATGGATACGGCTCAATGGACAGAGCAGCACGAGCGCAAAGCTCTTAAAGCTCGAGCTGTTAAACTCGCAGATTTGCGTGAATCAGTGAGAAGCATGGCGCGAGGAGCGGAAACCATTTGAATTCAGCACCGAATTCTACATGACCACCCTTGAATTTACTATAGTAACACTAACTGTACTTTAGGCAGAAATAGATTGATAATAAATATTATCATATCACTACTTCAGCTCTATTAAATTTGTCATAGGCTACATTAGAGGAGTGAGGGAATATAATTAATTATTGTTGCAACTTATAAATAAGGAATGAAGTAGGGGGGCATTCATCAAAAAAAGGTTGAGAACCACTAGGGTTCCCACTCTTGTCAAGCCACAATTTTCCAGGACATTTAATGCACCCAACAAGTGTAATATTTAAGCAAAAACGTGTCCATTTAAATCGAGCTTTTATTTTGCCATTTCTGTGCGTTTTTGACAGAAGTTTCTCACCTCCAGATAAGCAGTAAGCTCCATGGCATAGTGTGATTATTAATCCACATAAAGCAGTAATTGAGTTAAATAAATACATAGTCTGTATGTGCTGCACACTTCAGAGTGCTCTCTGTCTCTGTCATCTCACACACACAAGCGTACACATGATGATCATGGTGAGGTGTTTTCAGTGTATGAGCGGCCGGCTCTACACATTCATTTTGAAGTGCACATCACTTGCAGATTATTTATTTATTCAATTAAATCAGACACTTTTTAGTTTAATTATCACACTAGGACATATCACAATTTTAAATGTACATTCAAACATTCATTTTGTCCAAATACAGTATGTCATATTCCATAACATTCTGCGGTTTATTGCTAATGCCATATTTATGACTATATTCCATGTTTTCTGCATACTACATGTTGTAACTGTGGAATAAGCTGACTCCGATCGTTGAATTACTGAAAATTAATTCACAGTCTGAGATGTTAATGCTGAATCATCACGCTACGAACCCAGTGTGAATTATTTAATTTTTTTTAAATCAGTGGTCTGACTGTCATCATTGTCTAAAGTTTATAACTCAGGGATGCAAATGCACGAGGGTCCGAAAAGTTGAGACAATCACTAATCCACGGACATGTTTTCTGGGGTTATTTTTTTTTAAAGTTTAAGCTAAAAGCACCAACTTAAGCTATTCTAATGATTCAAGTATAGAAAGTTATCTGCACAATTGTGTAGAATTAGCTGCAAAAATAAAGGGTATTTTGGTGTGGCATGCTTCTGTTTCATCAGTTTGTCAGGAGATTTTAGCTAATGACAGCATGCGACCTGCTAAACTCCGCAGACACCATGACACCAAGCATGCTGAGGTAGCGGGGACAACTTTTTCCAAAGAAAACTTCAAGCCTTTCAAGGTCAGAAAAAAGTTGGCTGAGAATTTGCTTCATGTCATGTTGCGCTGCGTTTTGCCAAGGCAGACAAAGCACATAACATCAAAGAGACATTGATTCTGCCGGCAGCCAAAGATATGTGTTCCTTGATGGTAGGAGAGGCAGCGGCTTCTAAGCTCGATTCTGTTCCATATCTCTGACATGGCACAGGATGTGAAGGAGCAAGTGTTAGACAGCATCAGGCACAGCCCATTTTTTGCACTCCAGATCGACGAATCCACTGATGTGGCCAGCTGCGCACAGCTGTTAACATATGTGAGGTATGTGAAAAACATGGACAGTCAAGAAGAGTTTCTATTCAGTAGTCCTTTGTGCGCGCGCACACACACACACACACACACACACACACACACACACACGTTGGTGCGGCTATCCTTATGAGGACTCTCCATAGACATAATGATTTTTATACCGTACGAACTATATATTCTATCCCCTAACTCTACCTCTAAACCTAAACCTCACAAAAAACATTCTGCACTGGGGGCGCCATCGTGTAAGCTGTGTCACAAGGGAGGACCACTGTCTTTGACTTTGAAAACCTCTGCCATAGTAAGCGCCCTTAAGGCCAATTTATACTTCTGCGTCGAATTTATGGTGTAGGCTACGCGTAGCTACGGTGGTTATGGCGTAGCCTACGCCATAGCCTGACGTGCACCTCCTCAAAAATTTTACTGCGCGTCGCATCGACACAGACCACTACAGCTGTGATTGGTCCACTTTAACCAGAGACCACTCCCAGGATGATAACAAGGATGTCTGAGGTAGCGTCGCATTTTATCCAAGATTATTTCCAAATAAATATCACATTAAAGAAATTGTCTCAATCGGGATCATCTGCTGTTTTTTTTTTGTTTTTTTTAATTCTGTTTGTGTTTCATAATAATAATAATAATATGTTTATTTTATATAGCGCCTTTCTTAAACCCAAGGTCACTTTACATGAGAGCAAATACATGAAATACAGCAAATGGATAGATAACACACACACTTTAAAAAAAACAACAACTTCCAAACAAGCAGCCAAGAGATAACACTGAGAGAAGAAATGAGTTTTAGATGTGATTTAAAGGAGGAGAAAGTAGTGAGTTCCCGAATGGGGTTGTGGGAGAGCATTCCAATGTCGAGGAGCAACAGTCATAAATGACCTGCCTCCCACCGGAGACAACCTGAACTTTGGGTTAACAGGAAATTTGCACCAGTAGACCGTAGAGTGCGAGTGGGAATATAAGGGCGAAGCAACTCAGTGTTGTACTGAGGAGCAAGTGTGTGAAGTGCCTTGAAGGTTATCAACAATATCTTGTATTGAATGCGATAGGTAATTGGTAGCCAACGGAGCTGTTGCAGAATGGGGGTGATGTGTGCAGACTTTTTACTGGAAGTAAGAACTGTAGCTGCAGAATTTTGGATGTATTGTAGGCGAAGATGTATTTCATGAAATTAGTAAGTTTAGAAACGTTAATGAAGAGGTAAGTTTACTCCACGCTGTAGTAAGTGTTATGGAGGGGCGAATTTATGAGCTTGCCATGCAAGAAAACAGGAAGTGTGCACAATAAACATTGAAAAATGTAATTACTGTAGTTCAATAACTGGGGTCTTTGGATACTCGGAAATTATAAGGTAAAAATGTATTAAAATAAATTATGAGATGTTCAACATCTCTTCATAAATTTCAACCATTTTAAAAGATTTAATGTAGCTTTGTACTCTCAAAGACATCATTTGTGAGGCAAAACGTGTAAAAAACTCTTTGGTGTGAAGTTGGAGCACAGGTTGTGCTGACGCGTCACTTCATAGACTTCAATGTATTCAGCAGTTCTGACACAAGTCATGTGAAATCCCCTCAACGTGTAGAAACTTTTACACATTAATAGCTCTTCTGCCCTTTTCTCTCCATGATGAACAAGGTAGACTCACATGCCGATGCTGAAGTAAATGAACAACATGCCCCTCTCATTCAGTCGGTCGGTACAAGTACCAGGTCATTCAGTTTGTTTATGAATGAGAAGTTTCACGAATGCCGCTTATTACTTTGCATGCGCCGCGGAAGCAAAGCACGCGATTGGTCGTAGCTGTAACCAATCAAGAGATCTGCCTCGGTTGGACCATGATTGCCAAGCACATGATTGGCTGCTGCTGTAATCAATCATGAGGGTGTAAGCGCCCTTAACCGCTGATGTTGTTTCACAATGCGCAACCGCCAGCAGTGAAAAAACTAAACAAATTTGTGTATTTGACTCCTATTTCGAGTCAGATCGTTACCATGTTTTTGTGCTTGTAATGGAAACCTTGCTAGCAACACAGTCAAATGATTATATTAATATTTTCCAGGACAAATCATTATTTTTCCAGGACATTTAGGTATTTTTCTAATTTTCCATGACTTTTCCGTGACTGGAAAACTGCATTGCAAAATTCCAGGTTTTCCAGGACGTGTGGGAACCCTGACCACTGCTATAGAGCTTCAGAAGACTTGGAATATAGTGTAATTTGTATGGATATTGAGTAGGGAAGCACGATTTTGAGAAAAAGTCATATTGCGATTATTTTAAAAGTATTTTGATTACAACTTAAACTGAGAAATGATCATCAAAAATCTAGTAAATGATTACTTTGACCAATATTTGGTAATGTTTTGCACATATTCTACTGCCAATAAAAAGACTTTGGCTTGTCTTTTAGGGTTCAAACTTGAGTCCTCTTAAAAAGAACCAAATTCAGACCTTTTTCACTTTAAGAAACTATGGGAACCATACCTGTTTCAGGACTCATTGCTCTTCTTCTATTTGCAAAAGGAAAGTTTGGAAATCTAAAATTGATGTTTCCTATTGACACACCAAAAAAAACCACAGCTGAGAACACTGTAGCATAAGCACCCTTCATGCTTAAGTATTTATTTAATTAAACTGTAGCCTTTTGCATTTTAATGATCGCGTTAGGCCAAATAGTGATTCCTGTCTGTCTGTCCATCCTCAAATTTAAGACCTCTTCATATTATAAATAATTGGTATAAAAAAATAAAAAAAATCTTAAATTCTTTAATACTTTTTATTGTCTTAAATTTGGAAAACATTTTAAGACTTTGGGTTTTGAACAATAGGAATAAATGATGACTATACTGCATTTTCATTTTTGGGTGAAGTTATTCTTCAAAGAGCTATGCATTCTCTTAAGCAACACACATTATGAGCTGCATAAAGATTACGAATAATTTGACAAAATGCACATACCTCTTTTGGAATAGTTCGCCATCAGTTTCTTTGATTTCTTCTTGTTTATTCTTCCTCTCTGTTTATCACTCTTATTTTTTTTCTTTGGAGTGGGCTCAGAATCAGAAGAATCAGAAGATTCTGAAGAACGGTCCACATTCTTTGCAGCTGAAGATGATGGTGGAGTCAGCAAGTGTTGAGGTGGATTACTTTGAACTGCTTCACCTTTCAGATTAAGAGCTTTGACAGACAGCAATAACAACTAGATTAAAGGATGGATGGAAGGATGGATGAATGGATGGATGATCTGACAGCCAATCAATTACTTGTGTCTGTTTTATTATTAACAATAAATTAGTTTAAATATAACAAGTTTGTCACATCACTAAAACCCACCATCCTGTAGTCTTTCCCGGAGATAATTTCTCTCTTCAGTTAGAGATTTCACCTTTTCCTCAAGGTGAACAATCTTCTCTTTTTGGATTTCAATGGTTTGTTTTGCTTTTCGAAGAAAAACCTGTGAGGTGGGTTCTCCTTTTAAAAGTTAAGGCAAGAGAGAAAAGTATTTGTAACTTGGCTGGTAGCAACAATAAATATGCACTTGTGTTACTGCCTTAAAGTGGCCATGACATTTTTTTTAAATTTAATTAGTATTTTCCCTGAGGTCTCAGTTAATAAAATAAATCAAAAACAGACATTATTTAACCCTTTTGACAGACTATTTTTGTTTCTTTTGCTCTTTAAGCAAATGGGAATGCAACAATAATATTTGCTGTGGTCTCCCATATACTGTACCTCTAAAGAAATGTACCCTGCTATAGTTTACATCCATATGAAAAGTGTCCTTTGTCCCTGTAAAACTAATACATCTCATACATGTTGATCAAGGAGGCATGAGACAAACCTGCTTCCTCATCATTTGGCCATACTTCAGTCTGAGTGTTTGGCTGGTCTAAAGTAATAAAAATGAAAAAAAGGCATTTAAAATATAGCTTGTAGAAACATATTCATTTCAAGTTAATTCTGGAATCACACTGTTTTGAAGTACCACTATGTAATCTTTTTCCATTATATATTTAAATATTATAACTTTTCTACTACTTCGCTTGAACAGTCGCTTCATAGCTTTACATACCTGATGCTGCATCGTCAGTCTGAACTGTAGACACAACTAAAAGTAGGGAAGGTAAAGAAAAGGTTAATGAGTTGACATGCAAGCAGACACGTATAAACGTGATCTAAATGTGTCTGATGAAGTGCATGTCACTTGAAAACGTAATTTTTGTGGTGAGTTTAAAATGTATGCAATATTGCGAGTAATGGTTTACATGTGTGTTTAACATTAACAATGCTTAACCTTAGAATCGCAACAAAATGCACTTACCAGCCACATCTGAGCTATATTTATGAGGGATTCTTTTAATTGTCCTCCCACTTCTCGCCGACATGATCATTCTCTCATTGTCACGTTGGCCTTCACGCGCATCAGCAGGGGCATGTGCCATTTCGTCATCACCTGCCATGGTCGCAATTTTCATTATAGTGATGGGTCCTCCCTTAAACCTAACATACACCTCCGGTGGATCTTGGGTTTCTTCTGAGTTTGAAATTAAAAAAATAATATTATCATTGTGTGATCAGATTCTAACATGAAATATAATTCAGATTATAACAATACAGATGGTGATATTTCTATTAATTACACGTCATGTACAGTCAGCCGGTCATTATCGCAAAATAACACAAAATAAACAGGGTGATCAGATCCGAAGAGGTTTTTTATTGCACAAGTAATTGCAAAATTAGTAAATGGGCATGATTTTTTTTATTTTATTATTATTATTATTGAGAGTAAAATTATTTTATTTTGAGAGAAGACACAGCAAAATAATACGAGAGGACGCCCAGGCAGAATCTCCGCACATTTCTACAGAACTGCAACATCTGTCATTCACAAAATTTCTACACATTTATTATATACAAGCTCTAGGGAAGAAAAAAAGACCACTGCAAAATTATCAGTTTCTCTGGATTTATTATTTATAGGTATGTGTTTGAGTAAAATGAAAATGTTTGTTTATTCTATAAAGTACTGACAACATTTCTCCCAAATTCCAAATAAAAATATTGTCATTTAGAGCATTTATTTGCAGAAAATATCAACTGGTCAAAATAACAAAAAAGATACAGTGTTTTCAGACCATTACAGGATCATCACCAATCCTCCACCAAATTTCACAGTGGGTGTGAGACACTGTGGCTTGTAGGCCTCTCCAGGTCTCTGTTTAACCATTAGACGACCAGATGCAGGATCGGTGATGACCTGGTGGTGCTTCAGCAAGGCTGGAATCGGGCAGATTCGTCTTTATGAAGGACCCATGAATCAAGCCACCTACAAGGTTATCCTGGAAGAAAACTTGCTTCCTTCTGCTCTGACAATGTTCCCCAACTCTGAGGATTGGTTTTTCCAGCAGGACAATGCTCCATGCCACACAGCCAAGTCAATCAAAGTGTGGATGGAGGACCACCGGATCAAGACCCTGACATGCTCAGCCCAATCTCCAGACCTGAACCCCATTGAAAACCTCTGGAATGTGATCAAGAGGAAGATGGATGACCACAAGCCATCAAACAAAGCCGAGCTCCAGTCAGGCTTCCTAAGCAACCAATTGGCCCGGTTGCTAGGGTGGGTAGAGTCACGTTGGGTTAACCTCCTCATGGTTGCTATACTGTGGTTCTCGCTCTCGGTGGGGCGTGTGGCGAGTTGTGCGTGGATTCCGCGGAGAATAGCGTGAGCCTCCACACGCGCTAGGTCTCCGCGATAACGCGCTCAATAAACCACATGATAAGATGCATGGATTGACTGTCTCGGACACGGAGGCAACTGAGATTCGTCCTCCGCCACCCAGATTAAGGCGAGTCACTACGCCACAACGAGGACCTAGAGTGCATTGGGTATTGGGCATGCCAAAATTGGGGAGAAAATCCATTAAAAAAAAAACAAAAAAACAAAAAACAAAGCCGAGCTGCTAGAATTTTTGTGCCAGGAGTGGCATAAAGTCACCCAACAGCAATGTGAAAGACTGGTAGAGAGCATGCCAATACACATGAAAGCTGTGATTGAAAATCAGGGTTATTCCAGCAAATATTGATTTCTGAACTCTTTCTAAGTTAAAACATTAGTGTTGTGTTGTTTAAAAATGAATATTAACTTGTTTTCTTTTCATTATTTGAGGTCTGAAGACACTGCATCTTTTTTGTTATTTTGACCAGTTGTCATTTTTCTGCAAATAAATGCTCTAAATTACAATATTTTTATTTAGAATTTGGGAGAAATGTTGTTCATTTTACTCAAAAGACATACCTATAAATTAGGGAAGTTCCGATACCATTTTTTTAGGAGTATGAGTACCGCTACTTTTTTTTTTTAGTACTCACCGATGCAGAGTCCAATACCTGTTTTTTTTCTGAATGCCATAAACAATTTATTACAATTTTATTATCAAACTTGTTTAAATAAATAAATTAAAACTTTAATCAAAGTATAACAGTTAATTTTCAAGTGATTTTATACAGAACCTCACAGCACAATCAAAAAATTGTGCTGTAGTTATTTTTGTCAAATAAAGCGCTGGATAACAGAGCATCACAGATGTGAGATATTGCTTAAATATAACAGTTACTATTGATTTATTAGTATTATTATTCGTAGTATAACGGTGAATATTACATAACTAAACTCAGCAAAAAAAGAAATGTCCTCTCACTTTCAACTGCTTTTATTTTTCAGCAAACTTAATATGTGTAAATATTTGTATGAACATAAAAAGGTTCAACAACTAAGACATAAACTGAACAAGTTTCACAGACATGTGACTAACAGAAATGGAATAATGTGTCCCTGAACAAAGGGGGGATCTAAATCAAAAGTAACAGTCAGTATCTGGTGTGGCCACCAGCTGCATTAAGTACTACAGTGCATCTCCTCATGGACTGCACCAGATTTGCCAGTTCTTGCTTTGAGATGTTACCCCACTCTTCCACCAAGGCACTTGCAAAATCCCGGACATTTCTGGGGGGAATGGCCCTAGCCCTCACCCTCTGATCCAACGGGTCCCAGACGTGCTCAATGGGATTGAGATCCGGGCTCTTCACTGGCCATGGCAGAACACTGACATTCCTGTCATGCAGGAAATCATGCACAGAAGGGGCAATATGGCTGGTAGCATTGTCATGCTGGAGGGTCATGTCAGGATGAGCCTGCAGGAAGGGTACCACATGAGGGAGGAGGATGTCTTCCCTGAAACACACAGCGTTGAGACTGCCTGCAATGACAACAAGTTCAGTCCGATAATGCTGTGACACACCGCCCCAGACCATGACGGACCCTCCACCTCCAAATCGATCCCACTCCAGAGTACAGGCCTCGGTTATCGTTTATCGTCGCATTCCTTCGACGATAAACGCGAGTCCGACCATCACCCCTGGTGAGACAAAACCGTGACTCGTCAGTGAAGAGCACTTTTTGCCAGTCCTCTCTGGTCCAGCGAAGGTGGGTTTGTGCCCATAGGTGACGTTGTTGCCGGTGATGTATGGTAAAGACCTGCCTTACAACAGGCCTACAAGCCTTCAGTCCATTCTCTCTCAGCCTACTGCAGACTGTCTGAGCACTGATGGAGGGATTGTGCATTCCTGGTGTAACTCAGGCAGTTGTTGTTGCCATCCTGTACCTGTACCGCAGGTGTGATATTTGGATGTACCGATCATGTGCAGGTGTTGTTACACATGGTCTGCCACTGCGAGGATGATCAGCTGTCCTTCCTGTCTCCCTGTAGCGCTGTCTTAGGCGTCCCACAGTACGGACATTGCAATTTATTGCCCTGGCCACATCTGCAGTCCTCATGCCTCCATGCAGCATGCCTAAGGCACGTTCACGCAGATGAGAAGGGACCCTGGGCATCTTTCTTTTGGTGTTTTTCAGAGTCAGTAGAAAGGTCTCTTTAGTGTCCTAAGTTTTTATAACTGTGACCTTAATTGCCTACCGTCTGTAAGCTGTTAGTGTCTTAACGACCGTTCCACAGGTGCATGTTCATTAATTGTTTATGGTTCATTGAACAAGCATGGAAAACATTGTTTAAACTCTTTACAATAAAGATCTTTAAAGTTTTTACAAAATTATCTTTAAAATACAGTGTCTGGAAGAAGGGACGTTTCTTTTTTTGCTGAGTTGATATAGTAGCGATCTATTTCTTTCATACTTTTATCATTCAAATTGAGGTTTTATTGTGGCGGATCTTTTATTTTGAAGTGCTTCTGTGTTGTTAGACCAAGGAGCTCTGACGTAATGATGGCAGATTCGAAATCTGGAAAAACAGGTTGCTACGTGAATCAGTAATTATTAAACGGTAAAAGGCTACTAAATAAATAAATATGTAGTCTGTATATGACTTGTGCTAAAAAAGTGAATTAGCTCTCTGCCTGCTGTTATCTGCTACAAACAGAACATGAGATGCTTATAACAGTGTTTTCCGTGTATGAGTCAAGGATCTCTATAGGTATGAGCAGTTTGTGTCTCTATGCCTGCACAACACCGGCTCCACACATTCACAAGCACTCACATTTAAAACGCTGCACGTGCAAACTATCTATTTATGTCATTAAATCACAGCTTTTGCAGTACAATAATCTCACTGTCACAGTCTGTCTCCATGTTAAGGACTCTTATTTTGAAGTTTTCCTCCAGACTACATCTCCCAGAATCCACTGCCCTCATCACTTCCATCTGTTCCCTATCATCCTCACCTGTATTCCATTCCCTCATTTAGTTCCTTAAGTATAAATACCCTCTAGTTTTGTTCATCCATTGTCAGTCCTTGAAGTGTTATGTTGTGTTATATTTTGCTTTATTGTTTTGTTCCACTCCAGCGTTTGTTATTAAAAGACTTAAAGTATCTACTCCTGCGTCTCCTCTCTTCCTCTTCCACTCCAAGAACCAGCGATACAGAAGGACTGACCTAACTAAATGGATCTACCGCCTGCAGTAGCAATCCTCCTCCTCGAACAAGGAGATCGTCCAGTTGAGGATCATGTGCGTGAGTTTCTCCATCTCGCACATTTGGTGCACTATGATGACCACACTCTGGCGAGTTTCTTCAGGGCTGGCCTGAATAGTGCATTGAAGGAGCTGATGCCTCCGTCGGGTCCTCACTGGACGATCGCTGACTACGTGGAGGTGGCTCTGCGGCTCACCTTTCACTTTGGGTAAGGAGGATGAGGACTTTGAATCTCCTCCCACAGAGGACGCCCTCCAGCCTACAACAGCTCCTCCCTCGAAGCCTTCCACGGTTCCTCCCCCAATGTCTGCCACGGTCAACGAGCCAGTGCTCACACCTGCCACGGTCAACGAGCCAGCACCAGTGCCTTGACCGTCCCAGTGCCAATGCCTGTTGCCTTGACCGCCCCTGAGCCAGCTCTCACCAAGTTAATAGACCTGGACTTTCTCCCAGCCCTGGTTCCCACCCTGACTACCCTTCATCCTCCGCTGGTTCCAGCCAGCATAATGGACACCCTTGTTCCGTCCAGTGCCCTGTCCCTTCCTCCTCCGCTGGCTCAAATCATGATATTTGCTCCTACCAAGTCACCGGCTCGACCTTCGCTCCCTGCGAAACCATGGTCAAGGGGAACCTCAAACCCTCCGACTCCGCCTAGACCCTCCGAGCCCTGGACTCCGCCTTGGCCCTTCGTTCCCTCTGTCCCACCTCGGCTTTATGTCCCTTTGTCTCCACCATGGTCCTTCAGCCAATCGGCTTCTCCGGGGTCCCTCGTCCCTCCAGCTCTGCCTTGGTCAGTCAGTCACCTGGCTCCGCCTCTGACCTCAGATCCCCCAGCTCCGCCTCTGACCTCAGATCCCCCAGCTCCGCCTCGGTCCTCTGTGCCTTCGGTGCTACCTCGGTCCTCCAAACCTTCGGCTCCACCCTGGCCCTACGAGCCGTTGGCTACTCTCCAGGCACCAAGTTCCCTGGCTCCGCCCCTCAAACCTCTCATGGACCCCACCTTCCATGGTTCTGCCCCTCGAGCCTCTCATGGCTCTGCCTTCCCTGGCTCTGCCTTCCCTGGCTCCGCCCGCTTACCCAGAGAGTCTCCTCCTCCGGCGTTTCCACCTCCTGACCCAGTCCTCGTCCTGTGGCTGCCTCCCAGGCCTTCTGACCCAGTCCCTACCCTGTGGCCTCCTCCCAGGCCTCCTGACTCAGTCCCTGCCCTGTGGCCGCCTCCCAGGCCTCCTGACCCAGTCCATGCCCTGTGGCCTCCTCCCAGGCCTTCTGACCCAGTCCCTGCCCTGTGGCCTCCTCCCAGGCCTCCTGACTCAGTCCCTGTCCTGTGGCCGCCTCCCAGGCCTCCTGACCCAGTCCCTGCCCTGTGGCTGCCCCCCAGGCCCCTGGATCCATTCCCAGCCCCGAAGCCACCCCCCAGGCCTCCTGATCGTCCTCCTTGGATCTTTCTTCACCTTCTGTGTCACCCTACCCTCCTCATCCGTCTTTGGGCACCAGGAGTCGCCCTTTAAAGGGGGGTAGGTAATGTCACAGTCTGTCTCCATGTTCTTCAAGGACTCTTATTTTGAAGTTTTCCTCTGGACTACATCTCCCGGAATCCACTGCCCTCATCACTTCCATCTGTTCCCTATCATTCTCACCTGTATTCCATTCCCTCATTTAGTTCCTTGTTTATAAATACCCTCTAGTTTTGTTCATCCATTGTCAGTCCTTGAAGTGTTACGTTGTGTTATAATGTTCAGCTTTATTGTTTTGTTCCACTCCAGCATTTGTTATTAAAAGACTTAAGTATCTACTCCTGCATCTCTCCTCTTCCACTCCAAAAACCCAGCATTACACTCACTAGGACATGTCAGATTTTGGTATCAGAGCATTTTTATGAGTTCCAGTACAAGAGCGCGTATCGGACCCACTTCCGATACCAGTATCAGTGCATCCCTACTATAAATAGTAAATCCAGAGTAACTGATAATTTTGCAGTGGTCTTTTTTCCCAGAGCTGTATATATATATTAAATATTATGGCTAATTTCATGATGCTTTCAGCTACCAATTAGAGTGTAGTACTCTCAGCTCCATATAAACCATTTTCCTATGTTAAAATCCTTTCTGCAGAATTTCCAGAAAAATAATCACAGAAAATGCAAAAGACAGCAGATTCCGCTTGGGTCAGTGGAATGCAACGATTGGTCAATCCGAATCATGTATTCCAGAGAGCTGCGTAACAAAAGGGTATTAAAAGATACTAATAAAACTCATTAGCTTTTTCTTTATAATAAAGGCATGCCCTGGCTTTAATTCATTTCCCATATATTTCAGATAATCTAGGACAATCGCAACAAGTAAATATATTTTTCTGCCATTAATCTTTTCCAAGAATTCACAGAAGTTACTTTCATAATATAATAAATGTAAAATACAATGTTTATTAGTCCTAGATAGTCATTTCTGTCTACATAATCACATTAATTTGTCTTCTTTTGCCATCACAGAGCATGCAGAGATAAAAGTCATCATGGCGTTAAAAGCAGCTAAGCTGTTTAGTGTTCGTCTATCTTTAAAAGGGTCATGGCATGATGAATCACATTTTCCTTGATCTTTTGACATATAGTAGGTCATTGCCTACTAATCCCCAATATGGGATTTTTGAGACCGATACCGATTTTAGAGAGGGACAATTCACCGATTACCGATATGGTGGCCGATATATTAAATTTTTGAGCTGGAATGAAAACCGATTTTGCACCGATATGATTATGCAAAGGTACTCAGAAGGCTGATTTCTTAAATATTATCAAAGAATATTTGACATTATTATTATACATTGTCAACAAATTCTAGAAATGAACACTGAGAAAATAAAGAATAAATAAAAATACAATTAATAGCTAAATAAACATCAGTACTGTTTAGTAACAGTCAAATGCTGACCATTAAAATAAAGAATAAATAAAAATAAAATAAATAGCTAAATAAACATCAGTATTACTGTTTAGTATCAGTCAAATGCTGACTATATTATTACTGCTGAGTCAAGAGATAAACAGTGGCGTTACACTGTATTCTGCTATACGAATTCAGGGGAAACTTTCAACGGTGGAAAACCAGACTTTTAAATATTACATTTTATAAATGACACGACTGGAATTGTTCGGTTGAAGGGGGTACCAAACTGTGAATCCAGAACAAAACAGTGAATACATGTTTACTCATTAGCTTCCACTCAGCTGACAACAATAGCCTAGTTTCCATCCACTTTTCGCGCTATTTTGTTATCGACAAAGTGAAAATGCATAAATCATTTTTTGCGAAATTTGCCGTCTTCTGCCTGTTTTCATTCAAATGGCCTTTTATCGATAAAAATGACTGTGCGTGATGACGTCATACCTAAAAAAAAACACTTTGTCGCATAAGTTTTGGTTTATCACAAAAAATATCTGCCCTTAAGCCGTCCCTAATTTTTTTCCTCTGAAGTTTTGGTAAAATGGGGAGAATATTGAGACAATTCATTGAAATTAACCAGCTAACTGTCATTTTAATTTCACAAATAAAAGCAATCAGAAGACGAGGAATTGCAATCAAAAGGGCACAGTTGCCCTTCTGATAGGAATGTAATATTGGTCCTGATGTTGTGCCTATCGCAGGTTGCCACCGGTTCTGACCCGAAAGTGAATCATCATGGCCCTGTTCAAGCTGGCAACCTGCACCAAGTAGTGGGGAAAATTTCGGTCTTAGTATAAGGACAATCCATCCATGTGTATGCTGTGTGCACAGCTATTAAAGAAAAACTGATGCAGTGTAATATCAGGGTTTACATATGATATGCTCCTGATATTCAATAGGCTGTTTTGAACAATCATCTAAAGCATTGCCATCTCAACTGCATTATGTCCCACATATTTGTCCTACAACTTTTAATGACCAACTGAACTTGATTGTCATCTAAAATTAATTTTAGCATCATAATGCAATTTAAATTTTCTGAAGCTCAGCAAATGCGATCTGAGGTAAAGAGGGTTAGATTTAAAATGTTTAAAAGTTTTAAAAGGTTCAAAAACTCATTTTCTGAAAGTGAACTCAGCATCATACAAATAGTTCTGATAGTTTATAGTCTTGAAGCGTAGAAAATGTCATTCAGCCGACTTTATTTGTCTACAGAACAGGGTACGGCTAATTTAAGTTTGTGTAAAGAAAAAGCATATATAGGTCTAAAAATATACATTTTTTCGTTTGGTAATTACTTTTTTAATTTAATGCATTTTTCGTTTGGTAATTTATATAATTTAATACAGGGAATTTTGCCGGCATTTTTTCAAAAGTAAGCTAAAAAATAATTTTATATAATTGGGCTGTTAGTGTTCCAAAAAAGCACACTGAAGCTTTTCTCCTAGTATTGTGTATTTATTTTTAATTTAAAACATCTTTGTGCACAGAAATTATATGTTTTTTGTATTGTGGGCTAATTCCATGACTGCCTTATATTATTTTGAATGGTGTGTAAAAGCAACTTCAATAAATAAACGGATGTCTACCGTGATTAAATTAATCACAAAGAGTGGCCATTCATTTGTTCTCCGTGCATTTACCAATGTACATGTCTTGATATGAGATATTTGTGTTGGCACTCCTGGAAGTGTCATGTTTGCAGTGATCGGATCTTTATGCCGTTCAGATCAATCCATAATCACGTACAATAAATTGGCTTTTATGGATGTATACCTTGTCGTCATGATTAACACAGGCTAACGATTGAGGTAAATTCTGTCATGTGACACCTCATTTTTGCGTTAATCAGTGGCGGAGCTAGGGAGTGGCCACCATGGACCGAAGCTTGGCCACCCCACCAATCTCCACTTAACATGTGCGCACCATTACCACCCGCCGATGATACGAAAATGCTGCCAAAAATTTCTGTGCCACCACAGACTGATCGCTGGCCCCTGCCCGGCCACCCCTGTGAAAAACACCTTGCTCCACCCCTGGCGTTAATGCCAATTTTCTCGAAAAAAAAGTGTTTCTAAACCAGTTTTTCAAGACATCTGATGTATCGACAGAGCTTATGCGCTAGAGTTAAACAGAAAAATATTATGTCGACACGTGAAATTTTAGCGATAATTTGCGTTTCCATTAGCTTTATTTTGATGCGCTAAATCTTTTTTCGCAAAAAATCCTTAGATGGAAACATAGTTACTGAAAGTTGCTACGTGATTAGCTAGTTAGCTATAAGCTCGTTGTCACGGAGATTAAAAGACGGACGCTGTTTTACTTTCCAGCATTGTCTCACCAACTACATAACAACATAGTATGAAATCAACACTCATCAGACACAATCCACCACCGCACTGTTGTCTGCTGAGCTGCAAAAAGATGCTCTGATGTTTACCGTACAATCTACTACATTACTGACTGCACTGACAAACTATAGCTGGCTAACAGCAAACAGACATGAGTGACATGGTTGTCAGGGACAAGGTTAATGTTATATTAGTTATATTGAAAAGGGAAAATGATGGGGTCATTGTTTATTAAGTTTCCAGTATGTATTTCACAAACTAGTTAACTTACCAAGACACCGCTTAACTCTGCCCTGTCTGCAGAGCCACCATCAGCTCAGTCAGCTCTGTAAACAATGGAGTCGGAGTGCGCTCTGCTGGACAAACTACGCTATGACACCAATTCTAAAGCACTGTTTTCTGCATTATATGTTCTGAAAAAATGTTTTCATATCGGCGCATATCGGTAAAATATACGCCAATACCGATATATCGGTGAAAGGCTAATATCGGCCGATAATATCGGTCGGGCACTAAAAAACATACTGTAAGTTTCAGAACTCAAAACTTCCTCACCACTGCAAAAAGAGCATTTGTTGAAACCAAGCTGCCAAAACGACTCGTTCTCTACTTCCTCCACATTGTGATGTCACTCTATAGTAGACATTTGCATCTGACCGCCTCTAAAACAACACAAAAATGCCTACTTTCCCTTTAATCACTTCCGTAGCCCCGCCCAGTAGCTGAGAACAGTGAGACGACAATGAAACAGCAGATCAGTCAAGAGCAGAGAGCCAATTATAACAGTGGGCGTGTACTGTCTTAACAGAAAAGCAGCAACAAAACCCAACGCTTCTGACAGAGGGTCAGAATGAGGGTGGAAAACTATCATGTTTTACAAATTTATGACTGTTTCTTGTGCAAACAATATTATAAGTGAACCTCAAGGAACATATTAGAATAATAAAAAAAGGCACGACATGACCCCTTAAAAATGTATTGGTCTGATTCCAAATTTTAGCATAAGTTTTCATTTTCAGTGTTTTTATCCATTTAACAGCGTCACTACTACTCTAGGGCTATGCATGTTGTGAGAAGAATCTCCCATTCACCACAGTGTTTTACAACAGTAACGCCCCTAAGATTGCATAATTCAGTAAAAAATTGACTGAAGAAATGTGTTATCAACTTATACCATCAATATTTCTCCAAAACGAAAATGCATTTAAAACTTAAGTTGCTATGCTGTTCTCTATGTTTGTAGCACATTAATATGCAGTTGCCAGAGTGGGTGGTTGCTATGCTGTTGCAAGGCTGTTCTAGGTGGTTGCCAGGTTGTTGCTATGCCTTTGCCAAGTTGTTCTCTGTGTTTTTAAGACATTGCTATCCAGTTGCTAGGGTGGGTATTTGCATGGTGTTTGCTTACTGGCCCAAATGAAAAGAGTCCACCCACAATTCTCAGTTTTTTTGGTCACTAAATACTGCTCCGGTCTGTCCTTCCAATTGTTCCAATTTGTTATGGACTGTTTTTTTCTTCTTCATATCAACCATATGTCAAATCCACCTCTGTTCAACACATAACCAATATAAAACTATTTCAGTTATGTTGTGGTTTATGCTGCATTCAAGTCCTCCAGGGTAAGTTTGTACTTACAATGTCAGAAGTTGTAATCGCGACATAATGTGCGTTCAAGTGATTTCAGTAGGAAAGAATAGGCCCGTTTTGCAATTTCGTATTTTTTTTCCTCTCTTTATGACTTTTTTCCCTTTTCTTCTTTAACACCAATGCAACAAATTAAAGACTATTCACATAGTTTAATGCTTTTAATTGATGCTTTATCTATCTTACTAACACATATATTGATGGTAAATGCTGTTTTGTTGCACAAGCCTGTCACCTCATAAACCAGCTAAATTAGTTTTATTTTCGGGCAATCTTCATTCTTCATGTAATCAATGGTACAAAAATGCATTCAACTCCAAGAAAATCTCACTGGTAATTACGACTTTATAGTGCCGTTCATTGCGCTAATCTTGTAAATACATCATACGTAATCATTCCAACATGGCATGAACACACTATTAATTCATATTGTTTACTTTGTTATTTTGCACCAGATGAGTAGTACATGACTGAATTGGTCAGAGCAGTTTGAGTCAACTCATCCTAATATAGACTCCAGCATGGCAAAGCCACTCAACTAAGTTGCCATGATGGGTATAATTAGCTGTACTGTAACTAATGCGATTTACTTGTACTTTTGATACTTAAGTAAATGTAATATCAGTTACTTTATTACTTTTACTTAAGTATTTGTTTCATGAGCTACTTTAACTTAACGTATCTTTACGTTTACTTAAGTATGATGAATGGATAATTTATACAACACTGCAGTGGAGCCCATTCACAGCCTCTGAAAAGAGCATGGTTGGCCTACAAAACAAAGGTGTGGAGACTAAAGCCCAGAGTATACTTCGGTCAGACATGATTGCTGAGCTTCTGCAAACAGGAGGCATGATGCAAATCTCATCATCAGTTGAGTGCTCGAGTACTGAACACACACAGCCCTATTTTTCTAACCGTGCACCTTTAAACGCGCAGAATGTGCATGCACCTGGAGTTATTTGCAATAACGGGTCCACAAGGTGGCAAAACTCGCATTTGAGCCATTGCTGTCACAAAGAAGTGCTAGAAGTTGTAATCGTCACTAAACATCAGGAGATGAAGGTAAAAACAACAACAGTGGATGTGCAAGTCAAGAACGCGTGTGAAGGAATATAAAGACTCGAGTCTGAAGAAATATATAAACATCTTTTTGTGTCTAAACTCCTGAAGAGAAATAGTCTGGTGTCTCAACAGTCATGTAATTTCTTGTTTTATTTGATAAATTAATAAGACACTATGACAGATACTTTGAAGACAAACACTTTAAGTTTCAGCATTTCAGCACAACTTTTATTGTGCATTGTGAAATAAATAACATGTGATGCATTTGTCGCAACTCTTGCTGGTTGATTTATATCTGTTTAAATTTCTAACTTTCATCTTTGGTTATTCTAGTGTAAAATTTAAGGATCTCCTTTGTAGTGTATGATTAATGCTTGGAACAACAATTTGTGAATATATTTACTTATTATTGATTACTCATAATAATAGTGTAATATCATAATTTTCTAATGCATATTTATGTCATGACTGTAATTGCTCTTTATCAACTCATTATCAGTTACACATGTAGTAGCCAACTACACATAGTATGCAATCCATTAAAAGAAGTGAATACAAAGAGGTTAAATTTGGGAACCTACAGCTGGCGTTTGGATGTGAACTGAAGCCAGACTGAAAGGTTGAGTTTGAATGATTAAGAGTTGGACAATCACGTGAAACTGGTTGAGATTAAGTTATTGGTGGAAATTCTGTTTGATAAGCAGGAAACATGATTGTGAAATGCGAAAATCTAGCGCAGTGGTAGATCCTGAAATAAATGTTAGGGCAAGCGGCGTTGCCCCTGGCACACATCCCTCAGACTCAACTTTTAAGGGATTGCTCCTACTTTGGATGGATTGTGATCCGAGGCTTCCGAGCAGCCTCCGTGTGAGGGAGGGCCACCACAAATCCAGCGCCACTGGAGCTGCAGATGTAATGGTAAAAGTAATAAAATTGTAATAAATAATTAAAAGTGTGTGGGTTAATTAAGATCAAGGTCAAAATATGGTTTGCTGCTCCTCGTTATTTATTTAAGAGCCAATTTGACCAAGTTTACCTGTAAATGTTAATTAATGCATTAACCCTTGTGCGACCTTCTGGATATTTTTGTCTTTTTCATTTTGTTTTTTCAATCATTTTGGCCAACGGCATAAATTTTGACAAAGGTGTGCATTTTTGGGGGAATTTTGATATTTCAACCTCAGTTCCTTTAATACACTGTGTACACAAAATAGTTACACTCAGGAACTTCAGGATAAAAATGTCCCAATTGAAACCGATTAAAACTGCAATATTTGATCCCAGTGCCATTAAAGCATAAACTCATGAATTCAATGATATTATGCTTTCATTCCAGATCCCTGACTTCAAAATTAAATTTTTTTATATTTTCCACTACATGGCACCATTTTTCTCATGTTTAGCCTATGGAGAAAATACATGCTTTTTTCCTATTTTCTGTTTGCTGTATTATAGAGCACTGCAGGCCAATTAAATAAATGATGCAGCTAAAATTGTGTGGGTGTGTTGGTATGGATGTCAGAGTGTGTTTTGTGTGTGTATTGAGAAATTTGTGTGTGTGTGTGTGTGTGTGTGTAAAAAACAACAGTGGTATTATGTAAACAAACTGGCATTTAAAGGGTTAAAATCCTGAAAATTAATGAATATTTCATATTTATGATCAGGACCGATCTTGGTTAAAAAAAATCTATGTCAGTGAAAGTAGAAAATAATATTAATATATAATATTTTTATGGCAGTTTTTTGACACTGACATTTTTGTCCTCTAAGGTCCTGAGTGTGTTTTTTATTGACACACCAGGGTTAACTACAAAACATGTACTAACATGCAGTTAAGGTTGCCGTTATTCATGCATGAATCCATATGACTCCGGTCATAGTTAAGGTTAGCTCTTATTTAGTTCTTGATTAGTCCATCCTTAACTCATCAGTAGTTCATGCTTAAGTAAGTATTAATTCAGTTATTAGTATATGATTATTAATGTACCCTAATTATAAAGTGTATCTTATCTTTACTCCCCCTGCTGGTGTCTTTTGTAAGTGTTGATGAGACGAGTTATGTAAACGTAAAATATTCCTTTTTTTTAGATCTTCATTTTTTCCCTCCAATTTTAGTTTTGATAAGGGAGAATGTAAAACGAAAAATAGAAAAAGGCTACAACTCTACCTTTTTAGAAATGAATCAATTTCTGTTTGTTTTTACTTTTGAAGAAAAATGGAAAAGGCTTATTGTCGTTTAAAACGGATATGGAATTTACAGATTCTTTAACACTCTATACACTTGCAGTAATTAATTAATAATAATAAATTAAAAAATAAATCAAAAGAATGGACACCAACCTCTTTGTTGCTCAGTATCTTCATTTTTCAATTTTGTGTCTGTTACTCTCATGTCTTCACTCTCTTCTTTCATAATCTCCATCTTTACTATAGTAGATTTTCCCCCGTTTGACTGGAAACGTGCCTTTGTCACGTTTAATTGTTAATAAAAAAAAAAAATAGAAATAAGAAAAGAAAGTAAATCTCTTTTTGTGGCTCAAACGTGGATGTTCCTAACTCACAGAAGCATACACTAAAAAATGACTTACTCTCTGCATCTCAAATAAAACCTTACAACATTAGCTCATAATCTACATTCATTTCAAATTACTGCAGCAAAATGATTTCAGTATAATTACCATGTTATTGGAGCACATTTGCAAAATACACCTCAGGACGCTTGAGATTGTTCACAGAAGAGGCGCAGCCTTTATGATGTCACAACAAGAGCTACACGTTTGGATAGGCAAAATAAAAGCACTCTGTGATTACGGAGTTTAATTACATATATATATATATATATATTATTTTTTTTTGTTTGTTTTGTTTTGTTTTGTTTTTTTTTTTTTTGTTCCAGAACAAAGAATAGTTCGCAGTTACAACAACTTTTCATATCAAAATGTTTTCACAAGATAAATTACAACAGAAGATCGAAAAAAATGAAAGAAAATATATACAAATAAATGCGAAATTAAAACAACATAAATATTATTTAGGTTATATTATTTAACATAAATATTATATTGGAAAAAAAATGATAAAGGTTTTGTTTGTGGATATAATGTTTGTCACTCTGAATATAAACATTTACATATAATCTATCAGCTTGTTCTCATTTGTATATGTACATTATATATTTCAGGATAGAAACACGCAATGACGTAATAGAGGCGCTGCTACTCCAGCTGCAATGTTTTATTTGCGTAGCCAAAATGACCGTGAAAAACACCACTCACTCATATTAAAGAAACCCGTTTAAACAGCTTTCAATCAGTTTTAATTTTGACCATCTTTACAATACATGGTATATGTGAAGCTACACCACATAATGCAGAATTAACCAATGTACATGATGTAGTTAGACAACACTGATTATCATCCCAAGTGAAAAGAATGAGGGAATAACTTCAGCATTATACTGATATTATCTACTCAGCTAACACACCATGGACCAGTTACATAATTTTTTCATACTTTTTAGTATTTTCATGACTTCCCTGCTAACACAGGACATATCAGTTCCTTCTTTTTTTGGTAATTTTATGACTAATTGGCAATGTAACTGCAAAGTCACAGGCCCGTAATTTCATTACCATTTCACTGTTATCCCTGATGTTGTTTTAACCCAAATAAATTAATTACAATAAACATAAATCCTAACATTAGATTTACTCCATCATGTGTTTTGAGTTAGGTCGATGATTTTAAAGATTTCTCTCATTCTACTGGAATTTTTGAGTTCAATCAATTTATCTGAGCTTATTAAAGTCCATTTTCATCAATCAATTTGTATACTTAAGTTGAATTAACAAGCGTATTTGCCAAATCAACTCAAAAACATATGTTGAATCCACTCAAATCGGTGTCAGTTAACTAATTTACAACTTGTTAACAACATCATTTACCTCAAAATCATCTATACTGAGAAATGTAAATTACTTTAAATCTAAATGCATGTTAGACAAACAGTTTCACCCCTAATGTTGTCCCAACTAGCTTACATTTTTTTTTTTTTTTTTTTAATTAGTTAGAAAAGGAAATTAGTTTTGGGCAAAAGAGGACATAAATTAGATTAGACTATGTCCACCCATAAAAAATAATTAAAAGCAAACATTACCAACTGGTTACCAACACACAACTACTGATCCATGGCGTTGCCACAACGTCGCAATGATGGACTGGCACCATCGTGATTTTTATTTGTATAGCACTTTTCACAACACACATCATTTCAAAGCAGCTTTAAAGAAAATTATGCTTTAACAGAAAATGAAACTGTAAAATCTATAAAGTCTTAGAGTCATCTTTGTGTAGTTTGATTAAATATGATTGTAAATTGTGTAAAAAAATTTAATAATTATATAAATAAATAGTAATTGTGGCGACGAATCCAGGAATTTCACTTTTCCGGTTGTCACGATGTAACCAGTTACACTGCCACGACGAAAGTTTGGTCATCATATTATGTTATATTTATGTAACAGTCAAGTAGGTTGCCTAGCTGTGTTACTAACTGGCAACATAACTGCAACGATTTGGTTGGATGCCTTTAACTACATGGTGTGGCCCCGCTATATTTATAATCTAACAGCTATGCACTTTTACATGCAGGCCGAGGACGCCCTGTGACTGCATGCGCTGCGGTTGAATTGAAGCGTGTCATTCTGTATCCGGGACGCAGATACGCTGTTTTGTGGCACTCTGTATTAAAGCTTTTAGTGTGTCACACTTTTCTTACTTTGATACTGTATACTTGTGAGATAAGAGGTTATAGTTATTAAGACTTTTAATTTGTTGAATATCCATATCCATAGTTACTGTTAAAGGGCTGAGCTTAGCATCCATATATCCCTATGAAACACATCTGATCGGGGTCATCTGGATATAATGCAGCCTAATTATACATGGGTTCCTTAACACTGTCTAGTCGACTAATAGCTCAGACAATGCACTGACTACAACTAGTCGATTACAGGGGCCCCCCTACAATGCAAATAGTATTTGACAAATAATTACTTGCACTAATAGCACTGACTACACAGCCCGGCTATATGCGCAGCAATAATCTGATTTAACCTGTCAAAACTATGAAAAAATATGATATGAATGTGAATGTTTGAACAAAAGGCATGGAGACATATGTAAATTTGACAGTCATATGTTAAGGAACTGGAGTGGCGACATTAGTATGGCAGTTGACTTGCAGTGTGGCAACCCAAATTCGAGTCTGCTTTTTGCCAAAATACACACAGGACACATGCTGATGCTGACGTCGATGTCATTGATGAGTGTGCAGGTTAGTGTCTTAGCTGGTGGTGTGCGACCGTTTAATTTACCCTGCCATGCACACTTTACTAAAGATGTGTTGAGAAATATGTAGGAATAGACAAAGAATATTGTGCATTGAGTAGCCCCATTTATATCTGAAAAAATGCTGATATACTGTAGATCGATAATAATAAAAAAAAAAATAATAATAACAAAATAATAATTAAAAAAAATTTTGGATTATCGATCTGTGAAAAAGGTATTGATCCAAAGTCTAGTAAAATTCTCTTTCTTATTCACTTGCACAGTCACAGTCAGAATAAATTGACTTGTTTATTTGTAGAGTTTCAAGCTTGCTTACTTATTGATGCTAGTGTTTGGTTAGGTGTACCTCTAGTTTTGAATATCTGCTTAGGTACCCCCAAAATGCTAGAGCTGGCCCTGGTTTCAGCGATCTCAAGATACTTGATAAAAACTTTCTCTGTCAACTCAGAGTTTGATCCTGAGTTTATGCTTAAACCTGAAGTGTGCGTACATGAATGTGTGAAAAGATGGACACGATCAACCAATGTGCGAAGTAAGAGGAAACACCGCTGCTGCTATGAAAGTTTGAGATGATCTCTGGAAAAAGAGAACTGAATATAATGTGCGACTTGAAGTGGTTACATGGCATGACATGGAATCATGGTGAAACAAGGTGTGGGGCATGGCCTGGTGAGACAGGGCGTGGAGCATGAGACCAGGGCGGAGCCCGTGGGGGGTGGAGCCATGAGAGGCTCGAAGGGTGAAACCATAGAGAACTGAATACACGGAGAGTAGCCGAAGACTCGAAGGGCCAGGGTGGAGCCAGAGGCAGGGAGGACCAAGGCGGCACCAGAGGCTCGGAGGAGCAAGGCGGAGCTGGGTGATTGGAAGACTGAGGCGGAGCCAGTGGGGCTGAGGACCAAGGCAGAGCCGTAGGGATGGAGGTCCCCAGTGGAGCTGAAAGATCGGAGAGATGAGGCATAGCAGGAGGATCGGAAGGCGGAGGGACGAGGGACCCTGATAAAGCAGACAGGCTGAAGGACCACGGTAGAGTCGAGGGAACGTAGAGCCGAGGTGATATCGAAGGATCGACAGGCCAAGGCGGAGTCCAGGTCTCGGAGGGTCTAGGCGGAGTCAGAGGTTCGAAAGTTCTCCTTGTCTGGGATATCTCAGAGGACGATGATCAAGCCGGTGGCTTGGGGGGCACCGGCTGATCAGGAGAACTCAGGGTGGGCACAAGGGCGGGAACCAATTCCAACTCAAATAACCCAGTGAGAGATGGCTCTGGAACGGACGAGGCTTGCAACGCTGGCTCTGGGACAGATGAGGCTTGCAACACTGGTTTGTTGACTGTGGCAGACGTGGGCATTGGCTCATTGACCGTGGCAAGCTTGGGCATTGGCTCGTTGTCCAGAGGTGAGCCTGAGACATTGCATTGAGCAGACTGAAACTTGGCTGTGACATGGCATGGAGCACACTG
Organism: Myxocyprinus asiaticus; assembly: GCF_019703515.2. Classification (NCBI taxonomy): domain Eukaryota; kingdom Metazoa; phylum Chordata; class Actinopteri; order Cypriniformes; family Catostomidae; genus Myxocyprinus; species Myxocyprinus asiaticus. The sequence continues at coordinate 5,377,451 of NC_059349.1, forward strand.
AGGCGTGGCTGTGACTTGCGTGGAGCAGTCTCAGGCGTGGCTGTGACATGGTATGGAGCAGCCTCAGGCATGGCTGTGACATGGCATGGAGCAGGCTCAGGCATGGCTGTGACATGGCATGGAGCAGGCTCAGGCATGGCTGTGACATGGCATGGAGCAGGCTCAGGTGCGGCTGTGACATGGCATGGAGCAGACTGAGGCACGACTGTGACATGGAGCAGACTGAGGCGTGGCTGTGACATGGCATGGAGCAGACTGAGGCACGGCTGTGACATGGTATGGAGCAGACTGAGGATCCGGGGCAAAAGATGGCACTAGCTCAGCAACCATGACGAGGAACTCTGGCTTGGCAGCCATGACGTGGGACTCTGGCTTTGCGTCCATCTCCCCTACAGTGAACGATGAACCACATATTAGTAGGGCAAGGTCGATATACTGAGCCAGGCTGTGGGTACTCTGACCGCCTGGAATCAGGGAAGAGATTGGCTCATTCAGTCCAAAGCGAAAACAGTACTTGAGGGCAATCTCATTAAAATTGACCCTGCTGGCCAGAGCACAAAAGTTCTTCACATATTCCTCAATGGATCCGTTTTCTTGGTCGGTCGAGTATTCTGTAACATGGGCTGGTGTAGCGCGGAGGAGGGCGGGGCCGGGCCGGAATGATGCACGCCCGGACCCCAATCTCCCTGATGAGGCGAGCGAGGGATAAGGGTGACCGGAGACGACAGTTCGGGAGAGAGAGAGAACTACAGGCAGCTGCCCTGTATGTGTTTATCTTTGTGTGTTTTTGTTTAAGTTTATCATTAAACTTTATTTATATTGTCAAGCCGGTTCTCGCCTCCTCCTTTCACTTGTAACCCCTTTATAGCTGGCAACAAGGTAAACGAAGAGACGATGATGAAGTGCGATGATCCCAAGTGCAGTTTATTTACAGTGTTTTCAAACGTGAAACAAAACATAAACATAAACTTGACTAAACGAGACTTGACTTGACTACCAAACAACGTTACATTAACAATACTCAACAATGGACAATGGCAAACATGAGGGTTAAATACTTGGACAAGGGAGAACACATGACAGTGGAAACCAATGAACACTTAGAACTCTAAAAAAGATAACAAGACTGCTAACAACCTAATGGAACAATGAACCAATGAGGGCAAGACACAAGAATATGGGAAACACATGACAAGATCACATGACAAGGAAACAGGAACTAACATGGCATGGAACAAAAACACATACAACCCTGACAGTGTGATAGCCTACAGTATAATTTTAACAATTTAACAGAATTGTTCAGGTAGAAAGACTCATCTCACACAATAAATGCATTCTTAAAGTATGAGAATCAACTTACAAACACTTCAACAAACAGTATTTTTTCAGAGGTTCTTCTCAGCATCAGGCACTGCATACAGGTATGTAAAGAAATGCAAAAAAACTCAATAATACATTTTTTTATGTGCTGCTCAAAGGATACATGGTTTCCCAATCTCTCAAAAACATATATACTTATAATATCTTTATATATTAAACCCTAAAAAATAAATCTAAATCCATTTATATTATATTTCCATGTGAAGTGCACTTTTATCTGGAGCGAGAAATACAGAGGAGTGACTTTATTGCATCAGAGATGTCAATTTACTCACAGCTGATTGGTTCAGTATCTATTTGTTATCAGTTACCCAACATAAAAGCTGTGGAGCATGAATTACAATGCCAGTGATCACAGGTAAAAACCGACTTGCCTTCTTAAGTAGAAAAACCAGAGTTTGCTCAAACTAAACTCAACTATACTTGGGTAGCCACAAACCGGTATTGTGGCGAATTTTGACTACCTAGTATAATTATGGTTAGGGCTATGTGTAGGGGTGAGATTTAGGTATAGGGACCAATCAGATAGTAGGGAGTCAGATTTTGGAACAACACTGTCTTTGTGAGACAGGCCTCAGAGCCATGACTCATTGGCTTACCATTAAGAGCTACTTACAATTTCTTACAATTTCCAAAATGCCTGGGTTCTGGAAAGACTGGCCAGTTGTCAAACCTCAGCTAGAGGAGGAGCAATGAGGATTCCGTCCTGGTTTTGGGACAGCAGATCAGCTCTTTACCCTTGCAAGGATCTTAGAGGTGGCATAGGAGTTTGCTTATCCAGTCTACATGTGTTTTGTAGTCTTGGACAAGACTTATAACTGCATCCCTGGGGTGTCTTGTGGGAGGCACTAAGGAAGTATGGGGTGCCATCCGGTGTTTGTATAACCGAGCAAGAGCTGTGTCCGCATTCTCAGCAGTTTGTCAAACTTGTTCCCAGTGGGTGTTGGACTCTGCAAAGGCTGTTCCTTGTCATCTATCCTGTTTGTGATATTCATGAACAGGATTTCAAAGTGCAGCAGAGGATCAGAGTGTGTCCAGTTTGGGGGCCTCAGAGTTTCATTGCTGCTATTTCTGGACGATGTTGTCCTGATGGCATTGTCAGGCTGCAACCTCCAGCGTGAACTGGGGCGGTTTGCAGCAGAGTGTGAAGCGGTTGGGATTAGAGTCAGCACCTCTAAATGTGAGGCCATGGTTCTCTGTCAGAAACAGGTGGACTCTCTGGGTAGGGGTGAGCTGCTTCCCCAGGTGGAGGAGTTCAAGCATCACAGGGTTTTGTTCATGAGTGAGGGTAAATTGGACCATGAAATAGATAGGCAGATCAGTCCAGCAGGTGCAGTAATGCGGTCATTGTACCGGACTGTGGTGATGAATTTACCAGTCGATCTATGTTCCAACCCTCATCTATGGTCATGAGCTTTGAGTAGTGACAGAAAGAATAAGATCAAAGATACAAGTGGCTGAAATAACCTTTCTTTAGAGAGTGGCTAAGCTCATCCAAGGGACAGGGTGCGAATCTCAGACATCCAGGAGAGGCTCGGAGTACAAAGGAACCAGTTGAGTTGTTTTGGGTATCTGGTCAGGATGTCTCCTGGGTGCCTTCTCAGGGAGGGCATGTCCAACCGGGAGGAGACTCTGGAGCACACCAAGAACATGCTGGAGAGAATGGGTGCTTTTAATTTGTTAAATTGTGCATCCGCGTTTCCCTGCGAGGATCAAGGACGGATTAAGCTTCCCGAGGATGCTTGAGCGAGGAAGCCAAGGAGCATCCACTACAGAAGACTTTTGTTACAGACGTCTGCTCTGTTTTCCCATTGTTTTCCATGTCAGCTTAGCCCGTGCAGATCTCTAATCTGTGTCTGTTTTGGAAAAAGAGTTGGAAGTAAATAAAACATAGCACAATGTCAAGTAGAGTGCACAGACCATCTATATATTTGTTAGTTTATTACAATAAAACACAATTATGATCAAATTTTGGCTTTCCATTCCTGTACATAAAGATGCATGATAAGATGTGACTGGTTGGAGCATTTTGGCATTGTCACTGCATTGCTCAGACTACAAGATTATGTGGCGATAATATCAAACATGCTTGAAAATATTGCAATGTCTGTGACAGTTCAAGACTGGCTTAGATCAGGTCGCTGAACTGCTCATACTTAATTAGCATCACTAATGAACTTAAAGTAACAAGTGAGTGTTTTCGTTCCCAGCCACATATCTGCCCACCAATCAGATTTTTTTAAACGGAGTTCTATTTTTTGATTAAACTGTTTTATGGAGAAATAACACATTTTATGGAGATTTAAAAGCAATATGCACTTAATATATCGTAACCGGGGAATAAAGCAACAAAAATAAACTTACTTTGGTCAAGTGGGTGCAAACAGTTATGAATGATAACACAGAAAGCCAAACTTGGCAGCATCCATCCATCCATTTACCCACTTATCAGGGGATGAACTCAGCAGAAAGAAATGTCTTACTTTCAAAGTGCGCGTGCTCCATGCCTGTAGCAGGAAGGCTCGTGTAATCTGAGATGGCATCTGTTTCACATTGGTATTAATATAGTAATGATAATCGATTCTTAAATTACGTTATCAATGCATCTAAATTTCTTTCTCAGATTGATGCATAGGGGAGTATCCTCAACAAACTGACTCCAGAGAAGTTTGACCTGCTTTGGCTGACCTCCATCCCACCATCAATACAGAGGAATGGTAGAGTGATAGAGCTGGTGTTCTAAAAAGCCATCAGTGAACCCAGCTTCTCTGGCACCTGCGCCAGTATGTGTTGCTTTCTGGCCCTGGTTAGTCACACGTTTTCACGTTTAATTCCAAAACATTGAAATCGTTTAGCTCAGAAACTTCATCCAATCTTTATTTTTGCATTCTGTGTTCAGCACACCTGACTGGTCAGCCCAAGCTGTAGGTCAAATTTGCGGTGCTGCTGCTTCAAGGGTGTTGGAAGGAGTTTGAGCAGAACAAGGTGTATAACAACACCTTGGTCCTGAACATGAAGAAATGGAGGTAGCTGCATCAGTAAGTTCTTCAGAACTCAAAGTACCTTTAAAATGTTCTTAACATAGAGAGGCATTTACTGCTCGTAAATATCTAAACTGTTTTATCAGTTATTATATATGTCTAAATGGTCTCTCTCTCTCTCTCTCTCTCTCTCTCTCTCTCTCTCTCTTCTCTTTCTCTCTGTTATAGGCTGGCAAACATAAAAGACTGAAGGAAGAGCTGAAGGATGTCGTAGACCTGCTACTGGTGAGTTGTGTGTGTGTTTCCATAAGTAGGCATGTAGAACTCAAGGGAATAGGTGTTCTCACAGTCCTAATTTTGTTCCCCCCCCCTTTCAGAACTACTGGGTGTCTCGGAGAGCTGCTCTGTGACAAAGACCATCAAAAATGAAGAGGTGAAAATGGAAGAGCAGGTGGAAGACAAGGTGCTTCATGTGGTGGCTTCCTAACAACAACGAGGCAAAATCAAGGCAGAAAAAAGAAAGAATATCATCAAACCAGAAATATTGATACTACCAGAAACTTGCATGCATGTCTAATGGACTCTTTTCACACTTCCACGTTCACGAAGCGGAAGTCGTCATTGATGGGTAAATGCAACAATGGCCGCTGCTGATGTGTATGTGTTTTTACAGTCCTTAAAAGTTTTGCCTTTACGTTTGGAGACGTTGACTACATCGTCCATCAACGGTTAAATCTAAACTCAACAAAGGTTACAAGTTGTTTTTTGAGGGTTATCTGCATGAATACGATGGTAAGTCGATAAAAATAAATTATTATTGAGAGGTTGTGCATTAAATCAGCAGGCACATGTTTGTGTATTGACGGAACAATCTACAAATCTGTCACCATAAATTGCAAAAATGCAAAAAAGAGGGCACAGTTAACAAATCTGTGAGTTGTACTTGGTGAAACTAATACCTGATAGAGGGTGATGCAGGATGTAAAGGAGTGGAGAGAAGACTTCTGACTTCTAACCCTGTTCAAACAGACACTCTTGTGTTGGTTGTGATGTGAAATCATTCCAGTGAAACCATAAGGTACAGCTCAGATTTCAAAGCATTTCACAATTCCACCTGTGAATAACTGCTGTAAGTCCACATCTTGAAAGTACTGTCCACAGACAAAAGTGCTTCCTCATTTAATAACAAAGTTATCTTCTTCGTGTTTAATTGCCTGAACCTACTGAGCTCGTACAAAGTACAGCATCTTTTGAAAATTAATTGAAACCAAAATCTGGATGTTTTCTTTTAGAATTTGTGCACATAGGAACACTGTTATGGCACTGGTTATAACTGTTCTTCTCGATCAGTGCCATAGTTTACCCAACTATGATGAATTCCTCTTCACGAACGCGGGAGTGTGAAAAGGGTCCATTCTATTACATGTGTAACTTTACAAGCCCTCCCTCAAACAGCACCATTGGAACAACATGAGGTAAATTATATCAGTAAATTATGTCCAAATTTTAAATTTAGGGGGAACCATTCCTTTATTTACATTAGTACTGTACATGAATGCAAACACTTTTAACTACACAAGCTCAATTTCTCCCATTGGTGTTGTAAAATGTGTCAGCATGCAATTCATAATGCAACACAAATACACGTTGTACTGTATTCTCAGCCACACTTTAAGAGATGCTATACTGTAACTACTGTAGTTGCAACTCCTAATTTCCCTGTTTTTATATAGTTTAGTCAAGTTTTTACAGTTACAGTTGCATTTCTCCTGCGCATTCTCACCTCTACTTCTTCTGATGTTCAGGGTCTTCAATATCCTGCTTGTTTCACTCACATCTTCGGATTACTTTACCTGTATAGTACTGACACTGGGTATGAATTCAGTCTGGATTTGTTTGACTGTAATTTCAATAAACTGACGCATTGATTCCAAACCTGTGTGTAGTCTGTGACAAACTAAGTTTGATTATTTAATTGATTTGTTGATTCATTTGGGGATACTGCAGCGTTTTATGCGCATTGGTGAGTTTCCAGATGTTTCTTGGATTATGGGTATAACATATTGTATTTTGTGCAAATATTTCCCCTGGGGTTGCAGTATAGATGTGGTATTAAATTACTGTCTTTTACAAATATATTAATCTCATCATAGATCAAAGATATGGTCCATGCAAACAGTAGATAGCGGTAATGCAGTATTTTAACATTCATGAAGGACTTGAAACACTAGCTGTGTCGAGCCGAGGTAGGTGAAAATAGTCTACTCAGAGTAGAATCATGAATGTGGGAAACTTTATCTGGGTTTGTTTCCCGCTGATTTGGAGAGAAATAAGCGTCACAGCTTACACGGACCAAGTTGGAGAAAGGCGGATGGCATGAGTTGGTTTGTGGCTTGGTCGGGATGGAAGGATCTTGGTATGAGGACGATGATATGGATGGTGAGGAATGTATGGCTGTTGGAGGTGAAAGGAAGCAAGGTAGAGGGAGAAGACAAGAAGAAGGACATAGGAATAGGACGAATATAATTAAAAAAAGGATTCTGTAGGAGAATAGTTCTGAGGAAAATTAGAAAACAGTTTGGAGAAGAGTGTAAAAGGAAGAATTCAAAATCATTCTTGTGTTTAGGAAAGAAGATGAACATATAGGCCTACGTCCAATTGTGCTTACCAAGGAATTAAGAAAGAAGCTGGGTGAGACAGAAATGGCAAAGATACTTTGTGATGGGAATATAATAGTAAAATGTAAAACAGAGGAACAGAGAAATAAAGCATTACACATTGGAAATATATGCAAAAAGACTATAGTGGACAAAAAAGTAATAAGTGGAAGGAGGGGAACACAGGGATTGATATTGGGCATTTCGATTGAAGAGAATTTGGACAACATCAAAAAGAACATTCAATGTGGAGAAGTAAAAAAATATAAGGATATTAAATAAAATGATAAATGAAGAAAAAGTTGGAAGTCTCTCAATTTTACTTGAGCTTTAAGATGATTAATTTCTGGAAAAGTTCAAAATAAGATATATGAGCTACCCAGTTAGAGCATATGTTCCACCACCACTTAGGTGTTATAAATGCCAGAGGTATGGACATATAGCTGCTGTCTGTAAAGGAAAGCAAAGATGAGCAAAATGTGGGGGAGAGCATAGATATGAGGAATGTAAAGAAAATGTGAAGGCTAAGTGTTGTTATTGTGGTGGGGATCACAGTGTAACATATGGAGGATGTGAAGTAAGGAAAAGAGTGGTGGAAGTTCAGCAAGTCAAAACATAGAACAACATAAGTTATGCAGAGGCAGTGAAAAGAATTCAAGGAGAGAAAACAATGGGACGAACAGGAAAAGATGATAGAGTCTGGGAGTTAGGAGGAGAACAAAGGAATCCAAGGGAGATATCTGTTTTATTCATGGTATATGTCATTAATTGTACAGATCAAGTGAGACATAAAACAAAGAAAATGTAAGTAATTGTGAAAGGTGCTAAGAAATTCTTGTCAGTTAAAGACATTTCGTGGGAACAAATCAGTAAAACACTTGAATCAGAGGGGAAATCATCCAGCCAAAATGGACAGAGTTAATGTTTATTCTTAAATGCAAGAAGTTTATTAGCTAACGGGAATTCAAAGGATTTATTAATGACTTAAAAACAAAACCAGATATCATTTGCATACAATAAATTTGGCTGAAACCAACATTAGACTTTGTAATAGCAGGATATGACAGTATTAGAAAAGACAGAGACAAGGTCACGTGACGCCATGCAAGAAGTAGATGTGTGAGCGACAAGCTCTGTGCACTTTGCTAAATTTTTAATTATTTTCATGTTATAATCTGGTGAAATTTGATACACCCAGTTACACATTTGCTCTTTGAGGCAAAACATGGCAAAGAAGTCAAATTCCTCGGGCTCTGGAGACATTAAAAGACACTTACGTGTTCAGGATGAAAGCCCCGACAGGCCTACAGACCGGGGACTCGATTTAAATGGCGTGGCGGTAGAGGTGATCCAGCGTCAGTTGTCCAACATGTCGGTGATGTTGACGAAGGTTCTTGCTGACTTGGAGGATCTCGCTGTAATACGTCGATCGATTACGGTGATGGAAATAAAATTCTCTGAGTTAGTTACAAGAGTGACTGATGTTGAGAGATGAATCGATTGTCTGGAATCTTCGGAGAGGGAATTAACTGCTAATCCGCCCATGATCAAAGTTGATTTGGAACATCTCCTTGAAAAGCTTGAAGATCTTGAGAATAGAAGCTGCAGGAATAACATTCGAATTGTTGGAATTCCTGAGCATGAGGAGGGCAGAGATATGGTGAAATTCCTAGATGAGCTTTTCCCGAGTCTGCTCAACATAACAGGCCACAAGCTGGAAATCGAGCGAGCTCACAGAGTCCCAGCTCACAGATTTTCTGAGGGAGATAGGCCCCGATCGATTCTGGCCAGATTTCTGAGATCATCCGATAAAGATCTTGTGTTGCGCCAGGCAAGGAGCAAAGGGAAGCTTTCTTGGAAGAACCATAATATTTTCTTGTTCCCGGGCTTTGCGAGTTCGACAAGAGAGAAACGCGATCGGTTCAAGGAATGTAAGAAACTCTTACATCAGCGAAAGATCACTTTTGCTCTGATGTTTTCGGCCAAACTGAGAATAGAAATGAAGGGACGGTCACAAAGTATTTACATGTCCCAATCAGGCAATGTCTGTTATTGAATCAATGGGTGAGTAAACCATTGGGTGTTTCTCATGTGAGTGGGTCGACTCGCTGTACTTACTCTGGCTTTTGAGGAAACTGGGCGTCATTTTGGTTTCTTTATTCTTTTTGCGTTGGCTCTGCCGAGCGGCTGGAGTTTGTTTTGTGAATAACACTTTTCCTTAAAGAAACTTTTGCATTGACGAAAGATTACTTTTGCATTGAAGTTCCCAGCCAGTTTGAGAGTGGACACTATGGATGACCACAAAATATCTACATGCTCACACAAAGGATGTCTTTTATAAAGTTGACGGATTGTGTAAGTCATGGTATATACTTTTTTGCGGCCTCCGAGTGAATTGACTTGACCATCCGGGGAACTGGGATGCCGGTTTTGTTTCTTTTGTATTGGTTCCACCTAGCAGCTGGAGCTTGTACTATTGAATAACACTCCTTTGGAACAGCTTTGGATTAATCTGTTCGTTCTTCGTGCTTATTCCTCCTGCTGGCTGGAGTTTGTTTTGTTGAGTATTTTTACGGGACATTGGAATGATTACGTCATCCACTGAACTCATAACAGCCGGCTCACTGAACATTCGTTTGTCTGTCCGAGGAATCTGAACGGTTTTATATCAGCTGGAATTTGTTTTGTGGAAGATCACACCTTTGAGACAGTTCTGTGAATTAATCTACATGTTCTTTGTGTTCATTCTTCCTGTTGGCTGGGGTTTATTTTACAAAGTATCTTCTATGTAATTTTGCCTCACAAATTTGTGAGGCAAAATTGAGCAACCCGATGGCAAAGTTGTCGTGGGGGCTCGTGGGCATTCATGGACCTTTTGAGTTTAGACGGATTGTCGCCGGTTGTCGCTTTCGTGCGTGGGGTTAATGCGCACATTTTTCTTTTTTCTGTTTGTTTTGTTCTGGGGGAAGTTCGGGGTTTGATTGTTTCACTAAAGGGGAATGTGGTCTGTATAATTTTGTTTTTGACACACAATTTATTTTTTCTACTATATCAAAATGTCAAATGTTAATATGAGTGTACTATCTCTCTCCACATGGAATGTAAATGGGTTGGGGCACCCCATAAAAAGAAGGAAGGTTATTACTTTTCTTAAACGTAAGAAATATGATATAGTGCTTCTTCAAGAAACACATCTCCCCGCAGGAAGCTGAAACATTTTGGAAGATATGGGGTGGACATGTTTTTTTTAGTGCTGGCTCAAGTAAGAGCAAGGGAGCCATTATATTGATTAATAAACATCTACAATTCAAATGTCTCAAACAGACTAAAGATAAATTAGGGAGAGTCATTATTGTTTTAGCTGAAATTCAAGGGCAAAGGTTGATTTTGGCTAATATTTACGCACCTAACGCTGATGATCAGGGCTTTTTTATAGATCTTGAAGGGATGCTGCAAACCGCTGGCACCCCTCATGATATAATATTGGGAGGAGACTTTAATCTTTTGATGGACTCAGTCCTTGATCACAGTGAAGCAAAAGTGTGTAAACCCCCTAGAGCAACATTGACGCTTCACAGAATGTGTAAAAATCTTGGTCTTACGGATATTTGGAGACTTTTGAACCCATCTGGTAAGGACTATACATTTTTTCCATCAGTCCATAAGATTTATTCTAGAATATATTTATATATATATTTTGATATCCAAATCCCTCATTTCATCTGTTGTTGATTGCTCAATTGGAAATATCTTAGTCTCAGATCATGCCCTGGTGAGTTTAGAGGTGTTGCCATATACAGAGAAAAAGAAATCATATAGTTGGTGCCTTAATGTGTCCCTTTTGCAAAATCCTGATTTCCAACAAATGTTAAAGACTGAAATCAATGTTTATATGAAGATCAACTGGTCCTCAGTATCCTCTGTGGGCGTGGATTGGGAGGCACTTAAGGCAGTTCTTAGTGGTCGGATCATACTGTATGCCTCATTCACCAAAAAATCCAAAGCACGAGAACTTGTGGAGTTGGAAGGAAATATTAAAAATGCAGAGGCAGAGCTGAAGCACCATTTGTCGTCTGATGGAATACAGATATAATACTATTTTGTCACGGAAAGTGGAGTTTTGTCTATTCAGGGAAAGACAGTCATACTTTGAGTCAGAGGACAAAGCAGGAAAACTTTTGGCTAGATATATAAAGCAGAGAGAGTCTTTTTCTACCATTCCCTCAGTGAAATCTGCTGGTGGTGAAATATTTACCTCAGCCATTGATATTAATAATGCTTTTAAAGAATTCTACTCTGATCTCTATAGTTCCACGTCTTCCTCTACTGATGAAGATATTAGAAACTTTGTGGAACCATTAGATCTCCCTAAAATGACAACTGAGCAAAAAAATTCTCTTGATTCTGAGATAAACTTGGAGGAGCTTGGCGAGGTTATTAAGGCCTTACCTACAGGCAAGACTCTGGGGACTGACGGCTTTGCCGCTGAGTTTTTCAAATCTTATGCTACAGAACTGGCTCCACTTTAGCAAGAAGTTTATACTGAATCATTAAAGAATGGAAAGCTCCCGCCAACGATGACACAAGCCCGGATCAGTCTGATTCTTAAAAAGGACAAGGATCCAAGCGAGTGTAAAAGTTTCCGTCCAATTTTCCTGATCCAGTTAGATGTAAAAATGTTGTCAAGAATTCTGGCTAATCGATTAAGTAAAGTTATGACATCTCTTATACATATAGATCAGGTGGGGTTTATTCGAGGCCGTAGCTCTTCTGATAACATTAGGCGTCTCATCAATATCATGTGGTCAGTAGCAAATGAACAATCTCCGATCGCTGCCATCTCACTTGATGCCAAAAAGGTGTTTGATATGGTAGAATGGGATTTTCTTTTTAAGATTTTGAAAAATGTATGGTTCGGGAGTACTTTTATTGGTTGGATTAGCTACTTTATAGACACCCTGTAGCGGCGGTACAAACAAATGGACTAATTTCAGATTATTTTACTCCCCATTATTGTTCTGTCTTGCCCTGGAACCATTAGCAGCCGTGATAAGAAAGGAGGATGATTTTCCAGGGGTGATTGCAGGAGGTATGGCGCATAAGCTTTTGTTTTACGCAGATGGTATTTTATTATTCGTCTCTGACCCTACTAGATCTATGCCTTGCCTCCACAGAATTATTCATTCCTTTTCCAAGTTCTCAGGATACAAAGACAATTGGTCTAAATCCAAAGCTTTGGCTTTGACAGCGTACTGCCCAATAATGGCTTTTCAGCCGGGTGCCTTCCAGTGGCCCAAACAGGGAATTAAGTATTTGGGAATTTTATTTCCAGCAAATTTGTCTGATTTATTTAGAGTTAATTTTGACCCCTTAATAAAAAGGTTTTCGAATGATGAGGACAGGTGGGCTTCATTACATTTATCGATGATTGGGAAGGTTAATGTTACTAAAATTAATTGTATTCCAAAATTCAACTACCTAATATAATCTCTCCCTGTAAATGTCCCCCTCTCTTATTTTAAGCAATTTGATAGTATAGCGAAGTCCTTCATTTGGAATAGAAAGTGTCCCAGGTTACATTGCAACAAGTTACACAGGCCGATTGACAAAGGTGGGCTAGGCCTACCCAAGATTTTGTTTTATTATTATACGTTCGGTCTCAGACATTTAGCTCATTGGTCACTTCCACCTGAGTGAGCCCCTCCCTGGTTTGGAATTTAACAAAAAGTTATTGCCCCTATTTTACTATTACAAAGCCTTTCTATTAAACTAATTGGAGAAATTAAGTCACACCCCATTATCTCGCATCTGCACGCGCTATGGACAAAAGTGGCCAGAGTGTTTAATTCAGACATTTATTTAAATGTTGCCTCAAGCATATGGCTAAACCCAAAGTTGCGTATTGGTGAGTCCCCTTTCTGTTGGTCGGAGTGGATTGAGAGGGGTGTTAATACACTCAGTGACTTATATGAGTGGTGGGTTGAGATTGTTTGAAAATTTGGTCCAACGTTTCAGGATTCCTAGATCTCAGTTCTTCAGGTACTTACAGCTGCGCCACCTGCTTTGTACTATTTTTGGGAGTAGCATACACCCCCCTAAAAGGGCAGATACTCTAGAAGTGGTGATTACTGCTTTTGGAAAAGGTCATGAGGCATCAGTGTATTACTCCCTGTTAATTCAGAGTCTGCGGGATGGAGCTTCAACTTCTCTCAAGAGATTATGGGAGAGAGATTTAAATTTGGTATTGGAGGAGGGAGTGTGGGCTAAGATTCTAAAAAACATCAAGTCTACATCTAGAGATTCGAGGGTGCGTCTGATGCAGTTTAAGATTTTGAATCGATTATATTGGACCCCCTCTAGATTGTATAGACTTGGTCTTAAAGACACACCCACCTGCTGGCGATGCCAATCAGAAGACGGGGACACAACCCATGTTTTTTAGGGATGTGTTAAAATACAGTAATTTTGGTTAAAGATTCAGGGATTTATGTGTGATGTGTTGGACACAAGGTTTTCATTTTGCCCCAGACTCTGCATTTTGGGTGATGGGGAAGTCATACATTTTGGGGATAGCCACTTGAGAGGTTGAGTCCTGGCTGGAGTTATGGTGGCCAGGCGAATAATACTCAGGGGGTGGAAGACGGCTGGGGCACCCTCGTTTCCGGAGTGGTGTGGGGAGATGAGCGAGGTTGTGGCATTTGAGGAGGCAATCTTCAGAAGGGTAGGAGAGTGGAATTTGTTTAATAGGGAGTGGGGTGGATATTTAGATTTTTTGGAGGGTTCTCGGGGAGGGGCAGTGGAGAGGGATTTTTGATTTTTAATTTTTAGTTTGATGTGTATGTGCACTCTTGCTTTTTGAAAGTATTTTTTTGTAGTTTGTTTCAAATTTTTTGCTATTATTGTAAGAGACCACTGTAATGCATGTTCGTGTTGGGTGGGGGGATGTTCGGGGGGAAGGGTTTAATTTATATATCTGATTCCGTATTTTATGTTGTGTATATTGGTTTTTTATGAATGGAATCAATATAAATTTTAATAACAACAACAAAAAAAAAAAGTACAGAGACAGCAGTAATGGAGGAGGATGTGTAGCATGTATCTAACAGGAACTACAGTACAGGGTAGTGGCTAAAGGAAAAGAGTTAGAATTTATCATAATAGTCGTTTGAACAAAAGAAGGTAATATTAATATAGCAAATTATTATAATCCATGCAAGAAACAGTCACTGGAAAAATTGGATGAACTGTCAATTCACTTAGAGGGTAAGATTATCTGTTGTGGAGGTTTTAATGGCCATAGTACGTTATGGAATTGTAGGGCTTTACTGGTTGTTTAGATCAGTGTTACTATCAGAAATAATTAATTATTTCTGTAGTTATTAATTAATATTTAGATTAATCAATTGAATCTAACTCATTAAAACCTCATATGGGGCTCCAGTAAATGTAGTGTGCTAGGTTTAGGAGCAAGTTTGGTTATTAGCAATAATTAATAATTATCAATGATAATTATTAATGATTAAAATCAATAGAACATTGATGAGAATCAATGTTAGCTTTTTTTTAATCCTTTAAATCAACAATTATCAAAGATAATCGTTAATTGTTAACATCGATGAAACATTAATTAAAATTAACACTAGCTTATTGATCATTCAAATTCAATCATCAAAGATAATTATCAAAATCAATAGAATATTAATAAGGATTAACATTGACGGGGCACCACCCTGAAATCAGGGACTAATAACCAAATAGTAAAACAGTCTCAATATTAGATTGTTTTCTTAGGAAAATCGACATCCGAAGAATATCGATTTTCGGGAAAAAAAAAAAAAACAGTGAATGAAGGTTTGAATCCGAGCACTGACATCCCGTCAGCATGACACAGGCGTATGCAAAACAAACCAAAACACTTCTCTTTGTAATATAAACAAAGTTTATTTATGCAGTAATATCAATTAATAATTAATACAATGCAGTCAATAAACTTCCGACTTACAACTACAAACTAAACAGTGATATGATTAGATATGGAAATAAAATAATCCTATAACACATAAGGTGTGTGGGTGTGGGTGTGGGTGTGGGTGTGGGTGTGTGGTTAGTACGAGAGAGAGAGATGACGGCCCTAAAGCCGATTTCGCGATAGTGGGAGAGAAAACAGCTGTCAGTTTATCACTCAGAGATGGCTCATAAAAGTCCCACGTTATTTGACTCATTAATGGATGAACTCAGTTGCTGTCTCACCGGCGATGGCAAAATTGGACAACAACCTATTTTGGTTGGACCACAATACAGCAAAACAAACTTGTGATAATTAATACCCTGAGTATTAATAATGAGCGGACATGGCGGTCCGTAAACTGTACAAGCAAAACCTTGAAACACAAGAATAACACACTATAATATTCTATCTCTGCCCAGACGTAAACCTCTTACTTGAATCGCATGAGGACACAGGTAGAATGTGTTTTCCTCTGTCCTTTAACTCTGACCCGGTTCCTTGAGGCTCGGGTGATAACGGGAGGCCGTTTCCTCGCTCTGTCGGCGGGCGGTAAGGCTGTTGATTCTTGGCGGGCTGGCGGAGAACTCAGAAATGTCGACTTGATTAAAGATGGAAGAGAAATCTTTAATCTCTTCACTTCTGTAGGCAAACGGATGAAGATGCGAATTGCTTGGCGGTCTCCTTCTGATCCGTTAGAGTGTTCGGTTGAACACAGAGTAATCTCAACTTGTCCAGCGAGATGGAGATTGTATGGCCACAGTTTCAAGTCGGACGTTACTTCCTTGTGCCACGAGGTTGCACAGGAGAGCAGTGAAGAGCTGCGTCCACACGCTGCAAACAAAGTTGCTGGAAGCAAATCCCGGAAGCATTTCAGAGGTATTTCAACTCCTGATGATGTCATGTTTGAGGGATGTTCTGTTGTGTGCCTCATCCAATAGGAGTTGAGAGTTCGATCCTTTAGTGAGCAAGGCTTCATGGATTTGTAGTCTGTTTTGGACTCTTTTGTTTGATTTTGGCGCGATTTTTATCAGTAAGATTTACGACTTGGAAGGTGGGGGCTTGAGTTAGGTTTTTACGACTGTATTAGGCCTGCCTTTGTCTTCTATCTGAATACATGAGGCCCAACAGAATAATTATAGTGATATGAATGGTGAAGTTATAGAGGAATTAATTGATAGGAAATACCTAGTATGCGTTAACAATGGAACTGGTACTGGAATAAATGTTCTAAAATGGGAAAGAAACAACAGTTGATATCACAATTGTTTCTGAATCTATAGCAGGGTTATGTTGGTGGGAAGTTACAAAAAAGAAAGCACGAATGGGAGTGACCATTATCCAATTTTAATAGAAATAGGCTTGTAACAAAGTTTCACACAGAGAGGGAAGGAGGACACAGGGAACCGGGTTTCTTTAGTCTCAGGTAAGGCTTTTTAATTGTCAACTTTCTGAGCTTACAGCTTCACAATAACTTAATAGCTTCACAGTATCTCATTAGCTTTACATTAACTCTTTTGCTTCACATTAACACATCAACTACTCAGCGGGACTCTTGATCTCTGGCTCTCTCTCTCGAAATGGCGCTGGCATGGTCCTTTTATGCCGCTCTCCCCAATCTTACTACAATTAGAGACAGGTGTTAGTTATAATTTGGCTCAGGTATGCACCCTTACCGTTCTCTCTCCCTCGACGGACGCTTGACCACGCCCCCGCTGCCACATATACTCACCGCCTGACTCAGGCCGGGGAGACATCCGGACTGCCTACCACTCCCCCCCATTTCTGGACAGGAAGTCGGCGACAGCCACCTGTGCTCCCGGTCTGTGGACCACCTTGAATTTAAAGGGCTGGAGTGCCAGATACCACTGGGTGATCCGCGCATTGGTATCCTTCATTCGGTGGATACATTTGAGTGGGGCGTGAACCGAGCAGAGAGTGAAGGCCTGCCCCAGCAGGTAGTAATGGAGAGTGAGGACTGTCCACTTGATGGCCAGACACTCCTTTTCTACGGTACTGTAATTTTTTTCCCTCAAGGAGAGCTTGCGGCTGATGTACAGCACCGGCGCTCCTCCCCCTCCACCACCTGTGAGAGTACTGCCCCCAGTCCCCTGTCTGAAGTGTCCGTCTGCAATACAAAAGGGAGAGAGAAATTAGGCACATGTAAAAGCGGCCCCCCACAAAGTGCGGCTTTAACCTGCGTAAACACCTGTTGGCACTGCTCCGTCCACTGGACCGGGTCTGGAGCTCCCTTTTTAGTGAGATCAGTCAGCGGGCTGGTGACGTCCGAATAGTTAGGCACAAATCTCCTATAATAGCCAGCCAGCCCCAGGAACTGTCTCACCTCCTTTTTGGTCTTGGGTCTCGGGCAAGTCGCAATCACAGCTGTCTTGTCAACCTGCCCGTGGCCCAAGTGGAAACCCAGATACCGTACCTCCACCCACCAAATCGCACACTTCTTAGGGTTTGCTGTGAGCCCCGCCCGTCGCAGCGACCTCAGAACTGCCCTCAGATGTTCCATATGCCGCTACCAATTATTGCTATAAATGATGATGTCATCCAAATAGGCAGCGGCGTAAGCCGAATGTGGTCTGAGGATTCGGTCCATGAGACGCTGAAACGTGCCTGGGGCCCCAAACAAACCGAACGGAAGTGTCACAAATTGGTGTAATCCGAACAGAGTGGAGAAAGTCATTTTTTCACGGGAAATTGGTGTCAAGGGGATCTGCCAATAACCCTTTGTCAAATCCAGTGTCGAGTAAAAACGAGCAGTGCCCAACCGATCGAGCAATTCATCAATACGAGGCATTGGGTAGTCATCAAATTTAGACACCGCATTGACTTTTCTATAATCCACACAGAACCATACAGACCCATCGCTCTTAGGCACCAGAACAACTGGGCTGGACCAGTCGCTGTTGGATTCCTCTATTACCCCCACATCGAGCATTGCATCCAATTCTTCCCAAACTATTTTTTTTTTATGTTCGGGTAATCGGTAGGGACGGGTACGTACCACCACCCCCGGCTCGGTCTCAATGTGGTGTTGGATGAGGTTCGTGCGACCCAGTAGAGGGGAAAACACATCTGCGAATTCTTGTTGTAGTTTGGCAACCTCTGCGAGTTTGTACGGTGAGAGGTGGTCTCCGCAAGTGACGTGATTGTGTTTTGTGTTTACCTCCGGCCCGAGCTCCGCCCTCTCCGGAACTACCATAGCCAACATCACAGGGGCTGCCTCTCTCCATAATTTCAGGAGGTTAAGGTGATAAACGTATTGAATTTCATTTTTACTGTTTGAAGGTCCCTCCTCAAGCTTCACGTATGACATCAAGCACGCCACGCGGGCGCCGCCCATATAGCAGTTAGAATGGGGAAAACCCAGTGGAGGCTTGCGGGATCTCTTGTACTGCAGATAACAGGGGATCGAACCATTTATCCCAATTTCTAGCATCCTCATGCACGAACCTACGAATCATAATCTTAAGGGTTTTATTAAATCGCTCCACCAGGCCATCTGTCTGTGGATGGTAAACACTGGTGCGAATTGACTTAATGCCCAATCATTCGTAAAGCTCGCGTTGTGTCCGTGACATAAAGGTTGTGCCCTGATCGGTGAGGATTTATTTCGCAATCCCCACCCGGGAGATGATTTTGAAGAGTGCCTCCGCAACACTGCGTGCTGAGATGTTGCGCAGAGGCCCTGCTTCCGGATATCGCGTTGCATATTCCACTAGGACTATACAAAGCGATGTCCGCATGCTGACTGCTCTAATGGCCCGACAAGGTCCATGCAATTCTTTCGAGGGGACCTCGATCAGCGGAAGGGGGCGCAATGGCGATTTTGGGGTGGCCGGTGTATTCACCAGCTAACATTCGCACCACCTGTGAACATCGCCACCAATGCCTGGCCAATAAAAATGGGCTATTAGTCGGTTCAGTGTTTTTCTTTCCCCTAAGTGACCCACCACTGGATTATAATGAGCCGCCTGGAACACCATATCCTGACGGCTCTGTGGCATTAAGATCTGGGTTGTATCTTCCTTTGTTTGAGCATCCTGCGTCACTCTATACAACTGCTCATTTATAATTGCAAAATAGGGATATGAAAGTGCGACATTCGGCTGGAGCTGTTGACCATCGATCACTCTCACTTGGTCAAAGGCGTGCTTGAGGGTTTCATCTCGCAACTGCTCCAATGGGAAATCCCCTTCAGGAAATCCCCAGAGGATGGGAGGGGCTGCAGCCTCTCCCCCCTCACATCATCCTGACATAGAGCTGACAAAGACAGCCCTGGCTCCGCCTCCCCTGCCAGAGCATTCCACATTTCACATCTCATCGCTTTTGTGCAGAACCCATCCACACATATTCCCTTTAATACATTTCTAAATTCAGGCCAATTATTCCCTCAAATCAGTGGAAGGGTGAGGCGGGAACTAACCGCGGCCTCCACTCTATGTTTTGTTCCCCGAAATTTAATAACGAGGGTCAGCACAGGGTAGTTGTAAATATCCCCATGTACAAATTTCACTCTCACCATTTAGTTGTGCCCAAAGCCTCGTGTTGAACCAAGCATTGGTGGATAGTGGTCTGGTTACAACCTGTGTTCACCAAGGCTTGGTGTGTACTCCCCTTGATTCTTACCAGTATCCTGTACCCTCCAGCCCGATCGGGGGAAGCCTGTGGTGTGTCGGGGATCCAGACTGCAGTTCCTAGCTCCATCACAGGACACTGATCCCGGAAGTGTTCCAGATCCCCGCAATGCCAGCAGGCCGGCCCAGGTGCTACACTCGCACTTGTGGGGGCGGGTACATCTGCCTGAGGGGGAGAGCGGGTAGAACCTGGAGTTGCCGGGAAAGGGATAAACTGCCGCAAGTGAGGAGCCGGCTTCGGCGGCAGGTTTCCACGCCTCCGGGGTGCAGGAACAGGGCCTGGAGAGAGGACAGAGTGAGAGGGGAGAGGGGAGTGGAAAGAGATGGGAGAAAACACAGGGGGAGGGGAGAGAGAGAGAGAGGGCTCCTCCGCGCTTGGGCATGCCGCCACATGGTCCTCTGCCAGCTGGACTGCTTCCTCCAGCGATGCCGGGCGATGGCACTGGACCCACTCCGCTGTATCTTCTGGAAGCTGGTGGATCAGCTGTTCCAGCACCACTTGGTGGACCACTCCCTTGACATTGCGGTCCCCCACCAGTAGCCATTTCCGGCAGGAGTCACGGAGACGTTGAGAGAAGGCAAACGGGCAGCTGGTCCTCTCCAACTCCATCGACCGGAAGAGCTGGCGGTGTTGTTCTGGGCTCCGGCCAACCCGCTGCAAGATGGTTTTCCTCAAGACGTCTCCTCGGCCAGGAGACTAGCTGCCGGCAGCTGTTGAGCTCGCAGCTGGGCCTCCCCGCAGCTGGGCCTCCCCGGACAACAAAAGGATAAGCCGGGCCGTCCGCTGAGCACGCAGCCAACGGCACATCTCGACGGTCTGCTCGAACAGGTCGAGGAAGGCTTCGGGATCATCTTCCGTGCCCATCTTCATGAGTGAGGGCGGGTGCAAGAGACTAGTGTTGTCTGGGGTCACTGCCGGGGCTTTCTCCTGGCTGAGGAGGCTTCGATCCTGGTCCTGACAGAGCTCAAGCAGGGCCTGTTGTGGGAGTGGTGCAGGCCAGCGAGGGACTTGAGGACTTCCGCCAGTGGCGAGGACTCCATGGGGCGTACTTCCTTCGGTTCCATGTCCCGGGTTTCGGCACCAGTTTAACAAAGCTTCACACAGGGAGAGGAGGAGGACACAGGGAACCGGGTTTCTTCAGTCTCAGGTAAGGCTTTTTAATTGTCAACTTTCTGAGCTTACAGCTTCACAATAACTCAATAGCTTCACAGTATCTCATTAGCTTTACATTAACTCTTTAGCTTCACATTAACACATCAACTACTCAGCGGGACTCTCGATCTCTGGCTCTCTCTCTCGAACTGGCGCTGGCATGGTCCTTTTATGCCGCTCTCCCCAATCTCACTACAATTAGAGACGGTGTTAGTCATAATTTGGCTCAGGTATGCACCCTTACCGCTTTCTCTCTCCCTCGACGGATGCTCGACCACACCCCCACTGGCACAAGGTTCAAGAGCCGAATTAAACAAATGGATCAGGGGGATGGTCGTTTAGCAAAGCAGACTGGGTGAAATTCAGGGAAATAAGTGATGGAACAATGGGAGAAATAGATATTAATCAGGATATAGAAGATTTAAACCAGTTAATTAGTGGGGCTATAATTGAGGCTGCAATTCAATAAATTCCAAGGCATTTAGGAAATTGTAAAAAGAAAATTGTCCCATGATGGACAAAAGAATGTGGGACAGCAGTTAATGAAACAAAGCATTTAAAATACTAAAAAGAACTCATAACTTTGAGGACCTGGTCAGATATAAAAGGATGCAAGCAAATATAAGAAGAACGGATAAAACATAAAAAAGGGAATATTGGAGATAAGTTTGTGAGACAGTGGACAGAGAAACAGAAATTGATAAGGTGTGGGGTATGATAAGGAAAATAAATGGGATTAGGAGAGAATATAGATATCCAACATTAACAAACAATGAGGAGACTGTGATAACTGAGGTAGAGAAAGCTGAAATGCTTATGAAAGCATTTGTTAAAATTCACAGTTCAGATAATTTCACTGAAGAAGGGAGGAGAAGGCGAGAGGAAACAGAGAACTAATTTCAGAAAATGAAGATGCTATGCTAATGAAACATTGAACATATCATTTACAATAGGAGAATTAAATAATGCTTTAAAGAATATTAGATTATCAGCACCAGGTAAAGATCAGGTTTGTTATTTAATGATGTTCTATCTAAAATCTAAAATCATCCAAAAATATTCTTCTTGAGTTATATAATAAGGTGTGGGAATTGCCTACAACCCCAATTCCGAAGAAGTTGGGACAGTATGAAAAATGCTAATAAAAACAAAAAGGAGTACCTCTACCTTTTCTAAATCCACTTTAATAATTTAAAATATATCCTTTAGTTTCCATATAATATGTTAACCTTTGACTGATCATTTTCTCCATCACTTTACATATATGGAATGTTAAAGCAATTGGTCTGTAGTCATTTGGACTGCTATGTTCCTTCCACTACAGCTTCCTTCCAGAAACTACAACCCCAATCCCGAAAAAATTGGGATAGTATGAAAAATGCTAATAAAAACAAAAAGGAGTAATCTGTAAATTATATTAACTCTTTGCTATATTGAAAGCATTACAACTACACATTATGTGATGTTTTAACTTGTGAATTTCATTTTTTTAATTTTTTTTTTATGTAAATAATTTCAAATCAGATGATTGCAACACACTCCAAAAAAGCTGAGACGGGCAATTTAAGACTAATAACAATTTGACGAGTTAAAATAACAAGGCAATGTGAAACAGGAGATGTTAAACGGGTGAGGCAATTGTGTCATAGTATATAAAGAGCTTCCAAAAAACAGCCTTGTCCTTCAAGAGCAAGGATAATTTGAGACTTGTCAATTTGCCAACAGATGCTTCAGCAAATAATCCAACACTTTGAGAACAATATTCCCTCAAAGACAAATTGGAAGGATTTTGGCCATTTCACCCTCTACAGTGCACAACATAGTTAAAAGATTCAAGGAATCTGGTCAAATTTTGGTGTGTAAAGGGCAAGACGAAAACCACTTCTGAATGCATGTGATCTTCAATCCCTCAGATGTCACTGTCTTAAAAAAAACATCATTCATCTGTAATGGATATCATGAACATGGGCTTGGGATAACTTTAGTAAACCTTTGTTAGTGAACACCAATCACTGCTGCATCCAAGTGCATTCAAGATGGCAACACAGGTGTTTTAACATTGTTTTCGTCTCTGTGTTTTGTTATTACGTTGTTTAGTTTATGTTTTTGAAGACGTCTTTTTTACTACGACTTGATTAGTGCTTCTTGTAAGGACAGTTAACGACCTGATAACAAATACAATATTAACAAAAAAACTGACTTACAACAATGTGGTCAGTCAGACTGTTCTACCTACTGGGTAGCATCACATTGTCATCTCCAATTGTAGATAAAATGGAGGAGAGTGATGGATTGGGTGCTTTATTGTGGACTACTTCTCCATGTACTGTGGCCTCTCTCCACTCGGATGTTGCTCCATTTGTACTAAACCACTGGATTACAGCGGAGTATCCTACATGATTGTATGACTATGAAGACCAGGAGCAACAGCACACACAGTGGCGGAAAGGGACGATGAGTGTGGCGCAGTTTGTCTCTTCAGTTGCTTGCAGACACAGATGGAGAACTGCTCCAGTAAAGAAAGTTTTATCGATTCTCCTACTTCTCCTATCAGGTAACATCCACCCTAACCCAGACCCAGGCCCCCTGACACAACTTGAAAACCCAGACAGCCTTAAAAACAGCAGTGGATTACGTCTTATTCATTTAAATGTGCGCAGTCTAATTAATAAAATTGATGCAGTTCGTCTCTGGGCAAAGTTGACTGACTGCAACATTATGGTTCTGTCAGAAACGTGGCTGAAACCATGAATTATGAACAACATGATTCATATTGATGGATACAATGTCTACAGGACAGATTGTGCAAACAAAGGAGGGGGAGCTGCGATTTATATCAAAACGACATTGTACTGTTCTTGGATTGAGTCCATCAGTAAACCAAAGTGCTTTGAGCGGTGTGTAATCAAATAACATCTTCCCAGCGGTGCTGATCTTACAGTAATAGGATGCTATCGCCCACCATCGGCATCTCATGAAGCTTTTACATTGCTGTCAGACCACCTGAAAATGTTTTCTGAAAAAGACTTTGTTTTACTGGGAGACATAAACTGGGACTGGTTATCGAAATCTTCAAACTCACTTAAGGACATCTGCGATGCATTAAATATGTCACAATTAATTAACTCTCCAACGCCGCTAAACTTAAAAAAGTCTACATTGCTTGATGTTATACTCACAAATTCTCCACATAAATACTCTTCAGTTGGAATATTTAGTAATTATGTTAGTGATCATTGCACAGTCGCTTGTGTTAGAAACTGTAAACAACCCAAAACTAAGCCCCAATTCATTTTCATAAGAAATTATAAACATTTTAATGAGCAAGCTTTTTTTGCATGATCTGTATAACAGTGATGTGGTCCATGTCTGTGAAATGGCGGATGGTGATCTGGTGTGGAATTATTTTAAAACAACCTTTTTGGCCCTGATTAATAAGCATGCACCTCTAAGAAGATTTAGAGTAAGTGGTAAAGATAACCCATGGTTTAATAAATCCATCTCATCTTCTATCAGAGAAATAAAAAATGCATGAGCCAAGGCAAAAATGAGTAATGGTGCTAGTGATTGGGAACAATATAGGGCATTAAGAAACAAATGCACTAGAATCATAAAAAATGCAAAAAGTGAGTATTACCTTAACTTAATAAATAAGAATCTTAATGATCCTAGTAAATATTGGAAGCTGGTTAAATCATCATTAGGGTTTATGTCACCTCCAGCTGTATGAAATTAAGGGTAAACATACTAAAGCAAATACTTTTAATAAGCATTTTATTAATGTAAGTTTAACCATTCCTTCAGGTTTCCCTGTAGATTTTAAAGATAATGTGGTCATTCCTTTAAATTGCAAAATAAATAATTAAAAATTTTTCCCCATTTCCCCCATTAAGGTTTGTAAAGCTCTATCAAGTCTTGATTGTAAAAAGTCTGCTGGCCCTGATCAAATAGAGCCTTATTAAAAAAAAAAAAAAAAAAAAGAAAGCTGCAGATCTGATAACGAGACCCATTGACTCTATTTTTAATCTCAGTCTAAGCTGTGGTTTGATTCCCAGCTCCTGGAAGTCAGTATTTGTTCTTCCATTATTGAAAGGCGGAGATTCCTCTGTGCTGGATAACTATCACCCTTTTTCCAGATTGTCTGTTACAGCTAAAGAATTTGAACCCCTGGTAAACAAACAGCTAAAGCATTATTTGTCGGTTAATAATATCTTAAGTCAAACTCAATCAGGTTTTAGAGAAGGACATAGTACTATAACTGCAGCTATATCAGTCACTAATGACATTATTACTGCTCTGGATGATAAAAAATCATGTGTTGCACTTTTTATTGATTTATACAAAGCGTTTGATTCAGTGGATCATGGTCTTCTCCTGCAAAGGCTCAAATGTATAGGTTTTAGTGACTCCGTGCTGAAGTGGTTTTCAAACTATTTGACTGGAAGAACACAGTGTGTGTCCATAGATAATTATAATTCTACACCTCTAATAGCAAAGGCGGGTGTTCCTTGATCTATTCTGGGACCAATTTTATTTTCTATTTATATAAATGATCTTGGTGTAGGATTGGATCCAGCAAAGGTACACTTTTATACGTATGATACTATAATTTATACCATGGCTCCATCTTTAAAAGTGGCAATGGGCTCCTTACAGACTGCTTTTAACTTATTGCGGACATCTCTCGTTAACTTAAAATTGGTGCTAAATACCAAAAAGTCTAAATATATGATATTTACATGTTCCCGTTTATCACCTATTGATTGTATGGTTAAAACATTAGATGGCACTCATCTTGAGAGGGTTGCCTCTTATAAATACCTTGGTATCTGGCTTGATGATAAGTTGACTTTTGGTATTCATATTGATAGCCTCCCAAAAAAAACTCAGGCCAAGGTTAGGTTCCCTATCTGTCACTCCCTCGACGTTGTGTCGATGTAGTGACACTAGAGGTCACTCTTGGGAGCCCGAGACACCTCTGGTCTTTGATAAAAGGCCACTGAAAATTGGCGAGTGATATTTGCATGCCACTCCCCCGGACATATGGGTATAAAAGGAGCTGGTATGCAACCACTCATTCAGGTTTTGTGCTGAGGAGCTGAGACAAGGTCCCGGCCATTTCAGCGGGTAGTTCAGCGTTGTGGCAGGAGGGACACAACGTCTCGTTCCCTCCATCAGGGAATGGAGGTTACGCAAGTAACCAGGACGTTCCCTATCTGTCACTTACTCGACGTTGTGTCGATGCAGTGACACTAGGGGTCCCTATATGAAACGCCACAACTGGCTGAACTATGTTACGTGAACTGGCGGTGTGTGATGGGCAGACCACTGTGTGCCTTGTAGCCAGCGCACCAGGCCAACACGTAACCTCCCCCAATGATGTTATGAGTGTCGAACGGCCCTTTGGGGACAAGTCGACTGCCCAAAAGATAGAGACAGGCTAGCCCAGTCGTGGCCTCTTATCCTCTTTTTTTCCTCTCCCCCAAAAAAAAGGAATTAACAGGCTGGGGCCACCAGGTCTACGTCGGGGGAGTGTCACTCCCAAGGGGAAGACACCACGGAGACCACACCCCGCCCAGGGGGGGGGGGGTATTTTGAGTGAAAATACGTCACATGGTCTTACCGAGCTTTGTCGGAAGTATGTCATGTGAAGAAGTCCTATGGTAGGTCCTACCCTATGGGGGAGGAGTTTCTACAAGCATGGTGACTAGGGCAGAGGTGCCTCTGCATGATATGCCATTGTTATGGTGTCAATGAGCCAGTGGGCGATCCTCTGCTTGGAGACAGCGCTTCCTTTCTGCTGTCCACCAAAGCAGACAAAGAGCTGCTCAGAGACTCTAAAGCTCTGCGTCCAATCCAAATAGATGCGTAAAGCGCGCACCGGACACAGCAACGTCAGGGCTGGGTCTGCCTCCTCCCGGGGCAGCGCTTGCAGGTTCACCACCTGGTCCCTAAAAGGGGTCATGGGAACCTTGGGCACATAGCCCGGTTGGGGTCTCAGGATCACGTGAGAGTAGCCCGGACCAAACTCCAGACACGTTTCGCTGACAGAGAACGCTTGCAGGTCTCCTACCCTCTTGAGGAGGGCAGTCTTCAATAATGTCTTAAGCTCAGCTGACTGCAGGGACTCAAAGGGGGCACTCCGTATACCCTGAAGAACTACAGAGAGGTCCCATGCGGGAACGAGGTGCGGTCTGAAGGGATTCAACCTCCTGGCATCTCTCAGGAACCTGATGAGCAGGTCGTGCTTCCCTAAGGACATACCATCCACTGCGTCGTGGTGTGCTGCTATAGCGGCTACATACATCTTCAAGGTGGAGGAGGACAGCTGCCCTTCCAACCTCTCCTGCAGGAAGGAAAGCACCATTCCGACTGCACATCTCTGGGGGTCTTCGCATCAGGAAGAACACCACTTAGCGAACAGATGCCACTTTAAGGCATACAGGTGCCTCATAGAGGGGGCCCTAGCCTGAGTGATCGTGTCTACCACCGCGGGTGCTGTCGCGAGGAGCATGAGGTCCGAGAACCATGTCTGGGTGGTTCTCTACCAGGACGACCTGCTCCTCATCCTCCCTGACCTTGCACAGAGTCTGTGCAAGTAGGCTCACTGGGGGAAATGCATATCTGCGAAATCCAGGGGGCCAGCTGTGTGCCAGCGCGTCTATACCGAGAGGTGCCTCGGTCAGGGCGTACCAGAGTGGGTAGTGGGAGGATTCTTGGGAAGCGAATAGGTCTACCTGTGCCTGCCCGAATCGACTTCAAATCAGCTGGACCACCTGAGGGTGGAGTCTCCACTCTCCCCTGAGGGTAACCTGCCATGACAGCGCGTTCGCTGCAGTGTTGAATGTGAGTGGCTCGCAGCGACTCGAGGTGCTGCTGGCTCCAGAGGAGGAGACGGAGGGCAAGTTGCGACACACAACGGGAGCGTAACCCGCCTTGATTGTTGATATATGCTACCATTGCCGTGTTGTCTGTCAGAACTAACACATGCTTGCCCTGGATCAACGGCCGAAACTTCCGCAGGGCAAGCAGAATTGCCAGCATCTCGAGGCAGTTGATGTGCCAACATAGCTGCGGGCCCGTCTAGGAGCCCGTTGAATACAGCGCCCCAGCCCGTTTTGGAGGTGTCTGTCATAACCACGACGCACCTGGAGACCTGCTCTAGGGGAATGCCTGCCCGTAGAAATGTGAGGTCGGTCCAGGGGCTGAAGAGGTGGTGACAGACCAAAGTGATGGCCACGCGATGTGTCCCGTGGCGCCATGCCCATCTCGGGACTCGAGTCTGGAGCCAGTGCTGAAGCGGTCTCTTATGCATCAACCCAAGCGGAGTGGCAACCTCTGAGGATGCCATATGCCCCAGGAGCCTCTGAAACAGTTTCAGTGGAACCGCTGTCTTCTGTCTGAACGCCTTCAAACAGGTCAGCACCGACTGTGCGCGCTAGTTCGTGAGGCGTGCCGTCAACGAGACTGAGTCCAACTCCAAGCCAAAAAAAGAGGTGCTCTGAACTGGGAGGAGCTTGCTCTTTTCCAAGTTGACCCGAAGCCCTAGTCGGCTGAGGTGCGAGAGCACCAGGTCCCTGTGTGCACAACACATCCCGAGAGTGAGCTAGGATTAGCCAGTTATCGAGATAGTTGAGGATGCGAATGCCCACTTCTCTTAACGGGGCAAGGGCTGCCTCTGCGACTTTCGTGAAGACGCGAGGGGACAAGGACAGGCCGAAAGGGAGGACCTTGTACTGATACGCCCGACCCTCGAATGCAAACCACAGGAAGGGCTGTGTCGAGGTAGAATCGAGACGTGGAAGTATGCATCCTTCAGGTCTACTGCCGCGAACAAATCTTGATGCCGGACGCTCGCTAGTATGCATTTTTGTGTCAGCATCTTGAACGGGAGTCTGTGTAAAGCCCGGTTCAGTACTTGCAGGTCCAAGATTGGCTGCAATCCACTGCCTTTCTTTGGTACAATGAAGTAGGGGTTGTAAAACCCCCTCTTCATCTCGGCCGGAGGGACAGGCTCTATCGCATCCTTCCGTAGGAGGGTAGCGATATCTGTGCGCAAGGTAGCGGCATTCTCGCCCTTCACCGAGGTGAAGTGGACGGCACTGAACCTGGGTGGACGCCTGGCAAACTGAATCGCGTAGCCGAGTCGGACAGTCCGGACGGTTTGTAAAGTGCAAGCCACGTGTCCAAGCTCCGGGCGAGGGGGACCAAGGGGACAATCTCATCGGACGTACCAGTGGGTGGGGCCTCGCGGCAGGGCGGAGCCTGATGTGCCACGCCATGTCGTGGCCGTGCTGAGTTCAGGGACATCGAAGCACTTACCTGGCTCCTTGTGACCACCCCCGAAACAGCCTGGGATGGGGGAGGAAGAGGCCTGTCCTCGTGACCCGTGGAGACTGTCATATCGGGGGCGGATTTGTGCCACAGCTTGGCGCACAGGGGCGGGGAGACTGCCGCTGGAGCGCCAAACCTGCCAAAATGGAATGGTGGACAGTGGTCGTGATGACGGCCGTGCACACCGGGTATGTGACCCAGGGAACAAGGAAACCGCTCTTTTGCTGAACTTTTGGGTACCGCAGCCACTTGGGCATACGGCAAAATTAAATGAAAAGGCAACAAAAGATTCTCCTCCCAGCCCTCCACCGGGGGATGGAGTGGTCTGCTTACCAGCTCCAAAGCAGTGGGTTTCGTCGCCCCTGGGTCGCCCGTCTCAGAGGTTTCGTGGGTTCTTGGCGGCCGGCCGTGCGACGGGTGGCGTCTGCTTCCTGCGGTGGGCTCCACGCCGGGGCCGGGAGCCGGGGGACGCACTTGGCGACGAGCAGACGGGGTGCGGGATCTTGAGCCGCGCCAGGGCAGGATGTGCCAGATAGCCTCCGTCTGCTGCTACACCACCGAGAACTGCTAGGCAAAGTCCTTGACGGTGTTGCCAAATAGGCCAACCTGGGAAATGGGGGCAGCAAGGAACCGTGCCTTGTTGGCCTCTCCCATCTCGACCAGGTTGAGCCAAAGGTGGCGCTCCTGTACCACCAAGGTGGACATCGCCTGCCTGAGAGACCGCGCTGTGACCTTCGTCACCCGGAGAGCGAGGTCAGTCGCCAAGCGCAGCTCCTGCATCAATCCCAGGGTGGAACTACCCTCGTGCAGTTCCTTTAGTGCCTTGGCTTGGTGGACTTGCAGGAGAGCCATGGTGTGCAGGGCGGAGGCGGCTTGCCCAGCGGCATCGTAAGCATTAGCCGTCAGGGATGACGTAAACCTACAGGCCTTGGACAGGAGCTTTGGGGCGCCCAAGCCAGGTGGCAGCGTTCTGCGGGCATAGGTGCTCCGCGAGCGCCTTATCCACCGGGGTAATCGCCAAATAGCCCCTGGCCGCCCCACCATCGAGGGTAGTGAGGGCGGGGGAGCTGAAAGATCAGGACCGGGCAGTAAAAGGTGACTCCCACAACCTTGTCAGCTCCTCGTGCACTTCCGGGAAGAAAGGAACTGGGGGGGGGGGGGGGGGGGCATGGCTGTGAGTGGCGCCGCGAGCCCAGGAACCAATCATCGAGCCGCGAGGGTTTCAATTCATTCATCTCCTCTCAAAGGAAGATGAATGAATTGAAACTGCTATAGTGAGCCCCCTCTGTTGGTAAAAATAAGTAGCACATGGTGGCTTTTCTGCTTGGGCTTGGCTTTCTTGCAATGTAATATTTCACTATGAATGCTGTCTTGTATGCTTGGGAAAAACAGGGACATTTCCAGGGACAGCTCCAGTCAGGGACAGGCCACCAAAAACCGGGACTGTCCCTGAAAAACAGTTATCGTTGTGACATTCATTTTACAGTAGTTTTTAAGCCACCTGTAGTTGTTATAACACCCTACAACAGCGCATAATTATCAAGTAATCACCAGTAATGTTAGTCTAGCTGATAACAACAACTAAGCAGAAGTGTGGAGCATCCAAGAGGAAGTCTCTTGCCGTAATGGCACTGCCTATGGAGAAGTCAGGAAAAAGGTGGATAGATAAGGGAAACATGATTCCGGGAAATGTGAAGTTTGTTAACAGGAAGAAAGAATAGAGCATGTTATGATGATCTGTCTAAGGTCTAGTAATGAAAGAAAGATATTGATTTCTAACCTTAAGAAAATTCAGATGATTTTTGAGTTGACAGGCATTCTAGGAAGAAATTCATGGGATGAATGTTTTACATTTTTAATGCAATATATGAAAGCGACACAGTTAAATAAAAGAATATAGGTCAGTCAGGAGGAGATACTACGAAAGCCCTGAACCACAAGGTGGGAAAAAAAAATTACGGTGGAAAAAAAATTTGTGTCTCAGTTCCTTCCTGAGCCTAAGTCTTACATTTTTTTCACTCTTCCTAAAATTATTTTTTCTCTCTTCAAAATTTTTTTTTTCTCTCTTCAAAATTTTTTTCTCTCTCTTCAAAAATGTTTTTTTTTTTCTCTTCAAAATGTTTTTTTCTCTCTTCAAAAAAATGCATGCGGTACCAAGCTTGGCCACCAGGTGCAACTATCAGTAAACATGTAATCTTATACTTTTAATGCTTTCTCTGTTGCTATATAGCTGAATAATACATTTATTATTTATTTAAGGGTTTGCAAACCTTAATCAAGACAAAATCAGGTTACATATGTTTGATATGGCATTCGTTGTCGTGTAACAACTGGAGTTATTTTTTTGTTTTAAATTGTTGGTCTTCTAAACCATCTATGCCGTTTGCTCAGTGTTACATGGTGGAAGCGAAGGAATGTATTGAGGAAAACCGGGCACATGTGGAAATTATTATTATGTCTGTCCTTTTGAAGTGTTAGGGGTACATCTGGTAATGTTCATATTGTTGTAAGTAATCTAATTTCCAAATGAAAAGATCATTTATAAATTAAATCCTCATGACTGAATCGGGATGTCATGTGCAGACTTTCATGGTGGAATGTAATGATAATAATATATTTTAATATAACAAGTTGTCTATGCTTTTGAAACACACTGTCTACTACAGAAGTGAAGAGTTCCAGATGAGGTCAAATAAATATCCAAATATTGTTGGTCTGTCTAAACATGAGCTAGACGGTTACGCCGATGTAAAATGCTGATCCCAAACAAATTGGTGAGGGGTGAGGAATCACCTATTCCACGGATTCCGCCAGGGGGAAGAATAGTAGGCTACACACACCTGTTTTGTGTTAGCAGTATGGGCGTGAAGCTATAAGTATAATGATTTCTGTTGTTAGGGGGGGTTTTGGTACTGCTCATTTTTTTTGCCGGAGCTGCCGTGCCGTGGGCTGGCTGTTATTGCAAAAATACCGTGAGTAAATTGGGAAGGGTTATTTGCGACTTCGGGGTAATCTTGAACTCGAGGTTTAGGCGGCCGCTGTTGATGTGTTCTACGGATGCTGTATCCCACCTTGGTGACAGTTTAACACCACCAACTCTAGAAGCATGTGGCAGGGAATTAACATCATCACGGACTTTAAAGGGAATAAAAACTCCACCATGAACACCGCTGCCTCTCTCCCGGATGAGCTAAATACTTTTTATGCTCGTTTCGAGGGAAATAACACCGCCCTCGCAGAGAGAGCTCACGCGGCCGAAGCTACAGAGGTTAGTTCACTCTCCGTCTCTGTAGCGGATGTAACCCGATCTTTCCGACGGGTGAATATCCGCAAAGCCACGGGCCCAGACGGCATTCCGGGCTGCGTCATCAGAGCGTGCGCAAACCAGCTGGCTGGTGTTTTTACGGACATTTTCAACCTTTCCCTCTCTTTGTCTGTAGTCCCCACATGCTTTAAAACATCCACCATTGTGCCTGTTCCAAAGCGATCAAAAATAACTTGCTTAAATGACTGGCGTCCTGTTGCTCTGACCCCCATCATCAGAAAATGCTTTGAGAGACTAATCAGAGACTATATCTGCTCTGTGCTGCCTCCATCACTGGACCCATTGCAGTTTGCTTACCGCAACAACCGCTCCACTGATGATGCCATTGCATCTACAATACACACTGCTCTCTCCCACCTGGAAAAAAGGAACACTTATGTGAGAATGCTGTTTGTAGACTACAGCTCAGCATTCAACACCATAGTGCCCTCCAAGCTAGATGAGAAACTCCGGGCTCTGGGCTTAAACAGCTCGCTGTGCAGCTGGATCCTTGACTTCCTGTCAAGCAGACGCCAGGTGGTCAGAATAGGCAGCAACATCTCTTCATCACTGACCCTCAACAACGCAGGGCTGTGTTCTCAGCCCACTACTGTATTCCTTGTACACACATGACTGTGTGGCAACACATAGCTCCAATGCCATCATTAAGTTTGCTGATGATACGACGGTGGTAGGTCTGATCACTGACAATGATGAAACAGCCTACAGAGAGGAGGTGCACACTCTGACACACTGGTGTCAGGAGCACAACCTCTCCCTCAACGTCAGTAAGACAAAGGAGCTTGCGGTGGACTTCAGGAGAAAAGACAGAGAACACAGTCCCATCACCATCAATGGAGCACCAGTGGAGAGAGTCAGCAGCTTCAAGTTCCTGGGTGTCCACATCACTGAGGAACTCACATGGTCCATCCACACTGAAGTTGTTGTGAAGAAGGCTCATCAGCGCCTCTTCTTCCTGAGACGGCTGAGGAAGTTTGGAATGAACCACCACATCCTCACACGGTTCTACACCTGCACTGTAGAGAGCATCCTGACTGGCTGCATCTCCACCTGGTACGGCAATAGCACCGCCCACAACCGCAAAGCACTGCAAAGGGTGGTGTGAACTGCCAGACACATCATCGGAGGTGAGCTTCCCTCCCTCCAGGAAATATATACAAGGCGGTGTGTGAAAAAAGCTCGGAGGATCATCAGAGACTCCAGCCACCCGAGCCATGGGCTGTTCTCACTGCTACCATCAGGTAGGCGGTATCGCAGCATCAGGACCCGCACCAGCCGACTTCATGACAGCTTCTTCCCCCAAGCAATCAGACTTCTGAACTCTTGATCTCCCACGATCAAATACATCAGCACTGCACTTATTACCCTTACTCTTATATCTCACACCGGACTGTCATAAATTATATTATTATTATATTATATTCTCTCTTAATAACTGACTATCAACCGACAGCTGAATGTCAATACAGTACAATACAGCCTACTGTACATTCTATATATACTACTATATATACTTTTTTATTTTTATTGAATAATGTGTATCTATATTGTGTGTATTGTATACTGTACAGTGTATGTTATTATTTGTATATTGTTGTGTGTAATTATGTGTATATTAGACTTTAAACTGTGCTGTGTTAATTTGATGTTATTGTAAATTGGTATAAGTCTCATCACTGTCACGACTGCTATGTTGATTGGAACTGCACCCAAGAATTTCACACACCATTGCACTTGTGTATGTGGCTGTGTGACAATAAAGTGATTTGATTTGATTTGATTTGACCTCCGGTAGCGGGTTAGGAAGCCAGCAGTACATTTTGTTGTTGGGTTATTTGTTTTACATGCTTGTGGGTTTCTTTTCTCTGGGGAGGCCTCATTGAATGTTATGTGTAATGTTGTTTATTCATCCCCCGGGGTTTATAATCAAGAGCGTGTGTCTGAGTGGGGGTATGAGGGCTGGTTGTTTATCTCTCCATACGCATTCTGTAATGTAATTGACGACATGCTCAGGAAGGAACTGAGACACTATTTATTTATTTATTTATTTATTTTATTTTATTTTTTTCACCGTTATTTGTATTTTGTTATTTTTTTGCGGTTCAGGGCTTCCGTAAGACACCGTGCATTTGTACTAAGAATATCGTAATTTGATCCCGACACACACTCCCAATCAGCAGGTGGCGGTAATGCAAAAAAAAAAAAAAAAAAAAATTAAGACGAAGTAGAAGCAGCTGTGTCGAGCTCTACTGCTTAGTAAACAATCATTCGGATTCATGCAGAAGACGTCTTTACAAACAAACAGGAATACCTTCATATTTAATAGCTGAATCTGTCTTATATACAGTTGTAAAGATGGAGTTTATTAAAGTGGAAATTGTGGACATGAGTGATCAAGAAGCATGCAAAATGCAGTATGAGGATGCCGAGGAGAAAAAAGGTGGGTTTCTATTCTTGATTCTTCATTAATGACTGCTGAGGAACTTTAAGTTCACCGGATTTATAGATTAAAACTGAAAGAACAGCTACATAATATTAAAGGTGCTGTAAGCAATGTTTGTGCAACACGTCTAAACCATTGGTAGTTCGATCAAATATAACAAACTGAGATGAAAGATTAATTATTTCTTCACAGTTCGTTCGTCATTCTGGAAATCGAAATTGCGCAAAGTGAGCTCGTTGTAGCCCAGCCTGAGCACGTGTACATCAGCCAGACGTCTATTTGATCTGTGTGTTTACATCTGGAAGACATAGTTTCGTTTGCTCATCTGCAGTACGGCAGTTAGACTTGTCTCGGATGTCAATAAGACATTTATGAAGCCGGTTTAGGTGTTTTTTAGGTACCACGAAGTACGGCGGTAAAGATAGTTTGCAGTTTGAAATTCAGACTTTGATTGGCTATAAACCCGCTACGCGCTGTCGTAGACGTAAATAATGTTGCATGTGATTCTTCTTGATTTATGAATTCAGATGACATCATTCTCCGCTCCGCAGTCGGCCGTTTCAGTTTTACGACAGTTTTTCATTTTCTAATGCAAATAGTTCCAAAAGTTGAACACCTAGAAGACTGAAACCAGTCTCATCTTGACCAGTCTGATTTGTGAATTTCTTCACAGCAGTTTGTTTTCCTGTCAACCTTTTTAAAGTCCATGTCTGTGTCTCGTTTGGAAGGATTCGTCCTCGGGAGGTCGCATTTGTCGGCCGCGTACGTTATCGAGGCTTTCTCGTTTCAGAAAAGCGAGTAGCAGTGATGGGTCGTTCGCGAACGAGTCTGCTCTAAGAGCCGGCTCGCATATCAGAAGAGCCGAATCTATTTATAAAAATATATATAAAAAATGACTATATATATTTAAATAAATAGAATTAACGAATTCAAATAACGAAAAAAGAAATAAAATAACATAGGCCTAAATGCTCAAGCGCACACACATTCGTTCTTACTGTCTGCTCAGACTAACAGCATCACCTGTTGTTCCTGTCAATCAGACATGCAGTGTCAACCAATGAACCAGAGATGCGTGAGGGAGGGTGGAGCCCATTTATTATGCTGTTCAGATTGTATTCGTTTTGAATGGTTAGATTTATATGCACTTTGTTTATATACATTAAAAAGTTATACTTTAAATGCAAATGCAAACCAATGCATTTTTAAATACATTGTGGTCAAGGTAGAGTATGATTCCATTTAATAACTTATTTTAATTAGAATTGTTTTAACACCAATCATAGTCAAACTATCGCAAACTGTTTGACTTGGGGAAAAAAAAAAAAAAAAAAATTTGTTTTAAAGAGCCGTTTGGGAGCCAAAAGAGCCGGCTCACTGAGAAGAGCCGGAATGCCCATCACTAGCGAGTAGGACACTTCGAATGCGACCTTCTTTCATGGGAATTCGGAGGATGCATGAGGTGTATCCTTCGTGGGCTCTCACAACCCACAATTCTTTGCTTCAACGGAAATGTCTTAAAAAAAATAACGACAATTTGCCCGTAAATATGATGTTCAAACGCAAGTAATGTTAATTCCCAAGTTGAAGTACCTCAGTCGATGGGTGCAGAGTATATAATATGTATAATTATATCAATATATAATTAAAATAAAGTATTAGACTAAAAGTGCACATATAAAATCTATTTTCTTTTCTCTTTACATCATTATAACTCTCCTAAAATGTACCTCATACATTCCCTTCTAAAGGGACTTTGTTCCTTTCTCACTCAAAGCGATCGCGCTTGTTAAAGAGTGGCGTGCTGTCATAGCAACCATGTTACGTTCCGTTTCCGTTTGTCCTATGAAGGCCGTCTCATTTAAACGAGACTTGTTTAAAGGAGGACACTCGGTATACTGCAGCCTTCAAAGGACGCGTCCTACCTAAGCATGCAGCCTTTCAAACGAGACACAGCCAATGAGTCGGAATGGCGACAAATAAGCGCTCTTCACTTTTACATTTCCAGCAAACATGCAGTCTGGGTTCATGCAAATTTACTTGTTTTAGATAGAGCCTGATTTGTGAAAACTTTCACAATCACATTTGGTCGCATTTGATTGCGTCTTACTGCTCCACCCGCATTGCCTTGAGTAATAATAGTAAATCAGCTAATAATTCTAAAACCTGACCATCTTCACAGGTCACAGTAGGCTCAAAAAGACCTTGATGATGTGAATTTTTTCACAGATCAGTTTTTGTCTCTTAACCCTTGTTTGAGTGCTTGAGTCAACAGTTTTCCAGAAAAATCAGTGTTATAGGCTTTGAAAGGTCACATTCTTGAAACATGATAATTATGATGGACAAACAATAGTTTTACACAAAACTGGATTTGTGAAAACTTTCACAGATTGATTTGACTCAGTTTGATGGCTTAATGCATATTGGCATTGTGAAAAATTAAGGAAGTAAGCCAAAAACGTAATAAAATATATATAATTTTAAAAAGTGAAATCTAGATGGGTCATAGTTGGCTCAAAATGACCTTTATGATGTGAATTTTTTCACAGTTCAGTTAATATCAGGTAACTAATTGTTTAAGTTTCTGATTCAACAGAAAAATCATTATTTAGGCCTTGGGAGGCCATTTTATAAAGCACACTGCTTAATCAGGGAGAAACACTTGTTTCAGACAAAACTGGATTTGTGAAATCTTTCACAGATCTATTTTACTAATATTTATGGCTTTATGCATATTGGCATTGTGGAATATGAATAAAATAAGCTTTAATACCAGTAAGCTTCTTAGAATTCTGCAAAATGACCATCTGGTCGGGTCACACTAGGCTTAAATAGACCATCCTGATTTGTGAAGTTATAGGATTAGTGTTGTAATTGCTCTGTGTTTTAATCTTTCCCATTCATTTCCTATGGTGGGTCAAAAATGACATGGAACAACCACGAGTGTTCTTTTTTTGTCACGTGGCCTAAACTCATTGAATACAGTCCAATTTTCTTGTGTGTTCAGATGGCAAATGTAGGAAAAGTAACGAAGCCTTGGCCCACCAAGATGAAGGATACCATTTTTATTAAAGAAACGAAATCAAAATGGGTCAAAATTTACCCGAACACCATACATGGGTTAAACCAAATGAATAGCTAATTTATGTATCATCCATATCAAAATTTAATTTGTCAACAACAACAAACCAAAGCCATCAAACTGAGTCAAATCAATCTGTGAAAGTTTTCACAAATCCAGTTTTGTGTAAAACTATTGTTTTTCCATCATAATTATCATGTTTCAAGAATGTGACCTCTCAAAGCCTATAACACTGATTTTTCTGGAAAACTTTGACTCAAGCACTCAAACAAGTGTTAAGAGACAAAAACTGATCTGTGAAAAAATTCACAAACCATCAAGGTCTTTTTGAGCCTACTGTGACCTGTGAAGATGGTCAGGTTTTAGAATTATTAGCTGATTTACTATTATTACTCAAGGCAATGCGGGTGGAGCAGTAAGACGCAATCAAATGCGACCAAATGTGATTGTGAAAGTTTTCACAAATCAGGCTCTATCTAAAACAAGTAAATTTGCATGAACCCAGACTGCATGTTTGCTGGAAATGTAGAAAAGTGAAGAGCGCTTATTTGTCGCCATTCCGACTCATTGACTTAAAAAAAAAAAGGTTGACAGGAAAATTCACAAATCAGACTGGTCAAGATGAGAGTGGTTTCAGTCTTCTAGGTGTTCAACTTTTGGAGCTATTTGCATTAGAAAATGAAGAGTCGTAAAATTGAAACGACCGATTGTGGAGCGGAGAATGATGTCATCTGAATTCACAAATCAAGAAGAATCACATGCAACATTATTTACGTCTACGGTTTATAGCCAATCAAAGTCTCAATTTCAAACCGTAAGCTATCTTTACCGTGGTCCATGACGTTGGGTCAGCTTTTACCAGCTTATATTACCATAGTACCTTTATGCTCCACGGCTAACCTGCACCGTAGCGGAGATAATATACAGATACTGAAACAATCAGCTGTGAGTGAAGTGACATCTCTGACGCAATGAAGTCACTCCCCCATGTCTCTTAAAAACGAATTACTTCATATAGTATTACAAATGCTCACTTTTATTATTCAATAGTAGCCTATATTAATTTGTAATATTACTAAATTAAATTAAGCTTTCAATTTAAATTATTAAAAGGTTTTATGTTTTGAATAAAGTTAAGATTTTAAAATGAATAGGCCTGTGTGTTCTTGTTGTGGACCTCTAGACCATTTCAAGGACTATTTGTCAGTTTAAGGAAGTGACGTCTTTGTCCCTTGAACATTTCCGGTTATTTGTCAAACACATTCAAAACAACAGCGGGAGGAGCTTCGTTCATAGTGACTTTAACACAATTAATGTTAACAACATTAATACGATTGTAATAGAATGTCATTATTAAAATGTGGACCATGTTGTTTGGTCGCTGGATGCTCCCTGGATGCCTGGAACTAACGGAAATTGAAAGTATTTAGATTTCCAAAAAAGCAATCACATTTGGATACAGCTTCATATTCGCCAGCTCTTTATTAGAATTTTCTGTCCACCTTGTGGGACGTTAATTGTGCGATAGAGTAAAAAAAATTACTCGTAGCGCCTACTCTGGCAGACGTCTATTAGCTTTAATGGTATTAACAAGAATATTACATAATTAATGTGTCACTTTTCATTTTCATATGATATATTTTATATGTATATTTTTTTCACTTTTGTATTTCCTTTTATTTCACAGTTTTCCCTCTTGAATTGTGTTTTGACAATTAAATATGTTATTTTTAGACCTGATGAAAGTCAAAGAGGAAAGTCAAGAACTGAATGAAGTGGAGGAGAAACATCAGTACCAGCAACCTGATAATGTCACAACTGGAGAAGAATTATTTAGTTGCTCACAGACTAAAAACAATCTCTTAGAAAAAAGAACAGAAACCAAAAATGCTTTCACATGCTCTCATTGTGGAAAGAGTTTTCTGCGTAAAGAAGCCCTCAGTAATCACAAAAGAATTCACACTGGAGAAAACCGTTTTACGTGCCATCATTGTGGAAAGAGTTTTCGGCGTAAAGGATTCTTCAATGAACACCTAAGAATTCACACTGGAGAGAAGCCTTTCACATGTGATCAGTGTGGAAAGAGCTTCACACATAAAGGAAACCTTAAGAGTCACATAAAAATTCACACTGGAGAGAAGCCGTTCACATGCCCTCAGTGTGGAAAGAGTTTCAAATGTAATGGAAAACTTAAACATCACTTAAGAATTCACACTGGAGCGACGCCTTTCACATGCCATCAGTGCGGAAAGATTTTCACACAAGCGGACAGTCTTAGATATCATCTGCTTTCTCACGCAGGAGTAAAGCCATTTAAATGTGATCAGTGTGTTAAAACATTTATTTTGGCATCATACCTAAAGAAACACATGCAAGTTCATGCAAATGAGAGGCCTTACTTGTGTTCGCTTTGTGGAAAGAGTTTTTCACGGCTGGACTGTTTTAAAATGCACCATAAAGTACATACTGGTGTGAAAGCTCATGTGTGCTCTGAGTGTGGGAATAGCTTTAGTAGAGCTAGTGACTTGGAACGGCACCGAAGAATCCATACTGGAGAAAAACCTTACAAGTGTTCACAATGTGGAAAGAGTTTCAATCAGTTAGGACACCTGAAAATACACATGAGAGTGCATACTGGAGAGAAGCCATACCACTGCAGTTTATGTGGGAAGAGTTTCAGCACATCAAGTGCTCTACTGATTCATAAGAAAAAGAATTGTCCAAAGTGTTTAAAAAAATAGTGTGAAGTTCAGATAAACCCAAAGATGGAATTTCTTCCTAAAGAGCAGTTTTATCTACAGTATGAGGGTAATTTGCTAAAATACACTACCCCTATTGGTGAAGTTTGTGCCAGAAATGTATAATCGTGTATTGATTGAACTATTCATTGAGCACAGATAACAAATTACTTGGGACGGATCAGTTCAAAGGATTTTAACATTGCATCTTAACTGTTGTAATACTGTAGATTAGTGCTTTTGAAAGGAACCTGTACTAGTCCAGAACAAAATAGATTTTCACCACTGCTACACTGCTATTCAGTGTCATCAATATCCTGCCTTTTTCACTCACATTTGTGGAATACTGTTTTGTATTCAACTGTCTTGTGTTTATTAACTTACCGTGGGTCTGAATTCAATTTGAATTTATCTGACTGTTTAATAAACCAATTTAATTGGACAATCCAAATGGCATAGTTAATGTCTCTACAAAGATACTACAATTATAACAACGTTGACTCGTACAAGCTAGCTTACCAGGCCAAGGTATCACGTAGCTTTAATGTTCTCCATGGTATGAATTAGCAACAATTTTGAGGACATGGTCATGACATTTCTGAAACGTTAGCCAAGGTTCTTGAAAATAGGACCTTATCAAATACGTCTTTAGAACACTGTCCTAATGTAATGTCATGCTGACGAAAGGACGACCCTTACAAAAAATCTGCTCTGTATTTTCACTTGCAAATGAGCTTTTGATTTGCTGTAAATATTTGCCAGAAGTTTGCAGCTCTTTGCCGGTAGTGGTGAACCTCTGGCAAACCTTTGGCAACAATGGACAATTTGCTGCAAGTTTGCCTCAAAGCTCATTTGCATTTGAAAATTATCAGTGGCAAATTTGCCATGAACTCTCGATTTTTGTAAGGGGACTTACTGACTACGTTGTCAGAAAGTACTGTGCTTTCTGGGGAGTAAAGAGACTATAAAGTAGGGATGGGCACGAGTACTTGAGTACTCAAAAGGGACAGCAATGATCGATCATGAAAATGATGATAGATAATGATCATGCGTGCATGACTTTTCACTAAATTCGAAATTCAGTGACAACTATAAACAAACGTGTCAAAGAGGGGCCTTATTTTTACAAGCTCCAGCAGACCGTGACTTTCTGTCTGGGGCAGAGACAGCGCTCAACACTCTGGAAAGGTGCACACACCAGCCGAGTTTTTCCTTTTAAACTGCTAGATGGGACGCAGTATAATGAAACCCAACGCAATGTTTTCAAAACTATTTTCACCTTGACATTGCGTGTTAAAAAAGCAATGATTATGACGTCTCTGGTCAAGCCACCGGCAGTTTGCAAATACATAGTTCAGCCAGCCAAGATGAAAACAGTTGTTCGCCCTTATTAAGATTATTACGTAAACCTGAAACATGCTTTCTGAGAATTCTTTCATTGAGTACATAATGGCAAAATATAAAGAATTATACAGTGGCAAGAAAAATTAAGTGAACCCTTTGGAATTATCTGGTTTTCTGCATTAACTGGTCGTAAAATGTGGTCTCGAAGTCACAAGTATAGACAAATACGATGGTGCTTAAGCTAACGACACACAAAAAATTATAATCTTTAATGTTGAACACATACCATTAAACATTCACAGTGCTGTAGAAAAAGTAAGTGAACCCTTGGATTTAAAAACTGGTCGATTCTCCTGTGGCAGCAAAATTGTCTTAACTGTGGACAGATCTAAGCTCTTCAAGATAACTTTGTAAACCTTTATAGCTTTATGCAAAGCAACAATTCTTGATTCTTCATAGGTCTTCTGAGATCTCTTTTTTTTGCATGGTCCACATCAGTAGATGCTTCTTGTGAATATCAAACTCAAAATGTTTGAGTGCTTTTTATAAGTCAAAGTAGCTCTAACCCACACCTCCAATCCCATTTCATTAATTGGATGTGTTATTAGTCTGTTATTAATTAAATAAGATTCATTATTGTAACTTAGATGAAGATAAAACCAGATTTTAAGACACATTTATACATAAATGCAGGTAATTCCAAAGGGTTCACATTCTTTTTCTTGCCACTGTATCATGCCATTTTTTGCACTTTTTGTTACATACCATGTTAGAAAAGCCTATAATAATGAACATACGAGATGCATGAACAACAATGAGATGCAGTGCAGCAGCCAAAGACATACATGTCCATGTCTATGTGCCACCCCCACTTCAAGTACTCGAGTAGACAAAATGCCCATCCCTACTACAAAGATCATGCATGCAAGAAGGTATAGTGTAACTGGTCAATGCTAATAGTAGGTGGTGGGTGGTCATCGGGGTGGACTGGGACTAAAAAGTGTCATTGGACTTTCTGGCCCAGAGCGGCCCACCAAACCCAGCCCACAACACACCATAACACACCAGCGCATTGATTTCATTTTCCGGCTCAATTTCAAATTTTTTGTTGAAAAAAAAAAAAGAAGACATTTCTATTGACTGCTAGTCATGACTACGGCCCCCACAGTGCAAAAATTTTCATAATTTTTAAACATATAAAACCACTGTAAATGTGATGAATGGATTTTTTTTAGAGAAAGCACTAAGAATAAGTGCTTCATAGATTAGACAAATTACATGTCATTAAACTTATTTCCCAACATACAGATGTTAGGTTAAAATATACATGAAAGTACAAGGGAAAGTGTGTATTTTAGGTGCTGTGACAAGTTAGCATTTCTTCAATATTTAAAAAAAATCTTAATCACCATTAACTTTTTTCTAGAAGTGCAAATAAACTATTGTCTTAGTTAATATGAGGTTGTGCAAACAACAAGTATAATAATAATAATAATATATTATTTATGTACTGTATATACTGTATAGCTACACAAGATCATAAAATGTTGATTAAAATAGTTAGATGAAGAA
The DNA here is from genome assembly GCF_019703515.2 of Myxocyprinus asiaticus. NCBI lineage: Eukaryota > Metazoa > Chordata > Actinopteri > Cypriniformes > Catostomidae > Myxocyprinus > Myxocyprinus asiaticus. The sequence continues at coordinate 5,421,117 of NC_059349.1, forward strand.
AGTGTCACACAGCAGGACACTAATGACAATGCTTAAAATTTCATGTCAGTTACTCACATAATTGTGTAAATGTGTTTTGTTTTTGTTTTTTTGTTGTTTTTTTTAATGAAAACAAATTTGGCCAGAATATGTACATATATAAATATAAATATATGTAAAAAATAATAAACATACCTCTTATAGTTAAGGTCTTTGCAGATACTTTGCAGATTAATTGCTCATATTTTCACTCGATGTGAGTTTGTTGCTTCTTTATTTCTGCAGTGTTTTAATTCCTTCCCCAGATTATTCTTGAGAAAAAGTGAAAAGCCTTGTGCTTTAACAAGCACTGTTTCTGCTATCCTTTAAACAAAGTAAGCCTCAAAGACTCAAATAGCTACAAAGTAATATTTTTCATGACTTATTTTCTGCATTTTTATCAGGCGTGAGCATTATTCAGCAAACCACGCTTCAGCTCACACTAATGCTTTGCGGTATGAGTAAATTGTGCTAATTACTATGTACTGCTCATAGCTTTACGGTTTGCAGATTTTATTTACGCTGCTGTTATTGTATTTGATGTAACTTTCAGTTATTTGTCATTTAGTGATTATTCAGAACACATCTTATACTTAATATTTTGTTTTTGTTGTCACCATTATTGTGATTTGTATTTCAAATAATGAGTTCCATGCAAGGTACGGATTAAATGTGCACATGTGAAAATGCACTGCGCATGGGGCTTAGCTGTACTGTAATACAATTAACCCTATGTGCGAGTGGTTGGTGTTCAACAGTTTGTCAGTGGTTAATGTTATGTTTCTCTTTTCTTTTAAGGAGTGTTGGAGTTGTGCATTCATGACGTGAACAATGGAGAATGATGCTCTGAAGTTTGTTGTAACACTTGTAACAGTGTTTCTTTTGTGAACTGTATATATGTAATAATTTATTATTTTTTTTAAATGAAGTGTTGTGTTTGTTTAGTTTTGCATTTACTGTATATTATTAGTCTTTTTTCTTTCTGTGCACTGTACAGTGTTTTATCATGTCTCCTGATTTCCCTCATCAATAAAGTTCCTATCTATCTTTAATATTGATTTTGTTAAATCTATCATAGTATAATAATCTTTATTAAGTACACAAATAAATACAATTTATAAAAAATAAAAGGGCAGAAACTCTTGAAAGTTTGGCTCCCACATCAGTAAGATTAACATTAAAAAAATATTAACAATATGAAGATATTTATTTAAGAGGTTTGCATTGTTTTGCTTTAAGTTACGGAATAAAAGCATCTGATAAATGTAAATATAATAAAAAATACACAATAAAAACAATGTAAACCTTTTAAAGAAACATCATGACAGTACAATGTTCCTTGTTGAAGTCTACAACGACAATTCCAAGTTTACTGCACGCCGACAAATGAGATTAAATGTTCATAGTAGTGATGGGTCATTCATAAACGATTTGTTCATTTTGAACCAATCTTTTATGTGACTCAGAAGAACGAGTAGTCTCAGAGAGTGATTCGTTCATTTTGTGTTGGCCGCACATGCGTATTGCTCAACCTCAGTTCGTTTGTTACGCGAAAACTGCATAGGCGCTGTACAGGAAACAGAAATGATTAGCTCACCTTTCAACTCTTTTGGTCCGAGTCATTCGTTCTTTTGTACGTGTCAGCCGTATACAGCATATTCCATCGATTCCAAAACCAGTAATCGGAATCGGAGTTGAACGGATCGAACACCTGCCGGTTTTTTTGTCCACCAGACAATGAAAGTTCCAGTGTGCCACTCCGATTATCCCCTGGGCCTGAAACAGCTCTGAGGAAACACGTGTGCCAGTGACCTAATGAGCCAGGTAGAAGTGGTAGCCCTCCTGCTGAGGTGTTCCTCTGATTAGGATCCAGACATTAGCCCCCTCACTCTGGATGTGATTAAGCTACAATGTTCCACCATGCCTATATAGGATTTCAAAAATAATAATAATAATATATATATATATAAATTTAATAGAAGTATCGGTAATGATATCGACGATATAAGATTTGAAATTATTGGTATCGGATAGAAAAGAAAATAAGTGGTATTGCCCATCCCTATACTGTTAATTCATAATTTCCCCCATTTGAAACTGGCGTGCACGAGACGTCTTTGTTTACATAAGCGCACATTGCTACATGATTTGTGCCTGCCGAAAGTTTAAACAAGGCTGCATAAAAGGCAGAGGTGAAGAAATTGCACAAATTGGTTCCTGCTGGTATTGTCACTATTTTTGCTGAATGTGTGAAAGATATTTGAGAACGGGTCAGTCTTCCGCATTTGCGTTAGCGAGTTGATTGACAGGCGATGTCAATATATGCTCAATATTTAATCATGTGCTTCTATTAGAATGACATTCACCAACATTGCCCACTGTAAAACAAAAACTTGAGCAGACAAGACAGTTAGTAAAGGTTAGTGGTTCAAGACAACATGAAATCGATCATATTCACTTTTCTTCATAAAAGTCGCTTGCCCAACAAAAGTGAGTATTAAAACAATATTTTCATTTCAAAACAATGTTCAAGATGGCGCCGAGTATGGCTGCTGCGTTGCAAGCTCCGAAACACATTGTAGTTTTTTGTTTGTTTTGTTTACATTTCTTATGTTTTTTGTCTTGGATCTTGTCTGTCTTATTGTCTACGACAAATACTTTTGGACATTGGTTTTGCAATTACACACCATAAACCGGACTTCAAATTCCTCAACGCCGACCCGCTGTTTACAAACACGCCAGCGGAGCCCTTTGTCTGGGCTGCCCGGCCGTGAAAACGCAGAAGGAAAAGGGGAAACCGAGCCGGTGTTCTCATCAGAGTAAGACATCGTGCAAATTGACCCCCGGTACCCAGTATTCTACTGGCAAATGTTCAGTCTCTGGACAACAAGCTCTGCAAGCTGAGAGCGTGGATTTCTTTCCAATGAGAGACGAGGGACTGCTGCATTATCTGCCTAACAGAAACTTGGATGTCTACCCATCAACATCAATGGAGCACCAATGGAGAGAGTCAGCAGCTTCAAGTTCCTGGGTGTCCACATCACTGAGGAACTCACATGGTCCGTCCACACTGAGGCCATTGTGAAGAAGGCTTATCAGCACCTCTTCTTCCTGAGACAGCTGAGGGAGTTTGGAATGAACCGCCACATCCTCACACGGTTCTACACCAGCACTGTAGAGGGCATCTCCGCCTGGTACGGCAATAGCACCACGCTCAACCGCAAAGCCCTGCAAAGGGTGGTGCGAACTGCCAGACACATCATCGGAGGCAAGCTTCCCTCTCTCCAGGACATATATACCAGGCAGTGTTTGAAAAAAGCTCGGAGGATCATCAGAGACTCCAGCCACCCGAGCCATGGGCTGCTCTCACTGCTACCATCAGGCAGGCGATATCGCAGCATCAGGACCCGCACCAGCTGACTCCGTGATAGCTTCTTCCCCCAAGCAATCAGACTTTTGAACTCTTGATCTCTCACGATCAATATACATCAGCACTGCACTTTATTAATCTTATTATCTCACACTGGACTGTCATAAATTATATTCTCTTAACAACACACTGGCAAATGACTATCAACCGACATCCTGAATGTCAATACAGTACAATACAACCTACTGTACATTCTATATATACTATATATACTATTTTTTATTGAATAATGTGTATCTATATTGTGTGTATTGTATACTGTACATTGTATGTTATTATTTGTATACTGTGTTATGTGTAATTATGTGTATATTAAATATGTAAATAGTGTTGTAAATCTGATGTTTATTGTAAATTGGTATATGTCTCATCACTGTCATGACTACTATGTTGCTCGGAACTGCACCCAAGAATTTCACACACTATTGCACTTGTGTATATGGTTGTGTGACAATAAAAGTGATTTGATTTGATTTGAACACGTCATCATGCATTTAATCATGCACTAGTGATGGGATAAATGCAATGGACCATATTCATAAAACACAAGCAGAACGAATGTGTGTTAATTGTTCTTGAATTCATTCTTATGTGAATTTTCCCATTAAATTAAATTCATTCTGTAAGAATGGTTTCACTGTGCTTGTGTTTCATGAATAAGACAATGTGTGTACATTATATTCACGTGTGTGTGTTTAATTACATCTTTAGCAATAATACAATGAGCAAATAGTACACACACTCCAACAGACACTTTTTACCAGTGTCTGAGTTTGGCTGTGAGCTGCGTGTGTGTGTTTGTCACCGTGCTGGAATCCAACGCAGCTGCCAGCTCTTGGTTGCGATGTCTGTATCTAAAAGGTGATTGGCTCTTTTACCTGTAAGGCAGGACTTCCTTTCTACATCTGTTCACCGTTGGGCGTTCCAACTTCTCCCATTCATTTGAATAGAAGTGGCCATCTCGACTAAACAATCTCTGGTTGTTGATAATGTATTGAATGAAACGAAGCTGCAGAACTCAGGATGAAAATGGCGACTTTAAATTCCCCGGCAGTGCAAAAACGCGGAACAGCACCACATAAGCGTCAGTGGCCATTGAGTGGGGACACATTTGTTTGCAGTTTTCTTTGCGATTCAACTGGAAAGGAGCTGCGGAACACAAACAAAATCTCCACAAAATTTGTTTGACATTTTCCATTTCTAAAAGAGCTAAACGTCTTTAAACAGCAGCTAGTTTTTTTTAAATTCATGAATTACCATTTATTTCAATTAAGTCACAATAACAGAATCTAAGATTTAAAGTTATAATTGCCTTAACATGAACTTGTCAAAATATTACTGTATCCAAGAAACATGGGATGCTATATGAGATTTCAAGAAGACAACAGGATTTCTTAATAATAATAATAATAATAATAATAAGGCAGAGGCTATTTGCACTAAGTGTAAATAGTGTTAGATTCTATTTGCACCTCTAATTAAATACTAACAGGGCATCACTGCACTGTGTGTTTATTTAGAGTCCCACAGACACTCTACACCAACATATCACTGAGAGAAATCAACCTTTATATTCACTTTATTTCTTATTATAAGTAGAATTAAAGAAAAATATTAAGAGTGGAGACAGGAAACAGGATGGGGAAAACTGGGTCAAAAAGTGGATCAGAACCCAGATCATCCACATAGAAAAATTACATTCACACCATCTGAAACATTTAAGGAGCAGTTTGTCTTTCTTTTGTTTGTTTCCACCAGACAGTTTCAGTGCAAACAGGTGTTTACACCTAGTGCAAATAGTCACTCTATGATAATGATAATGTTATGTTATTGATATTATTGAAGTTTCTAATGCTTTCCATTATTAATACGGTGAGATGCGAGCAAAAAATCACAGGCGAATGCATCTTTACAGAATGCGCATGCGCGAGAAGTTGAGCGTTCTAGACATGACCGCTAAACGTTCACTCCAGTCCAGTTGGTGGCGGTAAAGCACCTTCAGATGGGTTTGCAAGCACCATAAAAGAATAAGAATAATAATCTTAAACGTGTTTAACATATCTTTACAAACAAACAGGAATACCTTCAGATTTAATTGCTGAATCTTATATACAGTTGTAAAGATGGAGTTTATTAAAGTGGAAATTGTGGACATGAGTGATCAAGAAGCATGCAAAATGCAGTATGAGGATGCCGAGGAGAAAAAAGGTGGGTTTCTATTCTTGATTCTTCATTAATGACTGCTGAGAAAATCTAAAGTGACAAGCTTCAGGTAGTTAGTTGGATTTATAGTTTGAATTAAATAATATTAAAGGTACGTAAGCAAGCAATTTTAGCTGTTCTTACTGAATAAAATATTGTCCTACTTTATTATTACTACTACTACTACTACTGTTATTAAATGAATCAGAAGGCATTCAGCTATAAATGTTTTAAACGGTGTATGCAACATTTGTTTGAACTGTGTCTGTGTGTAATAGGCCTTATAATAAAACAAATAATCAAATAACCTTTTTTGTGTTATATATGTGTGTATGTAGAGGTATTAAGTTGGTAAATGGTGTGTATTAAGGTTATTAATTGTTATCTATTCTAATGATGGTTAGAGAAATGTTGATGGTTAGAGTAAAATCACTCACAGCACCTTTAATAGACTTTTAAAATAAATGAATGATCATTACCTTGTTGGCTACTAGATTTAATATTATTCATATGAGAGTTACAGAATTAATATGTCATTTATTTCACAGTTTTCCCTCTTGAATTGTGTTTTGACAATTAAATATGTTATTTTTAGACCTGATGAAAGCCAAAGAGGAAAGTCAAGAACTGAATGAAGTGGAGGAGAAACATCAGTACCAGGAACCTGATAATGTCACAACTGGAGAAGAATTATTTAGTTGCTCACAGACTAAAAACAATCTCTTAGAAAAAAGAACAGAAACCAAAAATGCTTTCACATGCTCTCATTGTGGAAAGAGTTTTCTGCGTAAAGAAGCCCTCAGTAATCACAAAAGAATTCACACTGGAGAAAACCGTTTTACGTGCCATCATTGTGGAAAGAGTTTTCGGCGTAAAGGATTCTTCAATGAACACCTTAGAATTCACACTGGAGAGAAGCCGTTCACATGCCATCAATGTGGAAAGAGTTTCACACATAAAGGTACCCTTAAGAGTCACATTAGAATTCACACTGGAGAGAAGCCGTTCACATGTCATCAGTGCGGAAAGAGTTTCACAGAGAAAGGAAAACTAAAGCTTCACTTAAGAATTCACAATGGAGCGACGCCTTTCACATGCCATCAGTGCGGAAAGATTTTCACACAAGCGGACAGTCTTAGATATCATCTGCTTTCTCACGCAGGAGTAAAGCCATTTAAATGTGATCAATGTAGTAAAACATTTATTTTGGCATCATACCTAAGAAGACACATGCAAGTTCATGCAAATGAGAGGCCTTACTTGTGTTCGCTTTGTGGAAAGAGTTTTTCACGGCTGGACTGTTTTAAAATGCACCATAAAGTACATACTGGTGTGAAAGCTCATGTGTGCTCTGAGTGTGGGAATAGCTTTAGTAGAGCTAGGGACTTGGAACGGCACAGAAGAATCCATACTGGAGAAAAACCTTACAAGTGTTCACAATGTGGAAAGAGTTTCAATCAGTTAGGACTCCTGAAAATCCACGAGAGAGTGCATACTGGAGAGAAGCCATACCACTGCAGTTTATGTGGGAAGAGTTTCACCCAATCGGGTAATCTACAGACTCATCTAAAAAAGCGTTGTCCAAAGCAAAATTCATCTGCAGGTCCTAAGGTTTAAAAAAAAAAAATGGTGTGAAGTTCAGATAAAGCCAAAGATGACAATTCTTCCTTAAGAGCAGTTTTATCTATGAGGGTAATTTGCTAAAATACACTAAGTTAAAGTTTGTAACAGAAATGCATTTATGTTTTATTGATTTCATTCACCCTGATAGCACGATAACCCAGATATCTATTTGTTGTTTGTGTTTACATCTGGAAGATGTATTTTTAACATTGTTTGCTCATCTGCAATATGTTTATAAGAAGTATGTCAATATGTTTGTCTTGGATGGCAATAAGACATTCAGCAGATATCTTTTAAACTTTTATGATTTAGAATGGTTGTAAATCTGATCGTTTTAAGATGTTTAGCAGATGTTGATTAGATTATGATGCTTCCCAGATGGAAAGATCTGTACTGATGAGCCAAAAAATTATGACCACCTGCCTAATATGCTATTGGTCCTCCGTGTGCTGCCAAAACAGCGGCAACTCTACAAGACCCCTGAAGGTGTCATGTGGAATCTGGCACCCAGACATTAGCAGCAGATCCTTCGAATCCTAAAAGTTGTGAGGTGGAGCTGCCGTGGATCGGACTTGGTGGTCCAGCACATCCCACAGATGCTCAATCGGATTGAGATCTGGGGAATTTGGAGGCCAGGGCAAATATCATGTTCCTCAAACCATTCCCGAACAATGTGTGCAGTGTGGCAGGGCACATTATACTTCTGAAAGAGGCCACTGCCATCAGGGAATACCATTGCCATTAAGGGGTGTACCTGGTGCGCAATGATGTTTAGGTAGGCTGCACGTGTCATATTGACATCCACATGAATGACTGGACCCAGGGTTTCCTAGCAGAACATTGCCCAGAGCATCACACTCCCTCCACCAGATTGTTGTCTTCCCACAGTGCATCCTGGTGCCATCACTTCCCCAGGTAAACGGCGCACACATACACGGCCATTATGTTAAAGAAAACGGGACTCATCGGACCAGGCGACCTTCTTCCACTGCTCCAAGGTCCAGTTCCAACGCTCGCGTGCCCATTGAAGGCGCTTTCGACGGTGGACATGGGTCATCGTAGACACTTTGACCGATCTGTGGCTATGCAGCCCCATATGCAGCAGGGTGCAATGCACTGTGTGTTATGACACATTCCTCCTGTAACCATCATTAACATTTTCTGTGACTTGTGCCAAAGTTAACCTTCTGTCAGATCGGACCAGACGGGATAGTCTTCATTGCCCTTGCACATCGATGAGCCTTGGCACCCAACACTCTGTCGGCGGTTTGTGGTTTGACCCTCCTCGGACCACTGTTGGTAGGTACTCACCGCTGCTGACCAGGAGCACCCCACAAACCTTGGCATTTCAGAGATGCTCTGACCCAGTTGTCTGGCCATAACAATTTGGCCCTTGTCAAAGTCGCTCAGGTCTTTATTCCCGCATTCAACATATTGACTACGAGAACTGATTGTTCGCTTAACATCTATTCTACCCAGACCTTGACATGTGGCCTTGTTAGGAGATGATCAATGTTATTTGCTTCACCTGTGAGTGGTCATAATGTTATGGCTCTACAGTGTAAATCTGACATCTCGGTGATGTAAATGTGCTATCTGGGCAATGAGCACAGAGAACAAATTACTTATTTCATTAGTTTTGATCTGTGTCAGTTATTGCCAAATTTGACTTTTGCTTACATTTAAATATATTTTATCGATGATTCATCTTCATACGCCGGCGAGTGTTATGTTTGGGGTGGTGGTGGTGTAGTGGACTAAAGCACTGAACTGGTAAGCAGAAGGTTGTTGGTTCAATCCCCACAGCTACCACCATTGTGTCCTTGAGCAAGGCACTTAACTCCAGGTTGCTCCAGGGGGATTGTCCCTGTAATCAGGGCACTGTAAGTCACTTTGGATAAAAGCATCTGTCAAATGCATAAATGTAAATGTTTGACCCTTGAGCACACACACCTACCGGTACATAATCAAAAAATCTCTCATTCTAAAGAAATATTTATTGTGTTGTTATCTGGTCACAATATTACAAAACGTTGGTGATGATCCTGCTTGTATGAATGTAAGTGCTGCTTTCAGTGCAGCTGAAATTACTGTCAACTCCTGAAGAATACACAGAAAGAAACTGAGTCAAGCACACCTGCAAGTTTAACGACTATTGTGTTTTACCCTGCAGTCATTTTGGGATGGACTTCAAAGATATTTAATCGTTAATCTTGCAGTTCAGTCACTACCCTCTTTTTTTTAGAATCAGAATGAGCTTTATTGCCAAGTATGCCTACACATACAAGACACATTTTTCCAGCTCTTTTCCTCACTCTGGAAGTATACAGTTCTTGAAGGGAGGGCAAGGGGTAACCAATAATCCTCTCAGCAGTCTGAACTGTCCTTTGTAGTCTTCTGATGTCCGATTTCATAGCTGAACCAAACCAGACTGTTATTGAAGTGCAGAGGACAGACTCAATGACTGCTGAGTAGAACTGTATCAGCAGCACCTGGCAGGTTAAAAATTAGTTTTAAAATTGCTTACCAAAAATGTACATAACTTGATCTCAATTGAATTGTATTACACATAGCTAACTAATATTGGCATTATGTTCATGCTGTTTAGCCAGAGGGAGACTGGCTCCCACAGCTGAATCTGGTTTCTCCAAGGTTTTTTTTTTTTCTCCACTAACTAACATCTCATGAAGTTTTTGTTCCTTGTCAGAGTCGTCTTTGGCTTGCTCATCGGGTGCTTTTAAAGACAAAAACATTAAGGCATTTTTCAATGAAACTGTTCACTGGGGTCTTGAAGACATTTCACAATAAATAAAATAATAATAATTTAAGACATTACAGATGATTTTCTGTAAAGCTGCTTTGAAACGTGTTTTGTGAAAAGGGCTTTACAATTAAAAATGACTTATTTCTGTTGTCATACATTTACAAACTGTATCTTTTCAAGCATAGTTAAAGTTAGTTACACGTAATTTAAAAATAAACAGTATTTTCCATATAACAAGTAACTATGACTAATGTTTACATTTTTGTCTGTTGGCATGAATAAAGTCTGTGCTGCATAATATTATTTTGTGTCGTTTATTGACAAACAGTATATAATCTATATTGACTACTTAATATATTAGAATGCTTTAAAAAACTTTTTTATTTTTTTTTATTTGAACAACTGTATTATAATTATACAGTCTAGGTGTTATGTATTTAATGTCGTCCTATGTGCATTTCCAGTTAAATTGTATCTGACTCGATTTTGTTAGAAAATTAATTGACGTGTAATGACAATCTGACAAACAAAGATGTTTGAGGTTACATTTCAAAGCTCTAAGCAAAACATTTTCTGAATAAATGAGCAAAAACCAACAAGTGTTTTATTCCTGCTCTCCCCTTCATTGCTACTTTGGCGAATGAAGCCATTTTACTTGAAAGATGATATGACTTTACTGAAAGAAAGAAAATTTTGGCTCTGGTAAGAAAACAAGTTTCGACGAGTTTTGTTGCATCCCACAGGGGTTTCAATTTATTTTCCCCCCTCATCAGTCTACACTCAATACCCAATAATTAAAAAGTTAAAACAGGATTTTAGACATTTTTGCAAATGAAATACATGAAAAAAAATTAAATATGACATTGATAAATATCAGACCCTTTGACACTTGAAATTTAGCTTAGGTGCACCCTATTTGTCTTGATCATCTTTCAGATGTTTCTACATCTGGAGTCTACCTTTGGTTCATTGGACATGATTTGGAAAGGCATCTATACCAAAGTAATTTTACAAAAAATCTTTGTTCAAGACTGCAACATAAAGGGGTGTCAGACACAAAATGCAATTAAAAAAAATATAGTTTTCTTGACAATGGACTGAAATGAACAAAGCAAAAATGTCTAAGGGTTTTAAATGGAAGAACAAATATCATATGGAGCTTGTAACAGCAGATGAGTATTCACCTTTTTCCTGGGGGTCTTACTGGGGAAACAGATGTGGGTGCTATTTCCACCGGAAGTTTCCAGCTGGTGTAAAGTTGTGACTCGGATGATCCGATGACAAGTGGTCAGTGCCAAAAACAGGTGTAAATGGAGTGCAAAACCTTTTGTGATCATATCACAAAACTACACATGGAGGCAGTTAAAAACGCATGTGACCATATCGCATTTGAGGTGTAAACACTGACTGATGCATCCCAGACAGCAGTGACGCGCCACCCTCATCTGTCAATCAACTGCTGTGCTAAAGCAAGAGTTTAAACTGTTCATGACACCGGTTACATACGGCATTAAAATTAAATAACCATCCGATAGGAAAATATAAAAAAACAAATACATACACAAGCACAAGAACTCCACAAATCTTCTTCAGTGTGTCTGATATCAAAATGCAGTGACACAGATGACAAGCACACATTCAAAGCTCAGCTGACACTGGTACTCTAATAAAATAACAGAGAATTTTGCTCAAAATGTTGTGTTTGTGATTAAATTTCAACCGAATCTGGGAAAAACAGTGCGCTGTTTTTTTATTTTTTATCATACAGTAAAACACTGACATAATGACTGATGTATGTCGTCATGAAACAGACCCCTTGAAATCTAAAAACAAGTGGTCACAGGAGACGCATTTAAGTGACCAGGTGTAAACAGCCATGTGTCTCACCTGACCACATGTGATTGGATCTCCTGAGATGCATCTTAATATCAGGTGTTATCAAGGTCTTAATGAGTGTTGTGTTTTGCTTTGTTCAATTAGTTTATTCTGGAACATGTTACAGTGTCCTTATGGAGCTTAGGGACAACATGTGCAGTTTGTTGCTGTTCATCCAACTCAAGACCACTTCTTTAAATCATCCTCCCAACCTTTTAATAAAGAAGGAATAGGTATCCATTGTCCTTATTAAGTTCCGTCAGGCTGTGCTCCCACATCTAGATGTACGTACAGTTGTGCTCAAAAGTTTGCATACCCTGGCAGAAATTGTGAAATTTTGGCATTGATTTTGAAAATATGACTGATCATGCAAAAAAAACTGTCTTTTATTTAAGGATAGTGATCATATGAAGCCATTTATTATCACACAGTTGTTTGGCTCCTTTTTAAATCATAATGATAACAGAAATCACCCAAATGGCCCTGATCAAAAGTTTACATACCCTTGAATGTTTGGCCTTGTTACAGACACACAAGGTGACACACATAGGTTTAAATGGCAATTAAAGATTAATTTCCCACACCTGTGGCTTTTTAAATTGCAATTAGTGTCTGTGTATAAATAGACAATGAGTTTGTTAGCTCTCATGTGGATGCACTGAGCAGGCTAGATACTGAGCCATGGGGAACAGAAAAGAACTGTCAAAAGACCTGCGTAACAAGGTAATGGAACTTTATAAAGATGGAAAAGGATATAAAAAGATATCCAAAGCCTTGAAAATGGCAGTCAGTTCTGTTCAATCACTTATTAAGAAGTGGAAAATTCGGGGATCTCTTGATACCAAGCCAAGGTCAGGTAGACCAAGAAAGATTTCAGCCACAACTGCCAGAAGAATTGTTTGGGATACAAAGAAAAACCCACAGGTAACCTCAGGAGAAATACAGGCTTCTCTGGAAAAAGATGGTGTGGTTGTTTCAAGGAGCACAATATGACGATACTTGAACAAAAATGAGCTGCATGGTCGAGTTGCCAGAAAGAAGCCTTTACTGTGCCAATGCCACAAAAAAAGCCCGGTTACAATATGCCCGACAACACCTTGACACGCCTCACAGCTTCTGGCACACTGTAATTTGGAGTGACGAGACCAAAATAGAGCTTTATGGTCACAACCATAAGCACTATGTTTGGAGAGGGGTCAACAAGGCCTATAGTGAAAATAATACCATCCCCACTGTGAAGCATGGTGGTGGCTCACTGATGTTTTGGGTGTGTGTGAGCTCTAAAGGCACAGGGAATCTTGTGGCAAGATAAATGCAGTATGTTATCAGAAAATACTGGCAGACAATTTGCATTCTTCTGCATGAAAGCTGCTCATGGGACACTCTTGGACTTTCCAGCACGACAATGACCCTAAGCACAAGGCCAAGTTGACCCTCCAGTGGTTACAGCAGAAAAAGTTGAAGGTTCTGGAGTGGCCATCACAGTCTCCTGACCTTAATATCATCGAGCCACTCTGGGGAGATCTCAGATGTGCAGTTCATGTAAGACAACAAAAGACTTTGCATGACCTGGAGGCATTTTGCCAAGATGAATGGGTAGCTATACCACCTGCAAGAATTTGGGGCCTCATAGGCAACTATTACAAAAGACTGCACGCTGTCATTGATGCTAAAGGGGGCAATACACAGTATTAAGAACTAAGGGTATGCAGTCTTTTGAACAGTTGTCATTTCATTTTTTTCTTTGTTGCCATATTTTGTTTTATGATTGTGCCATTCTGTTATAACATACATTTGAATATGAATCCCATAAGAAATAAAAATCAATCACTTTTAACATTAAACCCCCACTATAACCCCTCCCAATCTCCCACCCCACTCTGACCCCCCAAGAACACACCTGTGGTCAATAAATATATATATATATATATATATATATATATATATATATATATATATATATATATATATATATATATATATATATATATACACACACACACACACACACACACACACACACACATCCTCCTGCTCGACCCCTCCTCGAAAGCAGCCACCCTCCCCATCTCCGCACACCACTCCGGGAACGAGGGTGCTCCATCTGACTTCCATCTCCTTAAAATAACCTGCCTACCAATCATCACACTGGTCAAAACCCAATTTTTTTATGTACTTATCCTCCAAATGTATGACCTCTCCATCTCTCAAAATACAGAGTCTGGGGCAGAATGAAATTTGAGTGCTCAACACATCACATACAAAACTTCTGCACCTTCAACCAAAATTCTTGGATCTTACCACACCATCAAAAACATGGGTTGTGCAGGTGGGTGTGTCTTTAAGACCAAGCCTACACAATTAGAGGGGGTCCAATAAAATCTATGTAGAATCTTAAATTGCATAAGGCGCACCCTTGCATCTCTAGATGTAAACTTGATGTTTTTTGAATCCTAGCCCACACTCCCTCCACCAATACCAAGTTTAAATCTTTCTCCCATAATCTTTTGAGAGAAGTTAAAGCTCCATTCCCCCAGACTCTGAATTAGCAGGGAGTAATACACTGATGCCTCATGACCTTTTCCAAAAGCAGTAATCACCTCTCCCAGTGTATCTGCTGCTTTGTGTGGGGGGGGGGGGGGGGGTTTCTACTCCCAAAAACAGTGCACAGCAGGTGGCACAGCTGTAAATACCTATAGAATTGAGATCTGGGAATCCCAAAATGTTGAATAAAATTTTCAAAAGATCTCAATACTCCACTCTCTTATAGGTCACCGAGTGTATTAACCCCCCTCTCAATCCAGTCTGACCAACAGAATGGGGACTTATTAATACATAGTTTAGGGTTCAGCCATATGCCTGAGGCAACATTTAAATAAATGTCAGAATTAAACACTCTGGACACTTCTTTACATGTCAATTGGCCTATGTAAATTACTGAAATGTAATCTGGGATGCTTACCATTCCAAATGAAGGACTTCGGTATGCTATCAAATTGCTTGAAATAAGAGAGGGGGACATCTACAGAGAGAGATTGTAACAGGTATTTAAATTTTAGGGGTATTTAAATAGGGGTACTCGGCCATAGGAATTCCAGACAAAGTCCTTGTATCCCACATTGAGCTCTAAATTGCTCGTCAAGTGGCAAGGACCCTTTGAGGTCACACATGAGTTGGGGAAATTGATTATGATTTGAAACGAATGGATAGA
The DNA here is from genome assembly GCF_019703515.2 of Myxocyprinus asiaticus. Lineage (NCBI taxonomy): Eukaryota > Metazoa > Chordata > Actinopteri > Cypriniformes > Catostomidae > Myxocyprinus > Myxocyprinus asiaticus. Next base: position 5,436,240 of record NC_059349.1, read on the forward strand.
GGTGGAGCATGTCAGATTTACCACCTCAATCTCATAAAACCGTGGAGAGAGGCGGTCCCCATGACTTTGGCTATGGTGGTTCCAAAGAGGGAGCAGGGAGGACCGGAGGTGAACTTAATAGCCACCGATTGAGTTGCCCCAGTCACTTGTGGAGACCACCTCTCACCATCCCAAGTCACAGAGGTTGCCAGGTTGCAAGGAGAATTCTCTTATGTGTTCTCGCCTCTTCCCGGTCATATGAATCTCATAGAGCACCATATTGAAACAACCCCAGAGGTAGTGGTATGTATTCATCCCTACGATTACCCGAGCACAAAAAAGAAGTGGTTCGGGAAGAATTAAAGGCCATGCTGGATATGGGGGTAACAGAAAAATCCCACAGTGACTGGGCCAGCCCGGAGGTTCTGGTTCATGAGCGATGGCTTGGTCCAGTTATGTGTGGATTACAGAAAAGTAAATGCGGTGTCTAAGGGAGCGTTCACACTAACACTTTTGGTGTGCACCTGGGGTTAAATGACGTCAAAGTTCAGTTCGTTTGGATAATGTGAACGCTGTTTTCTGAACTCGGGTGTGCACCCACGCACCGCACCTGGGTCTGCTTGAAAAGGTGGTCTGGGGTATGGTTCATGTGAACTCCAGTATGGTTCGCTACTGATATGAACACAATTGTACCAAATCACAGAAGTGAACCACTTGTGATGACGTTAATTTGCATCTTTGCAGGCTCCCCATCGCAGTTATTATGGTATAATGCATTTCTCCTACCTGCTTGTGTACAAATACACTGCCTTCAGAGAGCAGCTCACATTCTTCACATCTCTTGCAACGCATCCACGGGCTTGTGGCAGACAAATACTAATATTCATCACGTCATTGCACATTCAATGCATCTGCGGGAGACAAACACAAGTGTTGTTCTGTGCATGGCAAGTTTTCATGGTAAATCCAAAGAGACAAACTTTAATACTTCACTTAACATAGTGACATCTTCTCGAGTTGTTACCTAGATACAGTGGTAAACAGCTGCTGCTTGTACTCACGTTGATAACGTAATCGGACCGTGGTTCAGACCCAAGAAATATGATGTGAACAGAGACCAGTGGGGGCAGGGGAAGAAACGAACTCGGCTTTGGTCCAAGCAATCAAACCAAGTGTGAAAGCACCCTAAGTTTGATGCGTACCCGATACCTCGGATTGATGAGCTGCTCGATTGGTTAGGCACAGCTCGCTTTTATTCAACACTGGATTTGATGAAAGGATATTGGCAGATCCCCTTAACTCCCATGTCCCGTGAAAAGACAGCATTTTCCACACTGTTCGGATTACACCTGTTGGGCCTCATATAGGGCTCAGATAGGAGACATAGGCAGGCTATACACAGTCATAAAGCCTGACTGAGGCCTTTAGGAACACTCAAAGACTGTAACAAACAAAGGGAGTCCAAACAGACTACAGATCCCATCAAGCCTTGCTCACTTTACACCTAGGTGTGAAATTCTGAAGGATTGAACTCTCAACTCTTATTGAAACGCACGACAGAATGCGTCCCTCAACCATGATGTCATTGAGAGTATAAAACCCCAGAGATTCCTCCTAAGCCTTGCTTCCAGCAACAGTATTCGCCACGTCTAGTTGCAGCCCTGCTGCTTCCAGGTGTAGCCTCGCTGCCCAAGGAAGTAATGTACGTACCTGAACTTTGGCCATACAATCTCCATCTCGCTGGACGAGCCAAGATTCTCTGTGTTCCGCCGAGCATGCTAACGGATCCGAAAGAGACCGCTGAGCAATCCGCATCTCACCCTTTGCCTGCAGAAGTGAAGAAAGAAGATTTCTCTTCCTTCTTCAACTGAGTCGACTTTGCTGATTTCTCCACCAACCCACCAAGAATCAGCTGCCGTACTGCCCACCGACAGAGCGAGGAAATGCTCCGACTTCAACTACAAAGTCAAGTTCAGGATTGGGATGTATGAGGATTGGAGCGGTGGTGAAGGCAGTCTTGAGTGTTAGGAATGCTTTATTTGCTGGATTTGGGTTTACCCTTAAGAAGACTGGTAAGGGGGGCAACTACGATGCTGAAGTTCCGGATGAAGCGCCGATAGAAATTGGCGAAGCTGAGGAACCTCTGCAACTCCTTCACCATAGATGGTTGTGGCCAGGTGATAATGGCCTGTACCTTTGCCATATCCATCTGGATGCCTTCGAAGCTGATGACATACCCCAGGAAATGAACTGATGTTTGATGGAACTGACACTTTTCTTCTTACAGAAACAGGTTATGTTGGAGAAGGCGATACAGGACCAGTCTTACAGTACATGATGGATGTGCTCCTGGTAGTTGGAAGAGTAAATGAGGATGTCATCAATGTAGATTACGACAAACCTCTGAAATCCCAAAAGATTTCATTCATGTAAGACTGGAAGACTGAGGGGCCATTGACCAACCATACGGCATCACGCATTACTCATAGTGCCCACTAGAGGTGACAAAAGCGGTCTGCCCCTCTCAGTAGTTCCAAGGCATTCGGAACTAGTGGGAGTGGATACTTGAACTCGATGGTGATGTTACTGAGAGCACGGTAGTCGATGCAATGTAGGAGCCCTCTGTCCTTCTCAGCCACAAAGAAAAAGCTGGATACTGCTGGAGATGTGGATGGGCAAATAAATGATTTTTGAAGTGCCTCCTCTATATATTCTTCCATCACCTGCTGTTCTGGGATGGAAATTGGATATATCCATCCAAGGGGAAGGGGAGCACCTGATAGTAGCTCAGTGGCACAGTCCCAGGTACAACGTGGTGATAGTTGGGAGGCTTTCTGGAGACTAAAAACATCAAAGACTCAAGTGAAATAACAGGAGTGGAAGAACTAGGCTTTTGATGGTGGTAGCGAGGCACCTTAGAGGAAGCTCATGGGAAGGTTGACAGAGAGGAAGGGAGAGACACTGGGAGAAACACTGTTTACTCCAGGAAATTACCTCACGGGAAGACCAGGAAATAACAGGGTTGTGATGTATCAACCATGGAAGACCCAGGATGACATCAGCTGTGGAGTTATCCAGGATGAGTGCATTCAGGGTTTCCAGATGAAGAGCTCCCACTTGTAGGGTGATGGATTCGGTGTGGTGAGTGAAATATCCAGAGCCGATGGGATGCCCCACTATGGAGTGTATGGGTAGTGATTTGGTGTATTTGATTTGCCAGATGTGGAGTTGGATCTGTAGATTTCTATTCAGCCCCTGGCAAAAGTTTGTAATGAGGACTTGTTCATTCCAGCTGCTAGCTGCTGCAAGTGTACAGAACCGGAGGATGCAATCTGACACTGAAGAGTTGATTTGTCATAAGCGTAAGAGCCGCTCACTTGCCTGAGAATTACCAGCCAAACATTCAAAGACCTCCTGGAAGTGAGCGATGAATGCAGTGGCTGACTGGGTAATGTGACCTCCTTGATTCCACATGGAAGATACTAATTTCAGTGCCTTTCCATTAAGGAGAGAGATGATATATGTGATCTTTGCTCGTTCAGTGGGAAAGTGATGTGGTTGCATCTCGAACACGATTGAGCATTGGAGAAGGAATCCATTACAATCCTCGACTGAGCCAGAATAGCAGGCTGGAGTGGCCAGGGGACTGGACTGCGGTACAGACGGTGAAAGATTGAGCAGAGGAGAGATAGGAGTGCTTACTGTGGCTGCTGCAGATGTGTGAGCTCCGCCATCCAGTGAGGATTGTGAGGTGGGTAACACAGTTTATATAGTTTCCAGTGCACCTTGAATGTGGCGTAACATCTCACCATGTTGCTGGAGAGATCGTTCGTGGGAGGCGAGAGTGTGTTGAGGTAATTCAGATCCCGCTGGGTCATGCTTTCAGTCTAGTCTTCTCTCAGGGAAGCAAGCCAGACATGGATGGTTGGTGAGAACCCAGTCGTGGATACATTTAATAGAACAATAAACAAACACAAAGACAGGCAAGGAACAAGGTTAAAACTCAAATAAAAAATTTAAAGTGCCTATGTGGAAACGACAAGCTTCTGCATACTAATATATATAATTCAAGTCAAGAAAACATTTCTGCTATACAAAATACTGTATTACTGTACTATAACTAAAATGGGCCTAAAAACCGATCAAATATGTTTTAAATATGACAATGTTTATGCAGAAAGTTATTATAAACATTTATATTCAATTTGTTACCAATTTCTTCAATTGCACTACTATTTCATTCATTGTAAGTCAAGTAAGCATTTCTTGGGTATGCACAAAAACCTTGAGAAACATTGAGAGAAGTATTTTTACATTTTCTTCAGTATGTGTAGCAATACATTAACTAATGTCTAAAGAATTTCTGAAAGACTAGAGGCCATTCAGACCAACACAGTGCAATGAACCCAGCACACGTACGTCTCCGAGATGTCTGTTTTAGATCTTTTCATCTGGAAAGCATCTAACATCTGCTAAAAATCTTAAAAAGATCAAATTTACAATCATTCTAAATCATAAACGTCACAAAGACAGATGATGAAGGGCTTATTGACATCCAAGACATATTTAGTGACATATGTCTTACAGACGTATTGCAGATGAGCAAACAACGTAAAATAGACATTTTCCAGATGTAAACACACACATCAAATAGACGTCTGGGTGTTGTACGTTTGCTATCAGGGAATAGTGTATAACACAGGTGTCTCAAGACACATTTTTCACAGTTGATGTTCTTTTTAACTTGACAAAAGAACTTAAAAAAATTGTGGCGCTCCTGCACGAGATACCAAAAACACAGCAATACGTAATGCAATGGTCAAAGACATCCGTTTAGCATGTTTACATAGAAAAATAACTGAAAAACAGCATGGATGGATGCAACAACACATTTTGTTATTAACAAGGCCCTAAAATATCTGGTCTCGAGTACTACAACACTGTTTTGACCTATGAATTTTAAAGACTTTTCCATGACTTTAACAGATGTTTATGACTACTGGATAACATCCTTAAAGACATGAGTTGAAATCATAGTTTTTAAATTAACTGATATTATTCCGCCACAAATGGGGTGCTTCTTATTTCTAAAATTGTGCATCCTCATTTCCTTTCCTTGCTTCCTAATCACCACCCTCTTAGGAAATGAGGAAAGGATCCAAGGAAAGGAAACAAGGACAGAGGAATTAAAGCAAGACAGATTTGTAAAATGAAATGTCCTGCTCACTCACGCGTCACTTCAGAGCACGTTTTTGCACAGCTGCAGTACTTCGGCGTGGTTGCCGTTATGTTATTGAAACTTTATTTATGTATATATTCATAATAAATCCAAATAATTCAAGATGCACTGCAAAGGTGATACATGAATTAAAACTATTGTGTCAGATGTGAAGGGGGAGGAGAATTAATACGTGCGTCAGATGCTTCGACCAAAAAGTCTTCTGCATAGGATGCTCCTGTGTTTCCTCGCTCAAGCATCCTCGGTAAGCTTCCTCTGTCCTCTGTCCTTGCCTCCTCACTGTGCATTTAGAGAACTGATACATCTTTCATGGCGGACTTTGAACGCTTTCCGGGTCATGGGTTCGAGGCCAATGGACCCTTTTCACAGACCTGTTATGACGCGTTTCTGCCTTCTTTAACAACGTAAATTTTTATATTTCCAATATTTTAAAAATATTTACATAGTTTTTTTTATATATATTTACATACATTTATAACATTTTATTTATATATATATTATATTACCCTTAAAAAATCAGTTACCATAGCAGTGATAAGGCTTCTGTGACACAAAATTTGGCCTGTTTCTATCTTCTTTTGTAAAGCTGTGAAAGCATAATGTTTTGCTTTATTGTTTTTTTTTTTCTCAACTTTTTCTACATTAGATATTTCAATCAACTTGTAAAATTGAGTTCATCTGACAAAATTGAAGTTGGATGTTTTTTTTTTTATAGTGTTAAACAGTAAACAGTAAAAAAATAAATAAATAAATAAACAATTTATTTGTGTTCATCAATAGATTTAAAATAAAATTTTTGGTTCACTTGCCACTATGGCTAGTGGTTTTTCCAAGATTACTAGCCATTTTCACTATAGCCAAAATCCCCCACCTCGCAAAAAGTGATAAAGGTAACTGGAGCCTATAACTATATGCATTTGTTTGGACATTTTATTTGAAATATGAGTTCAGCAGGACACAAGCTTTAAAATATCTGAAGGCAAACATGGCCAGTTAAAACAGGTGTAGGATAGAACAGGAGGAAAATTTTTCAAAAATGTGACTATAATTCATGGACATTTTAACCCCTTTTATCAGTTTAAGCAGCGGCATTTGAAAAAATAAATGCCATAAGCACAGGTAAGACCATGGATGGCTCCACATTACTGTGGTTAGGTTAATATTGATAGTCTTTTCTAAAAAAATTAAAATAAACTATAATATTTGTTATGAAAAAACTAAGAGCCTAAACCCATTTAGAAACATTTACCTACAACTTTCACAGTTGTAATAAAAATATTCTGCATATATTCTGTCCTTTTCTGCATATCACAGCCCCTTTCAGCATATACTGCTGTGCCGTTTTGCGGCCCTCTTCAGCCAGTAGTGGCCCGTTTGGCATAACGCGGCAGCCTGTTTCAGCTTATCGCCGCCTGTTCGGCCCTGCTTCATGGCTGGCCCACTGGGAAAAGTCCCGGTTCTCCCAATGGCCAGTCTGCCCCTGCTGTGAGCTCTGGCAATAATATCTCTGGAGCACACTGATGTGCAGTGAGGCGGTTCCGCCCTGCACAGATGCACATGCATATTTAGTGCAGTATAAAGTGCTGAATGCAAGGCGAATAGAATTACATTTGCTTCGGCAGCGGCTCAGAATCACCCAACATTCAATGCAGAAAAAAACCATGGTAATATACTGCGGTCAAGCCAGCCTCCACTTGGAAAAACCCAGTCGAGCTAGCCCCCACGTTGTTTTGCGGTACACGTATATACTAGGCATTACGGTAAGAGCGTGTAAGAACTGAATTCAAAATAAAAGCAACCTGCCGGTGAATGTTATTTCACATTCATTCAGTCAGTCAGACTGTCAATAATGAATGAATGAAAAAATAAATAAATAAATGAATAAATAAAAATACATAAATAACTACATAAAACAAAATTAATAAACATTAAACTTTGTTTTTAATAATAAAAGATAATGAATGCAAACTTAATAATAATTTAATAATAAAGTATAAAAAAGACCATCTGACTTTTAAGCACCAAACTGACAGACTGTCATTAAGAAACTCCCTGTTTCCACAGACCAATTTCACTTCAGAATAATAGTACACCACCTCAGAGTGTCATTCACACAATATCAGGACAGTCTGATGTTTAATTTCAAAATTAAAGTCCTATAAAATCTGTAATGGCATTGTCATTTACAGTTCGATTATTTTCATACTTAGCCCCATGTTGTTTGTTATCCTCTAACAATATTCTTTATTATTACAGGGACACAGATAGGAGGTGGAGTGTGTCAATGTGATACGTTACATGTGTCACATGTCGGAGTGATAGAAATCACTATAGAGCAGTGGCAATTTCCCAGGGCCAGCAAAGCCTTCTCTGCTGGCCTAACATGCCAAATAAATAAATATTTTTCATCCTTTCATTCTCAATCACCTTTTTGCCTATGTATTTATAATTGCTTTCCACTCTTAATTAATCTACAAACAAATAGAGAAAAACGAAAAGTTTATCCAGTCAGAATTTATTCCTTGATGCTTACAAGCAAAGTGTGACAACTGTTTCAAAAATCGCATGCCTGAAGCAGCGCATGAGTCTGAGCTCCACCCCCTCAGGCCTTCAGAATTTCTTCAGAATCCCTCAACAGTGCAAATGAATGGGCAACTAAAGTCAGACTGTCAGATTCATCAGCCAATCAGATTGATTTATTTGTTCTTGATGGGTGTGATCTTTAGGATATGTCCTGGTCGAGGCCTTCTAGCTGGCCTTGAGTGACGCAATCACGCTTTAAGTGATGTACGTAATTCAAGAGCGAAAGATCATCGCCATTGAGAAAGAGATCCTTATGGATTTAAAAACACGAGATGTTCTGCATGACCATGTGATTGCTTAATTTATTAAACAGGAAAGGAGGACTGATTTTCACTTCAAGTAAATTGGTAAGTGCTTTTTGCATTGTTATAGAAACATCAGGAGTTTTCTAAGTGTAAATTAGGATGCTTGAGCATTCAGTGTCGGATCAAGTTTTGAAAAGTAATGCTGCGTTCCATTCAACTCGGAAAGTCGGATTTTACAACTTCCTACTAGGAAAAGTGCAATGGAATGCATCTTGAAGTCAGAATTACAAATTACAACTTGTAGACTCGTGCAGAAATTCTCAACTCCGATTTCACCGAGATGCAGGGGCATGATGTCACACAAACATGTCGACACTCAGGGAGATATACAAAGTAAGTGATAAACATTCACTTTATTAAGTAATATCATTAAATGAGTTTGTTTCCACATTACAGGATATTAAAGCTTGTTTAACAAACGCCTGCAGTAGCAGGTGTATAAAACATTATAATCTCTTTTGATAATCGTACACCTGAAGCACAAATGCTAGCGCTGCAGCATTGTTTATCAGTTGGGTTGCTAGGAGACATCTCTAATGAGAGTCAAACCCCTGCTAAGCTAACGGGAGCGTTGCAGTTCCGAATATCGGGGAATGGAATGCATTTATGGTCGGAGATATCAAGTAGGAATATCCCACATCCAACTTGAATGAAACGCAGCATAACCGTGTTCCCTGACGAAATGAAATTTATTGAAAGCAACATTTAAATCACAAATATTATAAGATAGATTTTTCCAGGTATTATAGACCTCCTTGTTAGATTCATATGAAAAATTATGATTTTTGAATTTCTGTTCGGGAGACGTTCATTTCACAAAACAGTCATGCTGCAGTTAAAATTAGGCTTGCTTGAGCATTAAGTGTCGTTACTGCGTATGTTGCATTTTACTGCTGTAGATTTTTAAGGTTGAGCTACTTATATACTACTTGGGTAGTTTAATCAACAGCAATTCATCATATTCTATATGTAACATCCGAGGTTGTTAGCCCTCCTACCAACCACCAGAGAGAGCCCTCTCCCGAATACTAACTCTGTACCGTTTCTTCTTTGGTGATTTCCTGTATGAACTATATAAATACCATGGTGTACCATTTTGACTTTTTTTTATCCACATTTGGAGATACATGGTTTTCACTGGACAGGAAAGGGTATGAATAATTGTAATCTGAAAAGTAACTAGTAACTATAGCTGTCAGACAAATGTAATGGAGTAAAAAGTACAATATTTGGCTCTGAGATGTAGTGGAGTAAAAGTATAAAGTATATCAAATTTAGTATAAAATGGAAATACACAAGAAAATTATAAGTACCTTGAATTTGTACTTAAGTGTGTTAATTGAGTAAATGTTAGTTACATTCCACCACTGATTGTAGACAACTGTAGATAAAGACACAAAACAAGCTGATGGTTGATTGGACCAGATATTTGATAGGTAAAACTATTTCATTTCTTAGTGTAAGCTAATATGATTATTAATTTGTGAAAATTTAGTATAGGGCCATTTGGCTGACTGTGGCTACTTATAAGAGAATTTAAAACAAAATCTGTCTTTCTCTCTCTCAGGCACATTACAAAAACAACACAAAAAATTAAAATTGCAGATTGCATCGCTCCCATCCACTGGGATCAGTCAAAAAGAGAAGACAGCTTCCTATGATGGGAAGTAAGATTGATGGCTGATAAGGAAGAAAAATTTAAACAGCAGTTACACCAACATGCAACAGGCACACAGGCCTTGAGGCAACATGGGCAATGACTGAGGAATTGTTATGGTTGATTGTACACAGTTTTACTGATCAGTGACACAGAAGTTGTAAATGTATTTACAAGTGCTGCGTATCTCAGCTATATTTGTATTACACAACTAAAGTATATAAGAATAGTGTCCACCACAGATCAGTGATTTGTGTCCCAAAAACTATCTGTATTAGCAGGACATAAGGGCGAGGGGCATAGGAATAACAGTCTCTTCTGGGCCTTCTTGTCAATGTAAGTCTCCCACTTTAGGTCATGAGAGATAGTTCTGCCTGGTGCATCCTCTGTCATCTCCACTGTCTTGAGCGTGTTCAGCTCCAAGTTGTTGTGACTGCACCAGACTACTAGCTGCTCAGCCTCTATATAATTTTGAAGTGAAATTGGTCTATGGAAACAAGGAATGTCCTTTTAATATATGCACGGTTACATCCTGGTTTAGATAAGCCAGCTCTGGCATTTCCGGTCAACTGTCATTCCTGAAAAAGTTGTCAAAGATGTTCTATACTCGCTGCCTGCAGGATCTACCTCGAGTCAACATAAATTATGTAAACAGGGAGTTTCCTTTTCATATCTATCTGAATTTATAGAAAACACATCTTATACATGACATTTTAGAGGGCTTTAATTTTGAAATTCAACATCAGGCTGTCCTGATATTGTGTGAGTTACACTCTGAGGTGGTGTACTATCATTCTGAAGTGAAATTGGTCTGTGGAAACAGGGAGTTTCCTTTTCATATCAAAACAGCATGGGGGCTAGCTTGGCCATGTTTTTCTAAGTGGAGGCTGGCTTGAACGCAGTGAAAAAGTAAGAGTGACAATAGCATGGGTGTTCAATTCAAACCCTGGCTCCGATGAAGAAAACCATTTTTTATTTAAAAATGAAAAGTCACATGAGTCAAAAATTAACAGAACAGTAACATAGGGGTTAAGCTGTAAGAACAGAAAAAAGTAGTACTGCCGAGCAATACTTAAACTAAAGGTAGGATTGTCATAGCAATACTGGTGATGGCGGCTATGATTCACACTGTTGAGTTTGGAACCCAGCCAACATTTATACTGTAATATAATATATCAATGAATATACAGTGGCAAGAAAAAATATGTAAATCATTTAGAATTGCCTGCATTTCTGCATTAATTATTCATAAAAATGTTGTCTGATCTTCACCTCTGATAAAAGACAAACACAATCTGATAAAAGTAATGAGAAACAAATTATTGCACTTGTTCTTGGTCAATACTACAAATAAAGGAAATTCAGCACTGTTGCTACTTTCCCTTGAAGTGGGCACCCTGCAAAGATCACCCAAAGAGCACAACGTGTAATACTGAAGGAAATGAAAATAACCCAAGTGTAACAACAGAAGATCTTCAAAGACTAACCAACTTTGTTACGTCAACAACTGTGTTAAGTTACATATATATATATATATATATATATATATATATATATATATATATATATATATATATATATATATTTTTTTTTTTTTTTTTACAAAAAAACGAATAATTAATGAATACAGTGCTACTAAGTTGAATCAAGTTAAAATATTTAATTTGATCCAAAACAATTATGTTACCAAACATTTCAATTATAACTGCTTATTCAGTGAATAATGTGTTCCATTTTATTCAATGAACAGTATAGTTCCACATGTTTGAAATGAGTTTTCTTAAAATTACCATGTAATCTAAACTCAAATACTTTGTGAGGAGGGAACCTAACTGAATTGAGTAAAGTCAATAAAATTTGACAGGTCAAAGTAACTCAAATTATTATATTTTAGATATGTAATAGCTAGTGACAATGAGTTAATGTTAGCATGCTTAATACATGCTGGTGGGTTGCACTATACAGAGCAACTTTGTTCACTTTGTTATGATTAGAACCAGTGGCGCTTGCAGCTGTATTGCTGTACGCACTGTAGTGGTGTGAACAGACCTCAGCAGGGACAGGTGAAAGGATGAAATAAAATTTTCTTTCTTTCTTTCTTTTTAAGGAGTAACACTTATATATACTTAACTAATTCTTTGCTTTTTGAGTATTTAAGCATTTTTCTTGTATTATAAACATAATTTTTCCCATTATTTCCTTTTTTGACAAATAATAGCCTATTCTGTAACATTCCAAACAAAAAACACCATATTTTACACTTACATTTCTATCACTGAAAACTATGCGACCGCTCCCATTATTATTAATAAAGCTGTCTACACTGCATATGATGTAGGAAATGCAGTTGCAATTGAGTATTAATCTGTTGATGAACTTACAACACAATACATTGAGTAGACATTTTATCTGACCTGTGTTGGTTTGCATTTATAGTTCTGCATTGGTGTGACTGCGTTGTTCTGCGAGTACACAGCCAAAATGCTAACTATATGTTTCATAAATAAACAAAAGCAATGTAATTTTTGGATTCTAAAGTATAACAGGAGTGCTGAATTTTTTAGACGCTATGTCAAGAAGAAAAGAAATGTATCTGTTAAACACGTATCGAGACACGTGCGTTATGCTGAATTGGTTGCAATGCATATTGCTTTTTAGCCAAAAAAAAAAAAAGTTTGTCCTAAACAGCCTCTAAGAAAGTGGGTAAACATTAATGCCTCATTATTTGCATTAATTTAACACATTAAACATACCGCATTAATCGCAGAAATTAACGTTATTTTTCCGAGCCATAGTTTACATCAAAAAAACCTGCTATTAAACCTGAGTTTGAATAGAACAATTCAAGATTGTGTCAAATCACATTCAGCTAATCAGTAATCCATGTACCATCAACTGGCTTATGCTTCCAAGCAAATCTATAGATATAGGTCTAAATGACAGAGTTGAGATACAATATTGAAACCCTTTGACTTTACTTAAATATTTTGAAATGTGCTGATTAAATAGGCCACACAAAACAAGATTTTACCTCTTTTTATTTCTGGTAATTTCATGATGTACAATTACCACACTACACATTTGTGTCCTTAATTATAATACAAATAAATGACATTATTAATGTACCCAAGTTTGACAAACAGTGGGAATAGAAATAACATTCTCTGGTTAATGCATCTAATGAAATAAAGGAATAATACAGTCTTAAATTTCAGTCTGTTCCTCATACAAAGCTATTGTATTGCTTCAGATCACTATGAATACAGCACACAATATGTACTGTATGTGGACTACCTTTATGTTGCCCCAGTCCCCATAAAAGGAGCACTCTGGAAATTCTGCATAAGATCTTCACTTGTGTCCCATGGAAGAAAGTTATGGGTTTGGAACAACATGAGAGTAAATGATTACAGAATTTTTGTGTGGACTAACTCTTTAAGCTTTCAACACCATCGCACTCTTTTTTTGCCTCTTGATCTCATTGCATGTCAGTCTTTTCAGTTCTCCATGCATCACCTTTCAACAGCTATGATTAACTAAATTAACATGTTAAGAATATGGATGAAGATATAATAAACTGAGGCTGGCAGTGTTGGACAAATGCTATTAGACACAATTAATACAACTGCTACTTCTAAACAAAAACCATCCCTGCACAAATTGTGGCATTTCACAGCAACTTTGCTCACTGTGACAACTTTGGACAATGCTTTTTTTATAATACAGAAGAGTACTTAATTGGCCGAAACTCTTTCCATACTTAGGGCATGTGTAAAGCTTCTCTCTATTATGAATTCTGGTGTGATTCAGAAGGCTACTTACATCTGAAACATTTTCCTCAATTAGTACATGTGAAAGGATTCTCTCAAGTGTGAATTCTCATGTGATCATTAAGGTTTTCTTTATGGAAGAAACTCTTTCCACACTGATCACATTTGTAAGGCCTCTTTCCAGTGTGAACTCTCATGTGATTCTTAAGTGTTGCCTTATGACTGAAACTCTTTCCACACTGATTGCATGAGAAAGGCGTCTCTCCAGAGTGAAGGCTCATGTGTTTCTTAAGGGTTGATTTATAACCGAAACTCTTTCCACACTGAGGGCATGTGAAAGGCTTCTCTCCAGTGTGAATTCTCATGTGATCATTAAGGTTTTCTTTATGGAAGAAACTCTTTCCACACTGATCACATGTGTAAGGCCTCTTTCCAGAGTGAACTCTCATGTGATTCTTAAGTGTTGCCTTATGACTGAAACTCTTTCCACACTGATCGCATGGGAAAGGCGTCTCTCCAGAATGAAGGCTCATGTGTTTCTTAAGGGTTGATTTATATCCAAAACACTTTCCACACTGATCACATGGGAAAGCCTTCTCTCCAGAGTGAATGCTAATGTGATTCTTTAGGGTTGCTTTATGACTGAAACTCTTTCCACACTGATGACATGGGAAAGCCTTCTCATCAGAGTGAACAGTAAAGTGATTCTTAAGGGTTGCTTTATGTCTGAAACTCTTTCCACACTGATCGCATGGGAAAGGCTTCTCTCCAGAGTGAACTCTAATGTGATTCTTAAGTGTTGCTTTTTGACTGAAACTCTCTCCACACTGATTGCATGGAAAAACCTTCTCTCCAGAGTGAACTTGAATGTGATTCTTAAGGCTTGCTTTCCGAAAAAAACTCTTTCCACACTGATCGCATGGGAAAGGCTTCTCTCCAGAGTGAACTCTAAAATGTCCCATAAGTTGTTCTTTAGATGTGAAACTCTCTTTACATTGAAGGCAGGTGAAAAAAACTTGGGCTCCAGTTCTTCGACATCTTTTTTGTGTGAAATGTTTAGTCTCTGAGCAACTAAAAGGTTTTTCTTCAGTTTTGAAATGAGGTTCCTCATACTGATGTTTCTCCTCCAATGTCAGTTCTTGACTTTCCTCTTTCACTTCCTTCAGGTCTAAAATGAACATATTAAATTGATTAAATTAAAATCAAGAGTGACAAATATGACATGAATAGAAAGAATACTGATTTCAGTTTAATGGCAAAAAGCAACAGTATCAACAAAAATATCGAGTATCACAAAACATTTGTTATTTTCATCAAATCTGGTTTATGCATTTTCCTCTAGTCTGTCCTAATTCAACTATGTTATTTCACAGATCATATGATTTTGTAAACAATAGTCATCAAATCTAATTAACTGCATGAGGCTAGTGATGTTACGTATGACACTGGCGCTTCAAAGCATGTATCGAGAACGCAACACAATTTCTGATGAAGCCCCGTATCAAGGCGTGTATTCTATTCAGAGATTTATGTGATCAATGAAAAAAGGAACCGTGTCTCACAATCAGCCTTCTATTTCATGAATCAGTAATTCATGAACACAGTTTTGTGCACCGGCAAGGGTGTTGATCCACTCAGCATTGGGACATTTATGACTCAGTTACCTACACGGGTGTAGATTCCGGAGGGGAATCTTCCCCCACAATAATCAAAATAAGCATGTATAACCCCCCACCACCATTATTTATACCATTATCAATGGATATATTAAATGCTTCACACTGCAACCCGTATCAATTAAGCTCTTGATTGTCTTAATGGTAGTAGGTGGTTCTCCGTATTCGATCTGAGAAGTGGATACTATCAAATTAAGATGGCTAAAGAGGACAAGGAAAAGACAGCATTCGTCTGCCCCCTTGGGTTCCATCAATTTGAAAGGATGCCGCAAGCGTTACAGAGACTAATAGAGAAGGCAGTAGGGGACATAAATCTGCTGGAAGTTCTTGTGTACTTGGATGACCTCATAGTGTTTGGCAAAACCCTCAAAGGAACACTAGGAATGTCTACTGAAAGTTCTTGACAGACTTGAAGAGAGTGGCTTGAAGAGAGTGGCTTGAAGATATTTCTCGACAAGTGCCAATTCTGTCAGCCTTAGGTAAAATATGTGGGAAACATCATATCCGAGAAAGGAATTTCCCCTGATCCAGCCAAAGTAGAAGCCGTGACAAACTGGACACAGCCCACGGATTTGAAGTAGTCTCTCAGATCATTCCTAGGCTTCTGTGGATATTATCTGTGTTTCATAGCCAACTACTCCGCTGCTGTCCGACCACTCACAGAACAAACCAAGGGATACCCACCCCTGGGATACCATAAGCATAGTAAAAATGCTGTAATCAACAAAGGAAAGTACTACAAAGAGTCTGAACCATATGGTGAGGGATGGACTGCAGAGTGTATGGATGCTTTTCATAAGATAATCCATTGCCTGACCAGTGCACCTATCTTGGCCTTTGTTGACCCAACCAAGCCATATATGTCAACAATAGTTTGAAGTGATTGGGTGCCATCATAAACCAAGTGTTTCCAGAAGGCCTAAGACCTGTAGCTTTTGCCAGTAGGAAGTTGAAACCCTCAAAACAGCGTTACACTGTCCTCCAGCTTGTGTTTATAGCACTTAAATGGGCAGTGGCAGACAGGTTTCATGATTACTTGTATGGTGCCAGGTTCATGGTGACAACAACCCGCTCACCTTTGTGCTCACCACAGCAAAACTCAACACTGCAGGTCATATGTAGCTGGCAGCATTGTCCACTTATAATTTCAGTGTCCAGTACAGACCAGGGAAGAGTAACATTGATGCTGACTCCCTCTCACGAAACATCTTCTCAAAGGAAGAGGAAACAGATTGGGAAGAAATACCTCCATCCAGCATCAAAGCTCTTTGCAAGCAAGCAACAGTCCACAACTGTGTGGAGCAGCTAGGAGCTACTCCCAACATCATACCAGAGTGCTATGCCTTCTTAATGCGATTGGATGTTGGTTCCCTTGAACAGTTAAATGCCCATAAGTCGATAAAAGCACAAAAAGATGACCCTGTCATTGCACCTGTACGACATGCCGTGTCCAAGGGACAGTTGTCAGCCTTATCCAAGAACGAAAACTCTGAAATTTGCCTACTGTAAAGGGAGGGAGCAAAATTGGTGATGAGGAAAGTATTATTGTACAGAGTGATAACGAGACAACCCAATGAAGAACACTTACAACTTGTCCTACCTCAAAAGTTCCATCTCATGGTGATGCAGTCCTTGCATGATGAGTCCGGTCCTCTTGGAGTTGAGAAAAACACAGAGTTAATCAGAAATAGATTCCATTGGCTGAAAATGTCCAATGAGAAAGACCACAACATAAAAAATTGTAGAAGATGCATTCTCCACAAAACACCTCTTCATAGAGCTGCACCCTTGAATCATATCACCAGTAATGATCCCCTGGATCTTGTGTGTATTGATTTTCTGTTTCTTGAACTCGACTCTAAAGGAGTTGCCAACATTTTAGTATTCACTGGCCATTTCACACACTACACCCAAGCTTTTCCAACTAAAGATCATAAAGCACTTACAGCGGATAGAGTGATGTGTGAGAAGTTCTTTGACCATTATGACTTCCCTGCCCGCATACATTCCAATCAAGGACGAGACTTTGAATGTCGCTTGATACAGGAAGTCCTCAAGATGCTAGGGATAAAGAAATCAACAACTACGCCTTACCATCCCCACGGATATCTGCAGCCGGAAAGGTTCAACAGAACTTTCCCTTCCATGCTAGGACCACTTGACCAAAATCAGAAGCAGAAATTGAGTCAACACATAGGTCAATTGGTACACAACTGGATATTTGGTGAGAATGCC
Source organism: Myxocyprinus asiaticus (assembly GCF_019703515.2). NCBI lineage: Eukaryota > Metazoa > Chordata > Actinopteri > Cypriniformes > Catostomidae > Myxocyprinus > Myxocyprinus asiaticus. The sequence continues at coordinate 5,453,684 of NC_059349.1, forward strand.
CGAGGACAAAAAGAAAGAAAATGTGACTTAGAATCCAGTAACTAGAACTCATACCAGCCAGAGCAACACTCCTTCTGACTGCAGAACTGACAAGGATGCTGTAATAGAAGAGAGTGAGAGTGAATCAACATCTTCAGACTCTGAGTATCATGGCCTATACTTACCATTGCAGAGCCTGAGGGAACTTCAGAGATGGTCAAAGTCAGAGATCCCAGAACAAGATTCATCTGGAGAAACCCCACCAACTCCTGATGAGAATGAAATAAGTGAGTATCTAGAAAATAATAATGAGGAAGTAACTTGAGCAGTCTCAGAAAGGAGACACCCTGTTCCTGTGGAGATTCAGGTGGAAAGTGGTCATCCTGCTGAAATACAGAAAGACCAAGAAGACACCAATGTTTCTGCATTTGTTTTGTAACCCAAGAGTGTTAAGACCAAGAACTGTGACATTATATTCACATTTAGTGAAATAGAGATTCTTAATTAGTCACGCTGGTAATCCACCTGTCTGTCTGTGTCTGTGTCTGTGTGTGTGTTTGGAGCTGCAGCTGATCATCATTATTACAGAGACTGACTGTTTTGTTCGTGCTGAAAGTTTAGTGGGATATTTCATGAGTTTGAAACCAGACAGCCCTCTGAGCAACCAGGAAAACTCTCTCTGACAACGTTGGAAGAGTTTCACAGCAGATAGCACTCCTGAGTGACCGGGAAAGCTCAGAGTTTGTGTGGGCCAGCAAAAAGTTACTGTTCATTTGTTATATTGTTTTTGCACTTTATTTACATATTTAACAAAGTTTTGCTTCAAAAGGGAAGTTAATTTCACAAGTGCATACTTTTCTATTTAATTAAGTGAAAATACTATTTATTTATATACAAGTTATTATTGTTTGCCCTGCAAAAAGGGTAAAAGCACTTAAAACTAAAGGGTTATTATAATTTAAATAAATTACTACTTTATTTAAAAATGGAATTTTTATTTTCTTGAAAGAGACCTGAATCGGATGATCTTAGTGACTTTCATCACCATTTGTGGTTCTCCTGCATGCAATTTTCCGCCCGACGCGGCTGGAACAGCGTCCTGAAATAGTCTGACAGTGGCTGTGTCTCGTTTCGAAGGCTGTGTGCTAGGTAGGACGTGTCCATTGAAGGCTGCAGTATACCGAGCTTCCTCCTTTAAACAAATCTCGTTTAAACGAGACGGCCTTCGTAGGACAAATGGAAACGGAACGTAACATGGTTGCTATGACAGCACGCCACTCTTTAACAAGCAGAAGCGCTTCGAGTGAGAAGGTAACAAAGTCCACAGCCCAAAATCTACAGCGCTTCCGGTATAGTTTGATTCCTGATCAAAAAAAAAAATCATTCTAATGAGCCGGTTCTTTTGAATCTACAGTGCAAAACATACAGCGCTTCCATTTATAGTCCAGTATACAAGTAATCTTATACTGCTGTGCAAGTTATGAATGTCCAACTCGAAATTAAATAAGAACTGTTGAAGTCTCACAAGCCTGAATTACGACATTAGGCTACAAAACAGTCTAAACTGTCTCTGGAACTGTTACTGTTTATTTAATGATGACTTGTGTCTCTATTAAATCAAGCAGTGCAGTTACTGACTAGTATGACAATGTATAATTAAAGCTACATGAGAGTTGTTGTAATAAGTGGAATTCTATAAAAGAATTAACAAATGAATGAAATAAGCCATCACATTTCTTGTTGGTTTAGGTTTGTTTATTTAAAATATAGTTAGGATCTGTTATTGGATTGCAATTATGTCTCTAAAAAGTCTGCAAACACACCTTTTACAAGAATTGTATTACATTTATTTTTGATTTGTTATATCTGCTCTGTTGAAATCTGAAATGACTGCAGAGGGTAGTAAATACAAAAAGAATTGCATTTGTCTTTTACAAATAATTATTTTAAAAATAGGTACTTAAAGAATTATTGGAATTGTTACTGGAACCGTTAAGGAACCGAAATTGTTAAGAGGAATCTGAATTGTTATATTCCTTACGATTCCCATCCCTAGTCGTGTGAAGGAGTTTGTCATTGAAAGTAACAACAAAATTCTGTGAAGAAAAACCATTTGCTATATTAGGAGGCAATAATCATTTCTTTAAACCTAATGTAATATAGTTCTGTTTCTCTCCCTCTCCCCCACGGGGTTCTTCAACAACACTTAACATTATAAAATAACATTTGATTTTGATCTACAAGTCAAATTTTAAGATAAAACTTTCTTATTTTGAATATTATAATAAACATTATATTCTAAAGGTGCCACCTTGTAGTGGAATAATGCAAGGACAACACATTGTGTTGTTTGTGTTTGAATGATGAGTTGAACAAGTTGAATAATGTAAAAAAAAAAGGGGGGGGCAAGACTGCACCACCTATATCTGTGGTCACGAGACACTACCGTTTAAAAGATCGTTTCTCTTTCATTAACATTATGGATGAAAAATAATTATCTTAAAAAAAAAAAAAAGAAGATATGGCTTTGACATCATATATTTACACTTGCGCTCATCCTCCTAATGACTTGAGAGACTTCAGAAGACCTGACGACATTTCCGGTAAGGAAACATGGTAGTGGTTGAATGATATATCACCACAGCCGATAAATCGGCTGATGCAATAATAAAAAATATTGCCAAATAATGGGCACTGTGATATATTGGTCACCCACTAGAAATGTTCCCTTTTGCTGATTAGTTTAGCAAGCCGTGATGGCACAGTCATTAATTGTTTGCATGTGAAGGAGCAGGCATGTAACTGACCAATTAGTATGTAAATTAAAGCTTATTTACATACATGCCATTTGCTATGTGTGATATCATATTATATACACACACACACACACACACACACACACACCGATCAGCCACAACATTAACACCACCTGTCTGATATTGTGTAGGTCCCCCTTGTGCTGCCAAAACAGCACCAACCCGCATCTCAGAATAGCATTCTCCTCACCACAATTGTACAGAGTGGTTATCTGAGTTACCGTAGACTTTGTCTTATCAACGAGGCATTTCCGCCCACAAAACTGCCGCTCACTGGATATTTTTTGTTTTTGGCACCATTCTGAGTAAATTATAGAGACTGTTTTGTGTGAAAATCCCAGCAGATCAGCAGTTACAGAAATACTCACACCAGCCCATCTGGCTCCAATAATCATGTCCGACTTTACAGCGTCAACGTGACGTATGCCATCAAAGTGCTGCGAGATCAAGTCGAGACCATCTGCCTGGCTAAGCTGGTGAAATTATTGAGAAATAATTCAAAATGATTCAAAAACACTGACTCCTTTATTGGTATTAAAATAATACAGGCTTATACCAGACTTTCTTCTTGTACACACAGGCACAGTATTAAGCAGAATGTAACCTATTCAAATTAATAATGTTTCTATAGGTAAAATTCAAGTGTCTGTTAATCTGAATTTCTACCAGATCTAGTTTGCAATAAAGAAAGCAAACATTGCGCAATCTGACGTGACTGATGTAAGTTCAGCACACGAAGGGAAACCGAAGTGTCCAAATTGACAGCTTTCTTTTCAACTCCTCCCCCGACTTCACCCGGCAAATCTCGCTGATCATTAATGCATGGCGGAGTTGAAGTTGAACACACCTTTTCTGTCCAGTCACATGCGTAATACACTTTGCGTGTCGGAATGTTTGAATCCGCACCTCTACTCTACTGGTTTAAGGAAGTTTAAAGGGATAGTCCACCCAAAAATGAAAATTCTGTCAACATTTACCCACCCCCATGTGGTTATACCCATATGACTTTCGTTTTGAAAGGGAGAAATTTTGAAAATAAATTGAGCTCAGTACAATGGCAGTTTATAGTGACCACCATTTCAAGCTTCAAAAAGAAGGCAAATGTATAATTCAGAAGTGTAATAAATTATTCAATGTTATTTATGCCTTGTTCTGAAGGCATACGATAAGGTTTGGTGCGAAACCAACTGAAATCTAATGTATTATGTAGAGAAAATCTTCACCGAACGTTGCTCTTCTGTCCGTGTTCTTGAGTTCACAAGAACAACAGAATTTACAGCACCCATTCGCAAGACGGGGCGTTCAAGCAAAAACTTGTTTTTATCTAAAAATAGGCCTGCCACAGCAATAATAACAACAGAACACAACACAGCTGTACAAAAACCAGATAACAAAACTTACAAAACATGTCTGAAGAGTTTAAAGGAATATTGCGGGTTCATTACAAGTTCAGATCAATCAACAACATTTGTGGCATAATGTTGGTTACTACAAAACTTTATTTCGACTAGTCCCTCCATTTCTTCAAAAAAGCAAAAATCAAGGTTACAGTGAGACACTTATAATGGAAGTGAATGTTTTTTAGGGTTTAAAGGCAGAAATGTGACGCTTATAATTTAAAAAAAGCACTTACTCAAGTTTTAACAAGACTTAATGTATTATTTGAGCTGTAAATTGTTTAAATAGTTTTTACGGTCATTTTAGGGTTTATGTCATCATAGCAACAAAGTTGTAAAATTGGCTATATCTCTACACAGAAAAAGTACACGATTTTATCCCAGATAGCACACGTATGTCTCCAAGATGTCTGTTTTAGATCTTGTCATCTAAAAAGCATCCCATTCTAAATAACATCTGCTAAACATCTTAAAAAGATCAGATTTACAAACATTCTTAATCATAAACATCTCAAAGACATCTGCTGAATGTCTTATTGATATCCAAGAGGAAACGTCTTATAGACATATTGCAGATGAGCAAACAACCAGAAAGATTCACCTTCCAGATGTAAACACAGACATCAAATAAACGTCTAGGTGATGTTCGTGTGCTATCAGGGATCACACTAAAATCATGTTAAGATGCTTACTGTTTACATCTTGTGTCTATACTTTTGGAACAGTTAGTATTTTAACATTTACAGATTGGCCCCCATTCACTTCCATTGAAAGAGCCTCACTGTAACCCAAATTTTTTCTTTTTTTTTTTTTTTAAAGAAAAGGAGGGACGAGTCAAAATGAATTTTTGTGGTAATCAGCATTATGCCACAGATGCTGTTAACTTAGCTTAACTTGTATTGAACCTAGAATATTTATAAATTATTATAATTATTTTATATGACTAGTCAAAACTTAGAGATATCCTGAATTACAATTCTACCTTGTACAAAATCTTTAATTTCTTTAATTACAATTTCTACAAGTAAAAATTCATTTGTAGATTTCAGAAAATATTTTTCAATGGAAGCCAATGGAAATATATGACTAGTCAAAATAGCATTGTAGATATCTTCAGTGAGTATTATGACTTGTAAAAGTCGTATAATAGATTTCTAGAATTGAAATTTTGACTAGTAAAAACTGAATTACGGGCATTAATGATAATTCGGCTTGCCATAACTTCTGTCAGGTTCGTCACGGATTTGGTGTGAACAGGCCTTTATTTATTTTTTTTAATCACATTCGGTTTCAGCTGGTTTATTACAATTAAAGTCAGTGTTCCCACCCTTTTTGACCCATGAATTTCCATGTCTTTTCCTAAAAAAATAAAATAATAATAATAAAAAAAGAGCGATTCGCTGACAAATGAAACATCATCGGCAAGTTGTACAGTACACATAAGAAATTTCAAGATCATGAAATATTTAGAGCAGAGAAAACCTAGTATTATATATATATATAACCCAGATAGCACATGTACATCTCCGAGATGTCTGTTTAAGATCATTTCATCTGGAATCATCATAATCTAATTAACATCTGCTAAATGTTTTATTGATATCTGAAAGGAAACGTCTCAGATTTATTGCAGATGAGCAAACAACCAGAAAAATACACCTTCCAGATGTAAACACACACACACATCAAATAGACATCTGGGTGATGTACGTGTGCTATCAGGGTATAGATTTTTTTTTTTATATATATTTGAATATTCATATTTTCAGAGTTTCCATGTAAAGAGCAATGATCTGTGTTCCCTTTTGTTTTATCCCAATATCCATTATTTAAGCAGTATAAATTTGATTCAGGACTTTATTAATTCCAAAAGAACATGTTCATGCGCACTGTGGGTAAAAAAACAAGGTTTAACTAAATATAATCTGGCCGCATAACGTCTCGTTTAGTCCAAAAGGGCTGCCTAATGCTGATCTATGCGGATTAATGATTAAGACCCCGAGACAATGAGACCCTTCATTATTTTTGCTGGTTTTGGTGAGGCAAGTCGCGTATTTTGGGCTTGTTTCTCTTTTATGATTCAGTTATTAATGAAGAATCAAGAACGGACACCAACCTATTTGTTCCTCAGTATCTTCATGTTTTACTTTGCATGGTTCTGGATCACTCTCTTCTTTAATAAACTCCATCTTTAATAAATTATGTCCCGCAGATTTCAGTTAATAAACTGAAAGTTATTCCTGCTCGTTTACAAACGTGTACTCGCCAACATGGCGACGGGGCGTGTTTTATGACGTAATAATTGCGGCGTTACTGCGAGTTTATTTTTATTTTTATTATTGCTTACATAGAACAATGACAATGAGTACAAATATTACACGTAGACAACACAGCTACAGTAAACAGCACAGGAGCACAAACAGATCAGAGTAGGTGTTGCTGAACAGAAGCGTGATGCGTGACGTCACACACGGAGATGTACGGACAACGAGAAACATTCGCTTTAAAGCAGCACTTTTAACTAAATGTATAACTGACTTCAAGTTCCCATCTTACATAATAATATAACATGTTTGCCGAACGTTTGTGAAATCAATTATGTAAAACACGATAAATGATCTTCTCCGTTGGTAGTTGTACAATTGCAAAACAACTGCTAGCTAGCATTGCCGTTGTGTTTCTTTATAATCTTCCGAGCATCGGACAACACAACGCTGGATTGCAGAGACAGGGAAATCAAGATGTATACATGCGAGATGAAATTTAGGCTAATAAATCTCATCACCATAAACACGTTTCCAGACAAGCAGGAATAACTTCAGAACTTATTCTTATCAACTGAAATCTGCGCGACACATTATTGTACAGATGGAGTTTATTAAAGAAGAGAGAGTGGACATGAGTGATCCAAACCCTTGCAGAGTGAAAAATGAAGAAACTGAGCAACAAATAGGTCGGTGTCCATTCTTGATTCTTCATTTGTGACTGCCGAGGAAAATAATGCAACAAAACCTCATGCAGTTAGTCACTATAGTTTAGAAAATAGAGCTGTGAAATAATATAGTTGAATAATATTGGGACAGAAGGGGGAATGCATCTAAATCAGTGTTTCCATTACTGGAGGATCACTAACACAGCACATTTTAGATGTCGACTTTATTTATCACTGATTGTGCTAATTAGCTAATTAGTAGCGTGCTCAATAATCTGGGCCTGATGTATAAGCACAAAATGTAAACAGAAACATCCGTATGCAATTTTCCACACACACATCAGAATTTATGAAATAATAAAAAAAAAAAATATGCGTGCAACGTCCATACACATTACACACATTCCTAATGTAGGTGGTCAAAACGGCTTTCTGTGCTTTAGCCCCACCTGTTACTCTGGTTTTTGTAAGTGCAGAGGCTCCTGACACATGATCCATGTGTTGTATTTTATTGGTCAGGGCATATCATTGCCCAGCGAAGAAAAATAACACTCACCTTAAAAATAAAAACTTTCTTTGTAGGTGCGCGAATGTTCGGTCCAGGTGTGAATGGCTTCATAGGAATCCATTGTTTTTATTTAATTTCATTAATTTTTGACCCTGCATGGAACTCTAGAGATGGAGATGAAAGATGTAGCAGGTGTTGAAGTGCCTCACTTCACCTTGCAGCTGGCACATTACACAAAGCATTTTTGCTATTTCTGCCTTTCCTGCAAATAATGCAGCATGCATTATTTATGACTAATTTGGGAGAACAAAGATATGAATGGCGGCAAAGCTATAGATCACTTTAACGTCAAGTGCGTGCAATGTTAACAGGTTTGTTGATTATAATAATTCATTACATTTATATAGTACTTTTCTAGACACTCAGAGCACTCTACATAGTATAGGGGGAATCTCCTCAGCCACCACCAGTGTGCAGAATCCACCTGGATAATGCAATGGCAGCCATAGTGCGCCAGAACGGCCACCACACTTCAGCTGTACAGTGATGTAGCAATTCATATATAGGGGATTATTAGGAAGCCATGATGGATAGAGGCCAATGGGCAAATTTGGCCAGGACACTAAAGGACACTAAAGATTCCACAGTCAACTGTCAGTGGTATTATAACAAAGTGGAAGCGATTGGGAACGACAGCAACTCAGCCACGAAGTGGTAGGCCATGTAAAATGACAGAGCGTGGTCAGCGGATGCTGAGGCGCATAGTGCGCAGAGGTCGCCAACTTTCTGCAGAGTCAATCGCTACAGACCTCCAAAGTTCATGTGGCCTTCAGATTAGCTCAAGAACAGTGCGTAGAGAGCTTCATGGAATGGGTTTCCATGGCTGAGCAGCTGCATCCAAGCCATACATCACCAAGTGCAATGCAAAGCGTCGGATGCAGTGGTTGTAAAGCACGCCGCCACTGGACTCTAGAGCAGTGGAGACGCGTTCTCTGGAGTGACGAATCACGCTTCTCCATCTGGCAGTCTGATGGACGAGTCTGGGTTTGGCGGTTGCCAGGAGAACGGTACTTGTCTGACTGCATTTTGCCAACTGTGAAGTTTGGTGGAGGGGGGATTATGGTGTGGGGTTGTTTTTCAGGAGCTGGGCTTGGCTCCTTAGTTCCAGTGAAAGGAACTCTGAATGCTTCAGCATACCAAGAGATTTTGGACAATTCCATGCTCCCAACTTTGTGGGAACAGTTTGGGGATGGCCCCTTCCTGTTCCAACATGACTGCACACCAGTGCACAAAGCAAGGTCCATAAAGACATGGATGAGCGAGTTTGGTGTGGAAGAACTTGACTGGCCTGCACAGAGTCCTGACCTCAACCCGATAGAGCACCTTTGGGATGAATTAGAGCGAAGACTGCGAGCCAGGCCTTCTCGTCCAACATCAGTGTCTGACCTCACAAATGCGCTTCTGGAAGAATGGTCAAAAATTCCCATAAACACACTCCTAAACCTTGTGGAAAGCCTTCCCAGAAGAGTTGAAGCTGTTATAGCTGCAAAGGGTGGGCCGACGTCATATTAAACCCTATAGATTAAGAATGGGATGTCACTTAAGTTCATATGCGTCTAAAGGCAGATGAGCGAATACTTTTGGCAATATAGTGTATATATACTTATCCTCCTCCCTTTAAGGACGAGCTCCCCATCTTTTTATACAGCCGCCTGCATTCAGGTCATTGTTATTTACTATAAGTCACAAGCACGTACATTATAAATAAACTCCCTTCCCGACTGGGTTCGTGAAGGAGTTAATTCATACTATATGACTATAGTTCATATATTCATTCTGAGTGCTCCCCTCCCGGCCCAACACGAGAGTCACTCACTGCGGCATACTCATGTCAATCGCCTTCCCACGAGACCGTGACGTCATGCTTCCTTTCTGGGAGGTTATGTTATGTAGTGCGGGGTGATGGAATTCTGTTCCCCATATGCATTAATAAATGTAATGTCATGTGTACTGAGTCGTAAGGGAATGTCCCGTTAACTTACATAACATCGGTTCCCTGAGATGAAGGGAACGAGACATTGCGAACGCTAGCCGAACTACAAAACTCTGAGTTCTTGAGGCACGAGCGATGCGCTCCTTATACTCAGTCAGATATTCTGAGGAAATGGTGTTTGAGCACCTGTTTTTATAGCAGACAGCTTCGCGACAAAACAGGCGGGGCTTAAACACCATAGCCAATATTAGAATATTGGTGTTATTGTAGAGAGGTTTCAACTAGGTTGTGTAAGAAGGCACTCCCCATATGTATTAATAAACGCAATGTCTCGTTCCCTTTATCTCAGGGAACCGAGGTTACATACGTAACCAAGACATTTTCCCCAGGAGGTCTCCCATCCAGGTATTGGCCAGGATCAACCCTGCTTAGCTTTAGTGGGCAACCAGGCAAGAGCTGCAGGGTGATATGCTGCTGGCTACAATTATACACCGGAACTAAATAGTTTTATCGCATTGCTCGCTTACGCTTCCTCGCTAATACTAAATTCAACAAGCACTCAACGAGCTGCTGACAGCTGCAGAAGAAAGTGAAAGACAGAGCGGATTTACTCGTGCAGCTCCTGGAAATACAGTTTGATACAAAAACAAGTTTATTGATTTGTTCATCTGTATCTATTGGTTTACTACTTCGCAGCTGCACTGTAAAGTGAATAAAAGTGTGTAGGAATGTTAAGCATTATGAAAGTTTAACTTGCAGGAATTATTAAAATTGTGCACAATACCCGCAATCCCGCGCTGAATTTCAGGCCCTGCAAATTGTATTATATTAAAATATGAATTCTGCCCTGGTTGCCATTCTTTATGATTTCATTATATTAAAAAACATTACTCCGTAATCTGCAAAATAAATGCAATGAAAAGTTGCGTCAGTAGCATTTTATTATAATTATATATATTTTATATATTTTTTCCCTCTTGTCATATACAGCAAGGCGATCTTATCTCTGGAGCATGCTGGTGTGGGCTGCAGCGGTTCACACGAAAGCACGCTACATTCACCCCGCGGAGATATGTGTGTTAGATGTGAGAAGCATATTTACTGCTTATAAAGTGCTGAACGCGAGATGAATACAGTTAAATTTGCTTTAGCTGCGGTAACCCACTAAATTCGCTAGTAAGAGTTACGGAGTTACCCGCTACTGCCGGTTTCTACCCGCATTTGGTGAGGGGCGGGTGTTAATGTCAAGCATCGCTCCCAACTGCCAGGTGTATGTAAAATGTCAAGCCCTGCTCCTAACTGCCTGGGTTTAGATAAAAAGCCAAAATGCACATATATTTTAGTTTTTAGTTTTGCTGGCGGTAGCAAGACTCTCATCCAATTTAAATATGGTGGTCTACTACTGCTCAGGTGATTGAAACGTGATAGACGTGACCACTAATACTTTCAATGGGCTGTATTGTATAGATACGGATGCAGCTGCATTGATATGTGCAACAACAAGCAGAACATGATGATATTTTGACCACAGCCCTACTACACTTCACACTTTTCAGTCCTCCTGCTGTGCATTGATGCACTTCCCAAAAGATAATTTTTTTTTTTTTATGACAAACTCTCCTTTTGTGATACAGGGCTTATTTCTCCCCTCACATGGTTTAACCTCTGTTTAAGTTCTTTGAACTTGAAAGTGGCGGAGAATGTAAAAAAAATATTTTTAAAGAGTGCGCAAGTCCAGAATAATAACATACAGACATGCAAACAGGTTAAGTCAAGACATTTTTATTTGTATAGTGCTTTTCACAACACACAATTTCAAAGCAGCTTTACAGAAAATTATGTTTTAACAGAAAAAGAAGCTGTAATATAGTAATGTCTTAGAACAACTCTGGAAAGCCAGGGGGCTGGAAAACAGGATTACTTTAGCCTCGAGTGTCGATTTTAATTTTTTTATTAAAACATATTATTTGTCCTGGAAAATTTGTCAGTATAATAAAATGGTTTGACTGTGTTGCTAGCACAAAAACATGGTAACGATCAGAATAGGAGTCAAATGCACAAATTTGTGTCGTTTTGTCACTGCCGGTGGCTGCGCATTGTGAAACAACATCAATGGTTAAGGGCACTAACACCCTCATGATTGATTACAGCAGCAGCCAATCATGTGCTTGGCAATCGTGGTCCAACCAAGGCAGATTGCTTGATTGGTTACAGCTACTGTTACAGCTACATACGTGCTTGGCGCATGCACAGTTAGAAGCGGCACTCGTGAAACTTCTCATTCATTAACTGAATGACCTGGTACATGTTCCGACCGGCTGAATGTGAGGGGCATGTTGTTCGTTCACTTCAGCATCGGCATGTGAGTCTACCTTATTCATCACAGAGAGAAAAGGGCGGTAAAAATTATTGTGTAAAAGTGACTGATGTTTATACATGTTGAGGGCTTTCACATGACTTGCGTCAGCACTGCCGAATACATTGAAGCCTATGAAGTGACGTGTCAACGGAACCTCGGCTCCAATTTCACACCAGAGTTTTTTTCACACGTTTTGCCTCTTAAATGATGTCTTTGAGAGTACAAAGCTACAATAAATATTTTAAATCTTTCCAAATTTATGAAGAGATATTTAATGTCTCAAACTTTTTTTAAATGTATTATTACCTTATCTTTTCCGAGTATCCAGAGACCCCAGTTATTGAACTACAGTAATTACATTCACAAAAAAAATAAAAAAATAAATGCTAAGACCAACATAAAAGAGTCCTCTTTTTATTTTCTGCAATCAAAGCAATTGGCATTTTTTTTTTTTTCTCTTCCAAATAAATGTTTTCAATGTTAATTGTGCACATCTCCCACTTTCTTGGATGGCAAGCTCGTAAATTCGCCCCTCCATCACACTTTCTGTAACGCTTGTCATGTGGAGGGCAAAATGCTGCTTGATGCTGCTCGACTCAACTCATGTGAAATGATGAAAGTCATTATTGAAACTTATTATTATTAGGCTATTGTTGTCTTTTCTGATAAAAGTAATGCTCAGCAGCTTATACAGAAGATCTGCTTTGTTCTTATAATACTTAAACATTCGACGGAAGTCAGTAGATTTGACATGCAAATTTTAATAAAGGAGAAGGTAAGGACATTTTTGATACTCCTTATTATTAGACTTATTGTCTTTTTGGATGAAAAGTCATGCTCTGCAGTTCACAAACTGAAGGAAAACTATAGATCTGCGTTGTTCTTATAATGCTTGAATACTATAAAGTCTCTTGGCTGATTTCGGTGGTGAACATCTCAAAATGAGTCACTCATTGCACATAAGGTGCTCATTTGTCACCACCTAGTGACATCTCCAGAAGTAGTCACTAAACTAGTCAATAATGAAACTGAACAATTTTGTGAAACAGAAGCAAGCCACACATAAATACCTTTTATTTTTGCAGCTAATTCTACACAATTGTGCAGATAATTTTCTATACTTGAATCCTCAAAATAGCCTAAGTTGGTGCTTTTAGCTTATTCTTTAAAAAAAATTATCCTGGATAACATGCCTGTGGATCAATGATTGTCTCAACTTTTTCGGCCCTCATGAGTTTGCATCCCTGTGAGTTATAAACTTTAGGCAACGATGACAGTCGGACAACTGTTTTGTTTTTTTAATTCACACTGGGTTGGTAGCGTGGTGATTCATCCTTAATACCTCAAGGTGTGAATTAATTTTCAATAATTCAACGATCGGAGTCAGATTTATTATGTGGAAAACAAGGAATCATATAAATTGCTTTAGCAACAAAATGCAGAATGTCATGTAATATGACCTATTTGGATGAAAATTTATGTAATTAATGTTTGAATGTACAATTAATCAAATTAAAATTGTGATATGTCCTAGTATGATAAACTAAAAAAGTCTCTGATTTCATTGAATAAATAAATAATCTGGAAGTGATGCGCGCTTCAAAATGACAGCCGCTCATACACTGAAAACACCTCAGCATGATCATCATGCGTGCTCTTGTGTGTGAAATGACAGAGACAGAGAGCACTCTGAAGTGTGCAGCACATACAGACTATGTATTTATTTAACTGAATCACAGCTTTTACAGGAATTAATAATCATATTGGGCCATGGAGAAAACTGCTTATCTAGAAGTGAGAAACTACCATCAAAAAAATAAAAATCTTGATTTAAATGGACACGTGTTTTTGCTTAAAAATTACACTTGTTGGGCGCATAAAATGTCCTGGGAATTTCCTGGAAATTTGTGCCTTGAAAAGAGTGGGAACCCTGATTTTTTCAGATATAAAGAGGACTGCTCGTTGCACAATAGTCTGTCTCTTCAAACATATTTCTCGATACAACTTTGGCAATCTGTGAGCAGCAGAGTAACTTAAAGGGGGTCGCACACAGGACATGTTTGGCAGACGACATGGTGCATTCTTGCACACAATCGTTGCCGCTTGGGGTCTGTTGGCGGCGCCCAACTATGACTCCGAAGCTGCTCAAAATTCTGCAGAGCCACGGAGCGCAGCTCGCATTGTTTTCCATTAAATTCGACCCAAATCCTTATCAAAGGACAAAGATTAGTTTTTTCTTGCCATCACTGGATGATATTGTGTATTTTATGTAACCTACACAATGTATTTTCTGTTACAAGTATGTCTTTTTGTGGTTTGACAGCTTGAATGAAACCTTTTCATGGCTGCTTACAGAGAAATTGCATAATAAACGTTGCCATTTCTGATCATTCGGTTTGCGCAGTTACACCAGTTTCATACACTAATCTGCACACTCATCAATGTCACTTTGTTCATTCTTGAAGAAGTACAAAAACCTTTTGGGTTTGGTGATTTAGATTAACAACTTTGTACTGCCACTTGCACCGCAACTGTGTGTCCTTTAGTATTAAGTACATTAAATGTTATGTCACCCCCTTGTGGTCTCACGAAGCTATTATGCCCAGACTACATTAAATGGAAGGACAACTGACAGTGAATTGAAAAGCATGCAAATAAGGCTTCTTATTCAAATTTAAATATATCAATGCCTCAAAAATGTATGGGTAAAATAACGTGCTGTTCAGTAGTCGATATATTGATAATTTATGACATTCCTTATCAGAATTTTATTGGACTATTGGCCACCCTGCACTTTGGATATCGACATTGGCTATTAAAATACCCTATATCAGTCGACCACTACATAACAGCACTCTTGCTCGTGCGATATGGCTTTATTATGGGGTGAAGAGGAATGGAGGAATTATAATGCACAATAACTCTTTCATTAACTGGGATTTATGTAGGACATTTTTCAGAATATAGAGTTTTATAAATATGAAATCTTTTTGTGCGTTTGCAAAATCTGCACACTTTTATAATGAAATCTATGGCAAGTTTACAAGTCTCTTGAATTGTGTGTGTTGAATAATTATAATAATTAATTATAATTTTCTTTATTTATCACACATTATACATTTGCACATATACAGTGAAATTCTTCTTTTTCACATATCCCAGCTAGGCTGGGGTCAGAGTGCAGGGTCAGCCATGATACGGCACCCCTGGAGCAGATAGGGTCAAGGGCCTTGCTCAAGGGCCCAACAGCGGCATCTTGGCGGTGCTGGGGCTTGAACCCCTGACCTTCTAATCAGTAACCCAGAGCCTTAACCGCTGAGCCACCACTGCCCTGAATAAGGGATTAGTGGTCCTCCAGGAAAGGATTGAGAAACACTGATCTTGACTAAATACATTGTGTGCATGTCATAAACTAGATTTGAAGGAAATAACATAAGAATTAAGGATCACATGAATATGGATTGCTGCTTTTTGCCATTAAACTGGAGTCAATATTCTTTCTGTTCATGTCACATTTTTCACTCTTGAATTGAATTTTAACAATTTCATGTATTCATTTTAGACCTGATGGAAGTGAAAGAGGAAAGTCAAGAACTGACATTGGAGGAGAAACTTCAGTGTGAGGAACCTCATTTCAGAACTGAAGAAAAAACTTTTAATGGCTCAGAGACGGAAAATTTATCACAAAAAAGACATCGAAGAACTGGAGCCCATGTTTTTTTCACCTGCCTTCAATGTAAAGAGAGTTTCTCGTCTAAAGAACAACTTATGGGTCACTTTTGGGTTCACTCTGGAGAGAAGCCTTTACAATGCAATCAATGTGAAAAGAGTTTCGTTCAGAAAGAAAGCCTTAAGAATCACATGAGAGTTCACACTGGAGAGAAGCCTTTCCAATGTGATCAGTGTGGAAAGAGTTTCCGTTATAAAGTAAGCCTTAAGAATCACATGAGCATTCACACTGGAGGGAAGCCTTTCCAATGCGATCAGTGTGGAAAGAGTTTTGTTCAAAAATCAGGCCTTAAGATTCACATGAGCATTCACTCTGGAGAGAAGCCTTACAAATGTGATCAGTGTGGAAAGAGTTACTTGCATAAAGAAAACCTTAATGAGCACATTAGACTTCATACTGGAGAGAGGCCTTTCACATGCCCTCAGTGTGGAAAGAGTTTCACAATGAGAGCAAGCTTTCAAAATCACATGAGAATTCACACTGGAGAGAAACCTTTCACATGCCTACAATGTGGAAAGCATTTTGCACATAAGGGAAACCTTGAGGCTCACACAAGAATTCACACTGGAGAGAAGCCTTTCACATGCCTTCAATGTGGGAAGGATTTCATACATAAGGGAAACCTTGAGGTTCACACAAGAATTCACACTGGAGAGAAGCCTTACACATGCCCTCAGTGTGGGAAGAGTTTCACATATCGAGCAAATCTTGTAAGGCATATGAAGATGCATTCAGGAGAGAAAATACACCATTGTTCTAAGTGTGGCAAGAGTTTCAGTGAGGGAAGTCTCCAAACACAACTGAAAAGGCATGAAAATGAGAGGCCACACATGTGTTCTTATTGTGGCAACTTATTGTAGCACCAGAAAATACTGTACATGCAGTGAGAAACCTCGTGTGCTTTGAGTGTGGGAAAGCCTTTACTAGAGTCACATACTTGAAAAGGAACTAAATAATTCATACAGGAGAAAAACCTTACAAGTGCTCACATTGTGGAATGAGTTTTACAGTTTTAGAATTCCTCAAAGCACACGAGAGAGTGCATACTGGAGAGAAGCCGTACTCTCGCCCTTTATGTGGAAACGGTTTTGGCCAATTAAGTACTCTTCTGTCTCATAAAAAAGCATTGTCCAAAGTTGTCACAGTGAGCAAAGTTGCTTTGAAATGACAAAATTGGTGCAGGGATGTTTTTTTATGTTAAGGAGTAGCAATAGTATTAATTATGTTATATAATTTTTCAAACAATGCCTGTATTACTCTATCTCCATCTGTATCTTTAACAAGTTAATCATAGCATTACTCATAGCTGTTGAAAGGTGATGCATGGAGAACTGAAAAGACTGAGCTGCAATGAGATCAAGAGGCAAAAAACATTAATAAATTATATATATACAGGTGCTGGTCATATAATTAGAATATCATCAAAAAGTTGATTTATTTCACTAATTCCATTCAAAAAGTGAAACTTGTATATTATATTCATTCATTACACAGACTGATATATTTCAGATGTTTATTTCTTTTAATTTTGATGATTATAACTGACAACTAAGGAAAATCCCAAATTCAGTATCTCAGAAAATTAGAATATTACTTAAGACCAATACAAAGAAAGGATTTTTAGAAATCTTGGCCAACTGAAAAGTATGAACATGAAAAGTATGAGCATGTACAGCACTCAATACTTAGTTGGGGCTCCTTTTGCCTGAATTACTGCAGCAATGCGGCGTGGCATGGAGTCGATCAGTCTGTGGCACTGCTCAGGTGTTATGAGAGCCCAGGTTGCTCTGATAGTGGCCTTCAGCTCTTCTGCATTGTTGGGTCTGGCATATCGCATCTTCCTCTTCACAATACCCCATAGATTTTCTATGGGGTGAAGGTCAGGCGAGTTTGCTGGCCAATTAAGAACAGGGATACCATGGTCCTTAAACCAGATACTGGTTGCTTTGGCACTGTGTGCAGGTGCCAAGTCCTGTTGGAAAATGAAATCTGCATCTCCATAAAGTTGGTCAGCAGCAGGAAGCATGAAGTGCTCTAAAACTTCCTGGTATACGGCTGCGTTGACCTTGGACCTCAGAAAACACAGTGGACCAACACCAGCAGATGACATGGCACCCCAAACCATCACTGACTGTGGAAACTTTACACTGGACCTCAAGCAACGTGGATTGTGTGCCTCTCCTCTCTTCCTCCAGACTCTGGGACCCTGATTTCCAAAGGAAATGCAAAATTTACTTTCATCAGAGAACATAACTTTGGACCACTCAGCAGCAGTCCAGTCCTTTTTGTCTTTAGCCCAGGCGAGACGCTTCAGACGCTGTCTGTTGTTCAAGAGTGGCTTGACACAAGGAATGCAACAGCTGAAACCCATGTCTTGCATACGTCTGTGCGTAGTGGTTCTCCCCCACATTTTTGAATGGGTTTTGTTTCACAATCCTCTCCAGGGTGCGGTTATCCCTATTGCTTGTACACTTTTTTCTACCACATCTTTTCCTTCCCTTCGCCTCTCTATTAATGTGCTTGGACACAGAGCTCTGTGAACAGCCAGCCTCTTTTGCAATGACCTTTTATGTCTTGCCCTCCTTGTGCAACGTGTCAATGGTCGTCTTTTGGACAACTGTCAAGTCAGCAGTCTTCCCCATGATTGTGTAGCGTACAGAACTAGACTGAGAGACCATTTAAAGGCCTTTGCAGGTGTTTTGAGTTAATTAGCTGATTGGAGTGTGGCACCAGGTGTCTTCAATATTGAACCTTTTCACAATATTCTAATTTTCTGAGATACTGAATTTGGGATTTTCCTTAGTTGTCAGTTATAATCATCAAAATTAAAAGAAATAAACATTTGAAATATATCAGTCTGTGTGTAATGAATGAATATAATATACAAGTTTCACTTTTTGAATGGAATTAGTGAAATAAATCAACTTTTTGATGATATTCTAATTATATGACCAGCACCTGTATATATATATATATATATATATATATATATATATATATATATATATATATATATATATATATATATATATATGATGTTGAAAGCTGAAAGAGTTAAACCAGCCAAAAATAAAAATTCTGTCTTCATTTACCCTCATGTCATTCCAAACCCTTAACTTTCAGACACATTTTTTTGTAATATTCAAGAGTTCTCCTTTTATTAACGGGGCTGAGGCTGTCAAGCTCCAAAAGTGACAAAAAAGCAACATAAAGGTAGTCCATTTTTTTTGCACGTTATTCACTTTGTTTATAGTCAAAAACAAGGGGAAAAACGGCCAGTGCTGAAGAAATATGAAAAATTATATTACGTTACTGACCTCGAGTAATCTAACATAATACATTACAAATAACATTTTACAGCATGTATTCTGTAATCTGTTGTGGAATACATTTTAAAACTAACCCTCCTAACCCCTGCATGTAGGGTGCTTTTCAATCAGAAGGCTGCAGCCTAGTTAGGCTGAATATTTCGGCTGCCACTTCATCAAGCACAGTCGAAGGCCGTCTCAATTGTGAGGACCCTTGGAAGGCAGCCTTGTTTCAAAGTGCATCCTTCACTGCCTTCAGTCACTCACAATCTCTTGAACATGAACACTTACTGGACCGTCTCATTCTAGTGCTGAATGCTGAGAAAGGACTGGTTTAGGAAGGACACACCCAACTAGGCTGCAGCCTTCTGATTGAGAAGCAACCTTTGTATGCTATTCCAAGTGATCTGAAGCAAAAGCTATTTGAGAGAAACAGACAAAATGTATTATTTGCTGGGAATCTTCCGTTCTGCTGAATCTCTCAAATCTCTCTTGAACAGTCACATTCAATTTGAACATGGCACATCAGACACACCACGTTTGATGTGAATGATGTCAAACGTCATTGATTGTTTCACAACAAAACCTGGCATTAAAAGTCTGATGTAACGTACATTCACTGAGAACTTTATTAGGAACACTATGGTCCTAATTAAATGCCCAACATGGTCTTCTGCTGTTGTAGCCCATCCGCCTCAAGGTTCGATGTGTTGTGCATTCTGAGATGCTATTCTGCTCACTACAATTGTACAACTGAGTTACCGTAGCCTTTCTGACAGCTCGAACCAGTCTGGCCATTCTCTGTTAACCTGTTTCATCAACAAGGCATTTCCGTCCACAGAACTGCCGCTCACTGGATGTTTTTTGTTTTTGGCATCATTCTGAGAAAATTCTAGAGACTGTTGTGTGTGAAAATCCCAGGAGATCAGCAGTTACAGAAATACTCAAACCAGCCCGTCTGGCACCAACAATCATTCCATGGTCCAAATCACTGAGATCACATTTTTTCCCCATTCTGATGGTTGATGTGAACATTAACTGAAGTTCCTGACCAGTATCTACATGATTTTATGCATTGCACAGCTTCCACATGATTGGCCGATTAGATAACCTGTACACCTACTTATTAATGTGATTATCCTAATAAAGTTATCAGTGAGTGTATTTCAATTGAACGGGAGTGCAAATAAATTATGACAGAATTTTCACATTGGGGTGAATTTTTCCTTCAACAAGAGAATATATCTGTTATTTCTATTCCTGCTGTGTATTTTGATTTCAGTCAAACTCAGGAGTGTGTGAGTTTATTGTTGAATTGGGTACACATAATGATGTCATTTGTCTTTGAACTTTGTGGTGGTAATTGTAATATGAATACATACTGTATATACATCTTGAAATGAACAGAAATAAAAAAGAAGCCAAAATTTTTTTGTGTGGCCTATTTAATGAGCACAGAAGTCCAATGTACTCAAGTGAAATCAAAAGGGTTTCAATATTGTCAATATCTCAACTCTGTAGTACAGGCTGATAACTATGTATTTGCTTTCAAGCATCTACCTCTTCATGGTATAAGGATTAATTTGCGAAATATGATTTGACATCAATCCAGGAATCTTCCGTTTGAAGCTTTAATGTTTGGAAGCAGCTTTATTTAAGGTAAACAGGATTAGATCATGGTAGTGAAAGACAGACTGGCCATGCCAACTAATTTGCAAGTATTTGGCCATTTTGTGATTATCGCATTGTCCGATAACCATGATTTCCTATGCCTATAAATAGAAGTGATAACTTTCCCTTGTCTCAGTTCCAAAATTTCTGTTTTCAAGCTTTGTTTTTCAAGTTACACCCTCATGTTGTCTTCCGGTCATTTTGACCCGAAGAGGATTTTCTTTTGCCTGAAAATGCTAGTTAATGTTATCCTATTGGAATAATACTTTGACTTTGCTCACACAGGGTATCAAAACTCACCCCCACCCATTTCTTTGTTACACTTTTGGTGTTCCCAGTCAAAAATGACCGGCCTATTAAAAATTGCTTAAAAATCTCTCATTATGCTATATTATCACCAAAAATTTGGATTAGATCTTTTTTTTTTCAACTTGTTTTCTTTCAATTAGCACAGGTTTGTATTACTTTTTGGAACTTATTGATCAAAGGCCTTATTGACCTGAGCTTATACACCTTGGTTTTTGAGTGAAAAAAAAAAAAGCATTATTTGTGGATAATTTTGGTAATATTACAGTACTGAGCAAGTCTAAGGCACTTGTGAATAATGTTGCATAGTGAGGATGTCTTCAAAAATAATGACACAAATAGTTTTCATTTATCACTTAATGTCAAACAAAGTCCAGTAAACATAAAAAAGCTAAATCAATATTCAGTGTGACCACCTTTGCCTTTAAAACAGCACCAATTCTCTTAGGTACATCTGGACAGTTTTTCTTGGTTGTTGGCAGATAGGATGATCCAAGCTTCTTGGAGAATTCACCACAGTTCTTCTATCTTTTTAGGCTGTCTCAATTGCTTCTGTCTCTTTATGTAATCTCGGACTGACTCGATGTTCAGTGGGGGGCTCTGTGGGGGCCATGACATCTGTTGCAGTGCTCCCTGTTCTTCTATTCTAATCTTTTCTATTTGCAAAAGTAATGTTTGTGAGTCTAACATTTATATTACCTATTGACACACTAAAGCTAAAGATATAAATAACCATCTTAAGACTAATGTTTTTGTGAAACATCTTATGTGCCTAAGACTTTTGCACAGTACTGTACTATACAATTTACTGTACTGTACTATTTATCACACTAGTGTGCTTTAATGTTTAACCAGGAAGTTTGTTTTGAAATGCTTTTATTTTGTACAAAATGGCACAAAGTCACACTTGTGGTGTTTTTGACTGGCCATTGAAAATGAATGGGGGAGAACAAAAATAAGACAAAAATGTAGTGTTCAAGAGCATGTTCATCCATTAGATAAGCATATATGTGCATGTGTGCTTGCAAACATAAAGGCCTCTCGGACTTGTGTGTGCGCACGCGTACACACAAACACACGTGCACACTTACACACACAAAGTCTTTATGTATTACATGCTTTCTTTTCCACAGAGATGAACATTTTCCTGCCTTGAACTGCTTCCAACATCCATCCAACATTATCACACACACACACACGAGTGGTAGATACTTTCTTTTTCACAGAGGAACTTTAACCTACCCTGAACTTTATCCAACATCCATTCATCCATCCAACATTATCACACACACACCTGAACTTTCTTTGCCCCACAGTGACCCCTCTCCAATAGAATCTTTCTTTCATGATCTTTCTTTCATCACACCTTTCAGACAAAATATGATGACAATGTGTTTTGGAAATGTCATGCTCTCACAAAGAAGCAGATCAATAGCCATTTTTCCACTATTGGGCCAGTGCGAGCCAGGACTATTAACTGGCCAGCCGTGGCCATTAGCCTTGGACATTGAACCGCAAGACCAAAATCAATCTGCGTTCCCACCATCTGGACAATAGCCCCGAAGTGTTGCCCTAAAACCCACACTTAACACGCCGCCTTGGTACCAACGTCACACAACCCACCCATTTCACAAGTAAAAGGGAAACCCAAGCTGAGGTACCATGTTATCTAGAATGTAAACATTAGCTAAATAGCAAGATAAATTAGCGATAACAACTCACCGACTCTAACTGCCATGATGTCCCAAGTGGTCTCTCCACTAACAGCGATGTCCCAGCACACCGTCTATGAAAGTTCACCGAACCATGGAAATTAATTTATTTGGCCACTGCTTTGTCCACTGAGTGTTTAATTTGTACTGTGCCTGCGTTTTTTTATTTATTTTTTTCCTGAACCTGTACTATTGTGCTCTGGATACATATCCTGACAAGTTAGGCGAAACTCCGCCTTTGACATTGAACCCACCTCAATCCCCAGTTGGCCTTGTTTGACCCAAGGGTAATTGGTGGGCCAAAAGCCATTGGCCGTTGGCCCCGAGAAAGCCCTGAGGAGGCACAATGAAGCCCCGGAAGTGACAGTGGGAACACAACTGGCCCTGGCATGCACTAGAATGCCCTTATTTGGCCCGATGGTGGAAACGTGGCTAATGTTTACTAATATACAGAAGCTTTCCAACAGCTAAGGTATATAAAGCCTCATAGGGCCTTGCTCATTATTCACTTTGTGGCAGTACAATGTGCAAGTGGTTCTCTGTGCATGATGCATCACTGATTATGACACTAAACCACTCGCCCTGTTTTTTATTTTTTTTATTAAATAAAAGTCTTGTTTTTTGTTATCTCCCATACTCATTTTCAATGGCCAGTTATTTTAGACCGGGAACACCACAAGTGTGACTTTGTGCCATTTTATTTTACAAAATAAAAGTGCTTTAAAACAAACTAGTGTGTAAATTTTATAGCACAAATATTTTCCTATGGTATTTAATTTAGTCAAAATAACCCATAAAGAATGCTTTTTTCATTCAAAAACTGGTGCATAAGTTCAGGTCAGTGAGGCCTATGATCAATAAGTTCCAAAAAGAAATACAAAACCTGTCCTAATTGAAAGAAAACAAGTTGAGAAAAAAAATCGAATCCAATATTTGGTGATAATATAGCATAATGAGAGATTTATAAGCAAATTTTAATAGGCTGGTAATTTTTGACCGGGAACACCATAAGTGTGACTTTGTGCCATTTTATACAAAATAAAAGTGTTTCAAAACAAAATTCTTGTTTAAACATTAAAGCACACTAGTGTGATAAATAGTACAACACGTTATCATATTTAATTTTATATTGCCAAAATTATCCACAAATAATTATTTTTCTCACTCAAAAATTAGGTGCATAAGCTCAGATCAAGGAGGCCTACGATCAAAAAGTTCCAAATAGAAATACAAAACCTGGGCTAATTGAAAGAAAACAAGTTGACAAAAAGATGTAATCCAATATTTGGTAATAATATAGCCTAATGAGATATTTATAAGCAATTTTTAATAGGCCGGTCATTTTAGACCGGGAACACCACAAGTGTAACTTTATGCCATTTTGTGCAAAATAAAATAATTTCAAAACAAATTTCCTTTTGAAAAATTAAAGCACACTAGGAAGTCACGTGAATTTGGGGGTGAATGGGTTCTTGGCTTCCTGGGTTTTAAACTTATTAACATACAGAAGATAATTTAAATTGCAGGTCAAGGAGGGGGATAGACCTCCAGAATTATGCAGTATTTGGCAAAGACCTTATAACTTTGTCACCATTAGTTTTACCAACATGGAAAAGAGACCTCTTAAATGATATCAAAGACATTCAGTTGCATTCTTTGTTTTCATGGTATCTGTTATATTTTTACATATAAATCTTGTGTCTTTGTATTGGCCCTGAGCTGCTGAAGGGGAGAAAGGGGAGAGAGAGAAGAGGGGGCAGCAAGGTGATTTGCAATTTATCACACTGTGGTGATATTCAGGTGAAGATTTCAGCTTTGTAAAACAATGCAAAGGTGATTTGCAATTTATCACACGTGGTGATATTCAGGTGTAGATTTCAGCTTTTGTGAGAGAGTTCTATGACGTTGGTTCTCACAGAGTTCTTTGACTTTTACCGGAAATGGTGCCTTTTGGGCGTAGACATCCTGGTGCCAGCCTTACACATTAAAAGACACTTACATGCTCAAGCTGAGGCCCCCGAGCAGGTAGCAAGCCTGGGAGTCGACTTAGTCGGGGAGGTGCGGGGAATGTGGCGAGAGATGCTGAACATGTCGGCAATGCTGACGAAAGTTGTTGCTGACTTGGAGGATCTTGCTGTGATATGTCGATCGATCACTGCCATGGAGGTGAAGTTCACTGTTGTGGTTACAAGAGTGGAGGATGTCGAGAAACTTAGCGATTACCTGGTGTCATCGGAAAGGGGATTATCTGCTAATCTGCTAGTGACCAAGGTGGATTTGGAGCATGTCTGGGAGAAGTTGGAGGACATGGAGAATCATAGCCGGCAGAAAATTAACGTCCATATTGACGGAGTTCCTGAGGGAGCAGAGGTACAAGATATGTTGAAGTTCCTGGATGGGCTCTTTCCGAATCTGCTCAACATAGCAGGCCATAAACTGGAAATCGAGCGAGCTCACAGTGTTCTTGCTCTGCGATCCGTGGAGGGAGACAGGCCCGATCAATTCTGGCCACACTTCTGAGATCATCCGATAAAGATCTTGTGTTACACGAAGCGAGGAGTAAAGGAAGGCTTTCTTGGAGAACCACAGCATTTTCTTGTTCCCAGACTTTGCGAATTCGACGAGAGAAACGTGATCGATTCAAGGAATGCAAGAAACTTTTACATCAACGGAAGATCGCTTTTGCACTGATATTCCCAGTCAAATTGAGAATAGATGCTAAGGATGGCCGTAAAACATTCACGTGCCCACAGCAAGTGAT
The DNA here is from genome assembly GCF_019703515.2 of Myxocyprinus asiaticus. Classification (NCBI taxonomy): domain Eukaryota; kingdom Metazoa; phylum Chordata; class Actinopteri; order Cypriniformes; family Catostomidae; genus Myxocyprinus; species Myxocyprinus asiaticus. The sequence continues at coordinate 5,479,156 of NC_059349.1, forward strand.
GTCCTTCATAAAGTCAATGGAGTAAGTCATCTTGTTGCACTTACGTTGTAGCTGAGTGAACCGGCTCACTGAACATTCACTTGACTGTTTGAGGAATCTGTGTGCTCTTTTTGTGCTGGTTCCGCCTAGTGGCTGGAGTTTATTTTGTAGAGTAACACACCTTCAGGACAGTTTTATGGATGAATCTACATGCTCTTTGTGCTTATTCCTCCTATTGGCTGGAGTTTGTTCTGTGGAGTATTTCTTGCAAAGTCATTGGAGTTAGTCATCTGTTTGCACTCATGTTGCAGCTGAGTGGGCCAGCTCACTGAACATTTGCTCGACTGTTTGAGGAATCTGCGTGCTCTTTTTGTGCTGGTTCCGCCTATCGGCTGGAGTTCATTTAGTAGAGTAACACACTTTCAGGACAGTTTGATGGATGAATCTACATGCTCTTTGTGCTTATTCTACCTATTGGCTGGGATTTGTTTGATAGATTATCTCTTTGCAGTGTAATTCTGTCTCACAAAATTTGCATAGAAACACCAGACTTGAGCAATCCGACAGTAAGGTTGTCGCAGGGGTTCTCGTAGGCGTGCATGGACTGTTTGAGTTTGGAGGGATGGATGCCAGTTGGCACATTAACCCCATGCCAGTCGTGCGATCTTTATAATCTTGTTTTTGACACATGATTTATTTTTCTTATATGTCAAAATGTCAAATGTTAATATGAGTGGATTGTCTCTCTCCCACGTGGAATGTGAATGGGTTGGGGCACCCCATAAAAAGAAGGAAGGTTATTTCTCTTCTTAAGCGTAAGAAATATGATATAGTGTTTCTTCAAGAAACGTACCTTTCTCCGCAAGAAGCTGAAAAATTTGGGAAGATATGGGATGGGCATGTTTTCTTCAGTGCTGGCTCGAGTAAGAGCAGGGGAGTCATTATACTGATAAGTAAATATCTACAATTCAAATGTCTCAAACAGATTAAAGATAAATTAGGAAGAGTCATTATTGTTTTAGCTGAAATTCAAGTCTTATTTTGGCCAATATTTATGCACCTAACATTGATTATCAGAGCTTTTTTATAGATCTTGAAGGGATGTTGCAAACCGCTGGCACCCCTCATGATATAATATTGGGAGGAGACTTTAATCTTTTGATGAACTCAGTCCTTGATCATAGTGAAGCAAAAGTGTGCAAGCCCCCTAGAGCAACATTGACACTTCACAGGATGTGTAAAAATCTTTGTCTTACAGATATCTGGAGACTTTTGAACCCATCTGGTAGGGACTATACATTTTTTTCATCTGTCCAAAAGATTTTTTTATTATCTAAGTCCCTCATTTCATCTGTTGCTGATTGCTCAATTGGAAACATTTTAGTCTCAGATCACGCCCTGGTGTGTTTAGAGGTGCTGCCACACATGGAGAAAAGGAAATCATATAGTTGCCGCTTTAATGTATTCATTTTGCAAAATCATGAATTCCAACAAATGTTAAAGACTGAAATCAATGTCTATATGGAGACCAACTGGTCCTCAGTATCCTCTGTGGGCATGGCTCGGGAGGCACTTAAGGCGGTTCTTAGGGGCCGGATCATACAGTATGCCTCATTCACCAAAAAATCCAAAGCGCAAGAACTCGTGGAATTGGAAGGGAATATCAAAAATGCAAAGGCAGAGCTGAAGCACCAAATGTCATCTAATGGCCTAAGGGAATTGACCCGATTGAAATATAGATATAATACTATTTTGTCGTGGAAGGTGGAGTTTTGGCTATTCAGGGCAAGACAGTCATACTTTGAGTTGGGGGATATCTAGCTAGATATATAAAACAGAGAGAGTCTTTTTCTACCATTCCCTCAGTGAAATCTGCTGGTGGTGATATATTTACCTCGGCCCCTGATATTAATAAAGCCTTTAAAGAATTCTATCTTTATCTTTACAGTTCCATGTCTTCATCTACTGATGAGGATATTAGAAACTTTGTGGAACCATAAGAACTTCCTAAACTGACGACTGAGCAAAAAAATTCTCTTGATTCTGAGATAACCTTGGAGGAGCTTGGTGAGGTAATTAAGGCCTTGCCTACAGGCAAGGCTCCGGGGCCAGATGGCTTTGCCGCTGAATTTGTTAGATCATATGCTACAGAACTGGCTCCACTTTTGCTAGAAGTATACACGGAATCATTAAAGAATGGTAAGCTTCCACCAACCATGAAGCAAGCCCGGATCAATCGGATTCTTAAAAAAGTCAAAGATCCAAGTGAGATGTAAGAGTTACTGTCCAATTTCCCTGATCCAGCTAGACGTTAAAATATTGTCAAAAATTTTGGCTAACAGATTAAGTACATTTATGACATCTCTTATACACATAGATCAGGTGGGGTTTATTCGGGGCCGTAGCAATTCTGATAACATTAGGCGTTTCATCAATATCATGTGGTCAGTTGTGAATGATCAGACTCTGGTCGCTGCCATCTCAATTGACACCGAAGAGACATTTGATATGGTAGAGTGGTATTATCTTTTTAAGATTTTGGAATTGTACGGGTTCGGGAATACTTTTATTGGATGGATTAAATTACTTTATAGACACCCGGTATCGGCGGTACAAACAAATCGATTAATTTCAAATTATTTTACTCTGGATAGGGGGAACCCAGCAGGGTTGCTCTCTTTCCCCATTATTGTTCTGCCTTGCCCTGGAAACATTAGCAGCCGCGATAAGAAAGGAGGATGATTTTCCCAGGGTTACGGCAGGAGGTGTGGTGCATAAGCTTTTGCTTTACACAGATGATATTTTATTATTCTCTCCGACCCTACTTAGATCTATGCCTTTCCTCCACAGAATTATTAATTCCTTTTCTAAGATCTCAGGATATAGAGTTAATTGGTCTAAATCTGAAGCTTTGGCACTGACAGCGTATTGCCCTGTAACAGCTTTTCAGCTGGGCACCTTCCAGTGGCCTTTTATTTCCATTAAGTTTGAGTGATTTAATTAGTTAATTTTGACCCTTTAATAAAAAGGTTTTCGGGTGATGTGGACAGGTGGGCTTCTTTACATTTGTCTATGATTGTGAAGGTTAATGTTATAAAAATAAATTGTATTTCAAAATTCAACTACTTACTACAGTCTCTCCCTATTGAAGTTCCCCTTACTTATTTTAAACAATTTGATAGTATAGCCAAATCCTTTTTTTAGAATGGTAAATGTCCTCGGATGCATTTTAATAAGTTACACAGGCCAGTTGACAAAGGTGGGTTAGGTCTCCCCAAGATTTTATTTTACTATTACAATTTTGATCTCAGACATTTGGCACATTGGTCGCTCCCACCAGAGAGGGCCCCTCCCTGGTTTTGCATTGAACAAGAGGCCCCTATTTCACCATTACAAAGTCTTTCTACCACATTGCCCAGAAAGGTAAAATCTCATCCCGTCATTTCACACTTGCAATCAGTGTCGTCAAAGGTTTCCTGCATGTTCATTTCGGATATTTATCTGAATGTTGCCTCAAGCAAATGGTTGAACCCTAAATTATGCATTGATAAATCCCCCTTTTGCTGGATGGAGTGGATTGAGAGGGGTGTTGCTATGCTTGGAGACATGTACAAAAACTTTTTTTTTTTTTAGATCTTTTGATAATATTATACAGCAGTTTGGGATTCAGAGGTCTCAATTCTTTAGATATTTACAGTAGCGCCATTTATTATGTACTGTCTTTGGAAGTAGTATATAGCCCCCTAAAGCGGCAGACACCCTTAGTGTGGTGATTGCTGCTTTTGGGAAGGGTCACGAAGCATCAGTGTACTATTCTTTGCTGATTCAGAGTCTTGGCAACGGAGCTTTATCATCTCTCAAGGGGTTATGGGAAAAGGATTTGAACGTGGCACTGGAGAATGGGGAGTGGGAAAGGATTCTAAAAAATTTCAAATCTATGTCCAGAGACGCTAAGGTACGTCTTATGCAATAGACGGCTGGGTGACATGGAGGCATACAGGAAGAAATGGGGCAGATATGTGGCCTTCCTGGAGGGTTTCAACAACGGTTAGGGGAGAGAGACAATGTTGTTTTGTTGTATGTAGTCATTTAAATTGTATTTTTTAATTGTTTTTCTATGTGGATACATTTTTTTATTTTTTTATATTTTATAGTTTATATATGTGTGTAAGTCCTTTATGTGTATTTATATTGACCACTGGGGGTGGGGGAGAGACAAGTTGGGTGGGAATAATAGGGATATAAATGATTCCATGTATTTATGTTCTGTTTGTATTTTTTTATTTTTTATGTATGGAATCAATAAAACATTTTAATGACAAAAATTAAAGCACATAAGTGTGATAAATATTACAGAATGTTTTCATATTTAATATTGCCAAAATTATCAAAAACCGAGTTTCTTAAGCTCAGGTCAGTGAGGCCTATGATCAATAAGATCCAAAAAGAAATACAAAACCTGTCCTAATTGAAAGAAAACAAGTTGACAAAAAGATCTAATCCAAATTTTTGGTGATAATATAGCATAATGAGTGATTTATAAGCAATTTTTAATAGGCTGGTCATTTATGACTGGGAACACCAAATTAGGTAAAAAAAAAATAATAATAATAATTAAAGACAGCACAAAGGTTAAGCAAATGTAAGTAAATATTGTTTTAAATAAGTTTGTTTTACTTCAGGGATATTTTACTTGTTTGACAAGGGCCAAATTGTTATGGCCAGGCGACTGGGTCAGAGCATTTCTGAAACTGCAAGGCTTGTGTGGTGCTCCCAGTCAGCAGTGGTGAATACCTACTGACAGTGGTCCGAGGAGGGACAAACCACAAACCGGTGACAGGGTGCTGGGCGCCCAACGCTCATCAATGCACAAGGGCATCGAAAGCTGTCCCATCTGGTCCAAACCGACAGAAGGTCTACTGTGTCACAAGTCACAGAAAATTTTAATGATGGTTACAGGAGAAATGTGTCACAACACACAGTGCATTGCACCCTGCTGTTTATGGGGCTGCGTAGCCACAGACCGATCAGAGTGCCCATGATGACCCCTGTCCACCGCCAAAAGCGCCTACAATGGGGATGCGAGTGTCAGAACTGGACCTTGGAGCAGTGAGGTTGTCTGATCCGATGAGTCCCGTTTTCTTTTACATCACATGGACGGCCGTGTACTTGTGCGCCATTTACCTGTGGAAGTGATGGCACCAGGATGCACTGTGGGAAGAGGACAAGCCGGTGGAGGGAGTGTGATGCTCTGGGAAATGTTCTGCTGGGAAACCCTGGGTCCGGCAATTCATATGGACGTCAATTTGACACATGCCACCTACCTAAACATCATTTCAGGCCAGGTACACCCCTTCATTGCAATGGTATTCCCTGATGGCAATGGCCTCTTTCAGCAGGATAATGCACCCTGCCACACTGAACACATTGTTCGGGAATGGTTTGAGGAACATGATATTTGCCCTGGCCTCCAAATTCTCCAGGTCTCAATCCGATTGAGCATCTGTGGGATGAGCTGGACCAACAAGTCCGATCCACGGCGGCTCCACATTGCAACTTACAGAACTTGGATCTGCTGCTAATGTCTTGGTGCCAGATACCACAGGACACCTTCAGGGGTCTTGTAGAGTCTCGGCACAGTTTTGGCGGCGCACAGAGGACTAACAGCATATTAGGCAGGTGGTCATAATGTTTTGGCATCATTGTAATAACATTAGGATATTTTAAACTGATTAGGAATTGTATACCATTAACTGTACATGGTGTTGTGACTTGATAATACCATGGCATGTTTTATATTATCTATCAGTCTTGACCTAATTGTCAAATTAAAATTTAGGCTCATTCATGTCCTTCATTGTATAGACATTTAAAGCACTTTTTCCTCGGGTTACTAATTTTGTTATAATAAATAACAATATACAGTATAACTATATTTAATTATGTAAATATTCATTGTTTCCATCTCTTTATTTCTTCATGCTCATCAGAGTAATTATGCCATGATGTTCCTGAAGAGGACCTTTTTATCAAGTACTTCACAGATGGTGACAATTACAGTGTCATTTTAGATTCCTGGCAACGAAGAACAACGTGACAATGAGACTTCGTTCCCTGAATTTTTTTTATTTTTTTAAACAGATTGTCCTTGTTAAGCGCTAAGAACTTCTCACCTTTGGATATTGTTCAAGCAGCAATTATTACCGCAAAATGTGCCAGACACTACGTCAGAAATACAGTCTTACAGTCAGGAGGTACAAGTACGATGTAATGCTTGATGGCACATCTTGATCCATTAGGTGTCAAACAACACTCAAGTCGAAGATTTGTGAGAAGAGTTTACATTCATTGGGGCCCAATACACAGTCTAGTTGTCCTTATGGTAAACCAGATGCCTTGTATGCTTTGGTAATCAAATTATTTAAAAAGTTATTACGTGCAGTTTGTAATTGGGAGGGATTAAGACTATCTTCACATCAAGAAAATATAGTTGCTTGTTCGATTTGGCTTTTATAAACCACCTAATTTCACAGAGCAAGAAATGTTGAAACCTTTAGAGTATGTATACAGTCGTCAATTTGATGCTTATGTTTTAAACTAATATTTTGAATGAATTTGTACCTCGACTGAACCAGATGTTCCATCGCAACACAATAGTGATGACTTAATGAATTTCTTTACTGATAAGATTGAAATAATCGGAAATAAGATTGGAATTATGCAGTCATCTGTCGCAGTGCCTCGGAGGACAGTGTCTCATAATTTTCCTCACATACAACTTCAGTCCTTCGCTGTCATGGGTCATGAAGAGCTCGAACAATTCCAGTTGTTGCATTTACAAAATGTAATATTTAAAAGTCTGGTTTTCCACCGTTGAAAGTTTCCCCTGAACTTGTATAGCATAATACGGTGTAACATTGCTGCTGCTGTTTATCTCTTGATTCGGCAGGTGTAAATGCTTCTTGTTTTTACAACCTGCCCCTAATTGACTGGCAGTATTAAAATAGTCAGATACTAAACAGTACTACTGATGTTTATTAAGCTATTTATTTTATTTGTTATTTATTCTTTATTTAAATGGTCAGCAATTGACTGATACTAAACAATACTAATGTTTATTTAGCTATTTATTTTATTTTTATTTATTCTTTATTTAAATGGTCATCAGTTGACTGATACTAAACAGTACTGATGTTTATTTAGCTATTTATTTTATTTTTTCTTTATTTAAATTGTCAGCAATTGACATACTGAACATACAGTACTGATGTTTATTTAGCTATTTATTTTATTTTTATTTATTCTTTATTTAAATGGTCAGACATTGACTGATACTAAACAGTACAGATGTTTATTTAGCTATTTATTTTATTTAAATTTATTCTTTATTTAAATGGTCAGACATTGACTGATACTAAACATACAGTACTGATTTTTATTTAGCTATCATTTTAATCTATTCTTTATTTAAATGGTCAGCCATTGACTGATACTAAACATGCAGTTCTGATTTATTTACAGGAGTCTGCAGTTGTATGTAAGTGTGTTTATTTCATTGATTTACTTTGTTGTAGAGTGGTATTCTTTGCTAGACTTGTGCTGTTTGTTTACTGGCTTGAACTCGCGTCGCTTAAACGTGTGTTGATGTGTGTGCTATATTGTTTTGACTTGTCCCAGGGTATTCACTGCTAGATTTAGAGTTGTTTGTCCAGTGTGTTTAAAACCATAGTTTTTAGTGTCTATACACAGTGCTTCACTTGTTTTAGAGTATTATTTATTGCTAAAGTGTAGCATACTTTATTTGCGGTGTACTGAAGTCGCGTTTGTTCCCATGCTGTTCACCTCGTGCTACCCATAGTTTTGGTTGCCCACGTGACTACCTTTGTGCTAAGTAGCATTAAGGCGTGTCCTGCTTTTTTCACTTTACGGCTCGTTAGCATCGTGTATATATTTGACATGAATGCTGATGCGGAAGCGGCAGTGGAAGTGGTAGCCCTCGTGTAAAGCCCTCCTCGTGTGAAGAACTACTTGTGTAAAGACCAGCGAGTCTACCTGTGCGAGTCCACCAAGCAAGGGCACCGACAAGGCACCACTCACCATAGCACTCAAGTATCTTTTAATTTTATCTCTTTTTTATTTTCCTTGTACATACTAAGATGTCTACTTCACAAATAACATATGCCTTCAAGCACATCCCTGTTATCTGTTACAGATCATTTACACGATGTAGATGCAAGACCAAACGCAACCCACACAACCTACGGCCACTTTGCACTTTGCAAACTTTCTCGAGGAGTTGGATGTCCTGCTGTCCTCCTTCCCGGAGGATGGTAAGCCACTTGTGGTTCTTGGTGATTTCAACATACACCAAGACAAGCCCCAGGCCACTGAACTGAATGCTCTTCTGGCCTCATTTGACTCGGAAAGACTAAGCAACAGAGCAACTCACAGATCGGGCATCCACCTGGACCTAATTTTTACATGTAACTGTACCAACTCAAATATTCTTGATACTCCTTTACATGTCTCTGATCACTACTTTGTTCAATTCAACATGACTCTCCCATCTACATTAAAACATACTCCACCTCTGGTTTCCTTTCTCCATAACCTCCGTTCTCTTTCACCCTCGCTCCTTTCCAATGCTGTCTCTACCTCTCTTCCCACACAAAATGTATTTTCCACCCTTGATGTAAACACTGCCACAGACACACTAAGCTCTACTTTAACAACCTGTTTAGACAACATCTGTCCTCTCTCCTCAAGGCCAGCACATACTACACCACCCAGCCCCTGGCTCTCTGACGTCCTTCGTGAACATCGGACTGACCTCAGGGCAGCTGAGAGGAGATGGCAGAAATCTAAAGATCCAGCAGATCTAGGTAAGTATCAGTCTCTGCTTGCAACTTTTTCAGATAACGTTAAAGTTGCAAAAACTTCCTACTACCAGAACAAGATCAACAGCACCACAGATACTCACAGCTTGTTTAGAACATTCAACACACTTCTCTGCCCTCCTCCTCCACCACCTGACACATCACTGACAGCAGATATCTTTGCCACATTTTTTTACTTATAAGGTTACAACCATCAGCAATACATTCTCAGCACCTCACCCTGTCAAACACCCATCTCCTGTATGCAACTCCTCTGTCTCTATGTTCTCTCCTCTGACTGACACTGAGGTCTCTAAACTCTTCTCCTACCACCCCACCACCTGTTTCCTTGACCCCATTCCTTCCAATCTTCTCCAGGCCATCTCTCCGTCCGTCCTACCTGCACTCACACACATAATTAACACATCTCTACTTACAGGCACTTTTCCCACTACATTTAAGCAGGCTCGAGTAACCCAGCTGCTGAAGAAACCCGCACTTAACCCCACACAAATGGAACACTACAGACCAGTCTCTCTCATCCCATTCATGGCAAAAACACTTGAAAGGACAGTTTTTAATCAAATCTCTGCTATCTCTCACAGAACAAGCTGCTGGATGACAGTCAGTCAGGTTTCAAAAGTGGAGACTCCACCGAGACTGCCCTGCTGTCTGTCACTGAGTCGCTGAGACAGGCAAAAGCTGAATCCAGATCAGCTGTCCTGATTCTACTGGACCTTTCTGCAGCCTTCGACACAGTCAACCATCAGCTCTTACTCTCCACCCTCTGTTCGCTGGGCATCACAGGAACTGTGCTTGACTGGTTTAATTCCTATCTCTCAGGTAGGTCCTTCAAGGTAGCCTGGAGAGGTGAGGTGTCCAAGCCACATCAGCTACTTACTGGGGTACCTCAGGGTTCAGTGCTTGGGCCACTTCTCTTCTCTATATACACAACATCACTGGGACCCATCATTCAGGCACATGGTTTCTCTTACCATTGCTATGCTGACGACATGCAACTCTACTTGTCTTTCAAGCCCAACAACAGACATCTCGGGCTGGATGAAGGGACACCACCTGCAACTTAACCCAGCCTAGACCGAACTCCTTGTCTTTCCAGCCAACTCTGCTATTGAACACAACATTACCGTGCAGCTGGGTGCAACTACAGTAATGCCTTCCAAAACGGTCAGAAATCTAGGGGTAACCATTGATAACAAACTACATCATGATCATGTAGATTTACACTCTACAATATCAGGAAGATAAACCCTTCCTCTCTGAACATGCCACACACAACTTCTTGTTCAGTCACTTGTCATAACTAGACTGGACTACTGTAATGCTCTCATTGCAGGCCTTCCTGCATGTGCAATTAGACCCCTGCAAATGATCCAGAATGCAGCAGCACGTCTGGTCTTTAATCAACCAAAGAGAGCGCATGTTACACCACTCCTTGTCTCTCTTCACTGGCTGCCGGTTGATGCACGTATCAAGTTCAAGGCTCTGATGCTGGCGTACAAAACAGTCACTGGGTCTGCTCCAGCATTCCTAAAATCATTTCTGCAGAGCTACACGCCCACTAGAAGCCTGCAGTCGGCTAAGGAACGTCGCCTTGTTGTACCAACACAAAGAGGCGCCAAAACACTTTCCTGGACTTTCGGCTTCATCATACCACATTGGTGGAATGACCTTCCCAACTCCATCTGTGTGGCTGACTCTCTTTCTGTCTTCAAAAAACGGCTAAAAACACATCTTTTCCATGAGCACTTAACCAGTCACTAAAAATAAAAAATAAAAAATAAAAAAAATTCCTTGTTGCAATTTAATTTGTTTTAAATGCTATTCTGATGCTAGTGAAACTTTGTAATATGGCACTTTTCATACCACTGTCTCCTTAAGATGATTCACATATGTTTTTGCTCTTTTGTAAGTCGCTTCGGATAAAAGTGTCTGCCAAATTAATAAATGTAAATGTATTTAGCTATAATTTTAATTTATTCTTTATTTAAATGGTCAGCAACTGACTGATACTGAACATACAGTACTGATGTTTATTTAGCTATTTATTGTATTTTTATTTATTCTTTATTTTCTCAGTGTTCATTTATAGAATTTGTTGACAATGTATAATAATAATGTCAAATGTTCTTTGATAAAAATATTTGTTTAAGAAAGCAGCCTTCTGAGTACCTTTGCATAGTCATATCGGTGCACAATCCACATAGAAAAGGTCTGTTTTCATTCCAGCTCAAAAATTAACTATATCAGCCACCATATCGGTAATCGGTGAATTCCACCCCTCTAAAATCGGTATCGGCCTCAAAAATTTCATATTGGTCGGGCTCTATTACCAATGTTTGTTAGAACAGCATTTTTCCACCTAAGAGGTGTTGCTAAATTGCGACACATGCTCTCTGTTGCTGAAACTGAAGGGCTAATTCATGCGTTCATGACCTCAGGACTAGATTGTTGTAATGCATTACTGGGAGGATGTACAGCAAGTGCAATAAATAAACTTCAGTTGGTTCAGAATGCAGCAGCCAGAGTGCTGACTTGAACCAGGAAGTGTGATCATGTTGGCCCCATTTTGTCGTCGTTACATTGGCTACCTGTTAAATTTCTTATTAATTTTGAAATTCTGTTGACTACATATAGAGCTTTGGGTGGTCTGGCACTGCAGTACTTAAGTGACCTTCTGCCACGCTATATTCCATCACGTTCATTGCAAGGTTCTGGCCTATTGGTGGTTCCTAGAATATCAGAGTCCACAGGGGGAGGTAGATCCTTTTCATATTTGTCTCCTAAACTATTGAATAGTCTCCCTGGCACTGTTTGAGATGCAGACGCACTCACTCAGTTTGAGTCTAGACTAAAGACTCATCTATTTAGCCAGGCATACACCTAATTTGTCCTTCGGCTCACAATTGGGCTGCTTTAGTTAGGTCTGCTGGAACCAGAAACATTGATCATTATCTGTAACTCTGCAGGGAATTTAATGGCATCTATGCTAGTATTATTCTATTTGTATCCCTCTCTCAATCTCGGGACTCCTATCCTGAGGTCACCAGAACCGGCTGGATCCAGCTCCATTCCTGCTTTGTGTTTGACTCCACTGCTACGCTCTGAGTGATGTTGACTAAATGCAGCCGGTGCCAGCCAGACATCACTTCAGTCTATTACAATGGACTTCAGAGGATGAACTGTTGCCAACTCCAGCCATGGGACATGGGATATATCATATGCCATTGCCGAAATTACCGGCTGGTTGAACTGCGATGCACCTCACTGATCTCTGCCTGCATCACCTTGGTCTAATGATGGACTACACTCTTGAAATGGAATACATAAACTATCAATTAATTGCCAACAAAAGCCTTCATCAGCCAACTAACAAAGGACAATTGCATCTATATGAACTTCTGCAGTTAATCCAGGATGAACTTCAAAGACATTAGTCATTAATCTTACAGTTCTTACAAAATCTTTGCTTAGACACTGGCTCTTAACACTTACTTAGTTTAATAATTTTAAACCATGACTTGCACTATACATAATTAAATAATATTGGCATTATATTCATGATGTTAGCCAGAGGGGAACTGGCTAACATCTTATGGAGTTTTGTGTTCTTTGCCACAGTCGCCTTCGGCTTGCTCAATGGGGGTCTAAATACAATTATTAATTAATTATTTATTTTTATATACAATTTTCAATCATATTTAATCAAACTACACAATGATGACTCTAAGACTTTATAGATATTACAGTTTCATTTTCTGTTAATGCATGATTTTCTGCAAAGCTGCTTTGAAACAATGTGTGTTGTGAAAGGCGCTATACAAATAAAAATGACTTGACTTGTGACTTGACTCTAAGTTGTGGCTCTAATTATAACGCGGGCTTTTCTGAGACATGGGTCACTTTCAGGGTGTTTCTGTAAATATGGTCTCTTGTGACATCGGTTTTTAAGTGTACATTTTTAAATCAGTGCAGCAATATGTCAGTGTGCTTTGTCCCGCATGTCATCAGCAGCATTTACGCATTTACCCCACGTCCTCGCGGGGGTACTGGCAACTGGCTACTTCGGGCTGTTTAACAGTATAAATCCATGTAAATATCCACTTTAAGTGTAAATGCCTTTTGCTCTGCCGAACGTGTAACTGACAACTGGAGCGTGAACAGACAGCATTTCTGCAAGTGATGCCCTACGCAGGCTGCGTAGGCTGCGTTTAGGGAGCAGCAGTACTGTGTACAGAACTAATGATCTAAATTATTTTGACACTGAAAACTGTAACTACACTGAACTAACAACTAAAAGCCATGAAATAGCAAAAGTAGGCATTAATAAAACATGATCTTGCTTTGGTTTATATTTCAGCAATATATATAATGTCCCTGTGGGACATTGTTCACGTTTTCACCATAATAATTACTAGAAAGGTTTTAAAACCTCTCTTCTTATTGACAAATTCATCCAGATATGACAAGAGCCCTTAAAGGGTTCGCACAAAAATGAAAATTCTCTCATCGTTTACTCACCCTATAAATACCTCTAAATGACATTTAAAAAAAAAAAAATAAAAATAAATAAATAAATTTATCAAATTTAATTCAATAAAAATTCACTGCAAAAAATCCTAGTGTTTTTGTCTTGTTTTCCATTTAAAAATATCTAAAAATCCTTAAAACATGATACATTTGGTTTAGAAGCAACATATAAGATATTTAGACTTGTTTTCAGAGAATGTATCATGAATATAAGTGTATTTTGTATGTAAGTGTAATATTTATTCACTTGTTCATACTTCTGGCAGTGCAGTAAAGACAAAATATACTTGTATTCAAGATATATTCTCTGAAATTAAGTCTAAATATCTTATATGCTGCTTCTGAGGCAAATGTATCTTTTTTTTTCTTTTTTTTTTAGTTTTTTTAATATATTTAAAAATATTATACATTTTAATATATTCAACATTCTCAGATAACACATTTTTCTTCTGCAGTACAGCTTTTTTTTTAAAAGGAGTTTTAGATATTTATATTGGAAAACAAGCCAAAACAAAAACAAATCAAAACATATTTTGTCGCTGTGTAAAATGGGCAAAGGCTACCCTCTCGCACCATTTTGTTCACCTTGATCCAACTGTAACTCAAATACAATTCTTAATAGAGCTGCGTATTGCTCATTTTCTTTACAATAAGAAACACACAGTGACACATATATTATGATTCAATATGTTGTGAGCCATCACGTTATAATCTAGCTGCAGCATGCGCGCGTGAGGGACGAGCGTCCCTGCGCCAGTGTGTGTATCAGCTGGGATGCAGTTTCAATCTCTCCCCCTTAGATTGGGTCACTTCACGCAACTCATAGAAGCGGTGCTGACCGCACAGAAAAATGTCAGTTTCAGAGTTTGTACTTATTTACATAACCTGCTTCCTTATTATTTGAACTTTAATAAATGATACATTAAAGATATAATGTCGTGGTGTTTAATTTAAAGACGCTCTGATATGCAAGTTTTGCTTAAACGGAGCAACAGCTCCAGCTCTGCTTTATTTCACAACGAGAGTGCTTCTGTATTTACTTATTGTATAATTTCCTCATACTTTGCGATCTATATCACCTGAAGCTGTTTGGAAAGTTTGGAGTGGGTCTGGACTGTGAGATGTTTTTTCTTCCTCTCCTCAATCAGACGCGAGCTGCAGTGCTCCTCTCACTGTCAACATTAGAGTTTAATGTGATCTCATGTTACGTTAATTGAGATCAAACGACTATTCGACAACAAAAAATGTTGTCGACAAATTTCTATTATCGATGTTGTCGATAACGGCGACTAATCGTTTCAGCCCTATTGACCTGTTTCAGTGACATCACTTTTTCCCCGCTGCCGCCATATTTGTGACCATCAGCAGGAGAAAACAATGGCGGTGAATGGAGAAACGATAAAACGATATCAAGAAAAAACTCAAAAAATGCTCTGATCCATGCTAAGTCCCAGGAAAGGTCTGAGGTCAGAAACAAATATTGCCAAATTTGACTTTCGCAGACATTTAAATATATTTTATCCATGATTTACCTCCGTACGGCGGCGAGACTGTTGTGTGACCGGCGAATGCACACACCTACCGGTACATCACCGTAAATATCTCGCATTCAGAAGTTACACATGTTTGTGTGACATGCAAATCCACTGTTGTTGTTTTTACCTTCATCTACTGATGTTTAGCGGCGAAGCTTGGGGGTGGCCAGGGGTGACCGTGGCCATTGACCCCATAAGCCACCCCACTCGCAATTTCTGTTTTGGTCATTTTTTGTCTTGGGCACAATTTCTCCTCCGTTTTTGTCTCAACTTCTACACCAACAACCCCCCTATATTTCATATGGAACATTAAATTGAATTATGCATTTTGCCCCTATAATATTGGAGTTATTTTGCATTTATTTCCCATACATATTTGCCGCAAACAGAGTTCTGTCACTAGCAGTTTACAGCTATCACCTAATAGCCCACCCCTATTTGCAGAGGCAGCACTAGGGAGGGGATAGCGTGTGCTTCAGCCTCCCCAAGAAAGTCCATAGCACCCCTGTAGCACCCCCAGCAAATGTTAGTAACAGCCAGAAGATTATCCTCTTTATAAAGATTATGTGAAGAAACATTTTCCCTGACAATATTTTAGCAACCGTGTCGTGTGTCTTGTATTTCTGTCGCCTGTTTAGAATCAGAACTAGTGATGCCAGATTTACGAATGAATTAATCAGTGTCGCTTCCTTCAAAGAATAAGTCAAACGGTTTAGCAAAATTGTCCGAATCGTTCAGACAGCTCACACACTGTAACGTTTGGGACTTTTCTCACTCCGTCTAAACAGAAATGAAATAAATAGAACAGAGAACAATCAAGTGGAATATTTACTGTCATGATCCACAGAGCAGATGAGGAGGCAAATTTAACTGTTGAAACTTTAACCGCACTCCAACTGCATGTCTCACAGTCACAAAAACTCTCTCAGTAATGGTGGAGCAGCCCCTGCAATCTAGCAACCCCGGACCCAGCTTTATAACAACCTAGAGATTATTTAGCAGAGATGGGTCACTTATATTAAAATGAATGGGAGAAATTGGAACGCTCAACCAAGGAGTTCTGAGCGCCCAAGGGTCAACGGATGTAGAAAGGAAGTCCCGCCTTACAGTTAACAGACCCAAACACCTTTTAGATACAGACACCTCCTGTCAATCAACTTTAGAACGCACATGCGCATTAGCTATACAAGCCGGGACAATTGCATTTTTTAGTGTAATATGAGGTAAAGAATCACAATTTATGATATCAGTATTGTCAGATTTTATTTCTGAAAATATGTTCTTTGATCGTAATCTTGACCAACCGTTTTTGAGATTTTGGTCTTTCCCCATTCAAGTACATAGGAGCTGCACTTACATGACTGAAAAATAGCCTCCCGAGAGCGTTCCAAAGATGGCCGACAGTGGACTGACTTGCTTGAAAGACATTGAACAACCAGAGTCCTTCTACCAAGGTAGCCTACAAAGTTAGCAAAAAAAGCATAACGCAGCAGTCCCATAGACATTCTTATGGCGGTTCACTGGCGAGGAGACAAGATACAAGAATAATAAACTGCTTTTGTGAGGAAACAGCGCATAACTTAATGAACTGACCACCTGTCCACTAATCTTCAACATGTTTTACACTCAACAATCCTAATGGAGTGAAAAATGTGTGGAGTTTACGACAATAAAAATGGCTGTTCTTTAAGACGTCACGGATGATTTTGCGACATGTAGGTGTCAGTTTACAGCTCTCCCCGTTCATACGGCGACGGTGATATTTTGAATCAAAACCTGCAAGTTCATCCTTCGTTTGACAGTGATGAATAATGTCTTTATTAAGTTTATCACCTGCTCAGCTCCCCCTTTCAATGATTTAGCATCTCTTCAGCACCAGCAATCAAAATACACTGGCACCACCCCTGCCTATTTGGAACACTATATCTCATAACAAAAACATTGATACACAAATTTTGGTGGCTTAATGCGAGAAAATACATCACATATGTGTCACTACATGGAGCACTTTAGGCAAAATGTAGAACTTTAGGGATCCAAGATACATTTTGAGCTGCGAACCTTCAAAAGATAAGCAGGTATGAGAAAAGATGGATGGATTGTTTTTTACTCTGCAACATCAAATATTACTCAAATTTGATGGCACTTGGCAAGTGTTAATTTAGGACCCTGAAACAGCATTCTTACCACAGCAGCATCGATTAAAAAAACAACTAATTATATTATTGGATTTATTCAGACACTCAAACAATATATGATAAAACAACTTTAGCTCTGGTCACTGGAAATAAACATATTACAATATTAACACTTTTGAGGTTACTTCAGTAAATTTGACTTTTGTTCTCACTAAATAGGTCACACAAAATAAGTTTTGACTTCTTTTTTATTTCTGGTCATTTCATGGTGTATATGTTTATTAATATTACAGTTACCACACATTTGTGGTTTTGAGATAAATAAATGACATTATTAATGTACCCCATTAACCCATAAACTCACACACTCCTGAGTTTGATTGCAATCAAACTACACAGTAGGAATTGAAGAAAAAAACAAAACATTTTAACAGATAAATTCTCTAGTTAAAGGAAAAATTCGCCCCAAAATAAAGATTCTGTCATCATTTATTTGCACTCCCATTCAATTCAAATATGTTACATCAGACATTTCATGCCAGGTTTTGTGTTATGAATGAACCAATGACGTTTGACATCATTCAAACGTGGTGTCTGATGTGCCACATATTCTAATTGAATTTGACCACTCAAGAGAGATTTGAGAGCTTCAGTAGAATGGAAGATTTCCAACAAATAATGACTTAAATTTCCATCTTTTTCTCACACAATCAGATCACTTGGAATAGCACAGAATATGGATTACCTTTATGTTGCTTTTTGGGTCACTTTTGGAGCCAGCCCCCTTAATAAAAAGAGAACTCTGGAAATTCAACAAAATTTGGTCTGAAAGTTATGGGTTTGGAACAAAATGAAGGTAAATAAAGACAGAACTTTTATTTTTAGATGGATTAACTCTAAGCTTTCAACACCATAGCACTCTTCTTTTTTTGCCTCTTGATCTCATTGCAACTGAGATGCATGCATCACCTTTCAACAGCACTGATTAATTTAATTCAATAGTTAAAGAGTTTTTAAATGTGCCTAATTTTGTTTTAAAGGTCTCATACAACAGATTTACATGCATCCAAGGTCAAAAAACACTTTAATTTGTTCATAATTTAAATTGCAGCATTACTTTTTCCCAGTGTCAAAAATGACTCGTTCAATGATCCGTTCTAAAGGATTCATTCTAAACTCCTCCTTTCAGAGAGCCTACTCTGCTCTGATTGGTCAGATGTCTCAGTCTGTTGTAATTGGTCTATCGCTTAGTGTAGTGTTTGAGGGCGGGTCAAAGCTGTTTGCGAGCAGCCAATGAAGACCAGAGGTGGGTGTTTTGTTACCAAATTAAGTAGGTTAGTACAGGAAGTAAGTCTGGAATTACTAACAACTTGTTTCAGGTGTTCAGAATCAGTTCTTTCTTTTGGGAGCCAATAACTTCATTTGTCGTGCACTTTGCCGACTTTTTTTACATTCACAAACAGCTATATAACACACTACATGAAAGGTAATATTTGAAAAACCATGACAGGTGCTCTTTAAGGATATGGACAAGGATATTCCACATGAACGGCTTCTCTACAGTATGCACTCTCTCATGTGTGTGTAAAACTCATTCCACAATGTGAGCACTTGTAAGGTTTTTCTCCTGTATGAATTATTTAGTTCCTTTTCAAGTATGTGACTCTAGTAAAGGCTTTCCCACACTCAAAGCACACATGAGGTTTCTCACTGCATGTACAGTATTTTCTGGTGCTACAATAAGTTGCCACAATAAGAACACATGTGTGGCCTCTCATTTTCATGCCTTTTCAGTTGTGTTTGGAGACTTCCCTCAGTGAAACTCTTGCCACACTTAGAACAATGGTGTATTTTCTCTCCTGAATGCATCTTCATATGACTTACAAGGTTTGCTCGATATGTGAAACTCTTCCCACACTGAGGGCATGTGTAAGGCTTCTCTCCAGTGTGAATTCTTGTGTGAACCTCAAGGTTTCCCTTATGTATGAAATCCTTCCCACATTGAAGGCACATGAAAGGCTTCTTTCCAGTGTGAATTCTTATGTGCTTCTGAAGGCTTCCTCTAATTGTGAAACTCTTTCCACACTGAGGGCATGTGAAAGGCTTCTCTCCAGTGTGAAGTCGAATGTGCTCAATAAGGTTGTCTTTATGTATGTAACTCTTTCCACACTGATCACATTTGTAAGGCCTCTTTCCAGTGTGAACTCTCATGTGAATCTTAAGCTTTGCTCTATAAATGAATCTCTTTCCGCACTGTTCGCATTGGAAAGGCTTCTCTCCAGTGTGAACTCTCATGTGTTTCTTAAGGGTTGCTTTATGACTGAAACTCTTTCCACACTGATCGCATGGGAAAGGCTTCTCTCCAGAGTGAACTCTAAAATGTCCCATAAGTTGTTCTTTAGACGTGAAACTCTCTTTACACTGAAGGCAGGTGAAAAAAACTTGGTCTCCGGTTCTTCTACGTCTTTTTTGTGAGACATTTTCCGTCTCTGAGCAACTAAAAGGTTCTTCTTCTGTTTTGAAATGAGGTTCCTCATACTGAAGTTTCTCCTCCTTCAATGTCAGTTCATGACTTTCATCTTTCATTTTCATCAGGTCTAAAATGAACATATTAAATTGTTAAAATTCAATTCAAGAGTGAAAAATGTGACATTAATGAAAAAAAGTAAAAGGCATTTCTTATGTGATCTGAAATTCTTATGTTTTTTCCTTAAAATCACAACATTGAGCACACTGGATATGCTTTTAAGAACGCCAGTAAAGGTGTTTACATGCACATGCAGAGGTCAGGATAAAGTGGGACATGTAACATTTCTTTGCACAGTATTATAGAGTGCCGCACACGACTCCAGAAGCACACCTGTTTGCAGCTGTATAGTCCTGTATCATTAGACCTTTTAAAACAGCCACAAGAGCGTATCCACATCTAAATGGACCTTTCTAACACTGAACATGTCCAGCAGTGTCTGACATTATACTGTCTATTAGGTTTGGGACCGATGCCTTTTTTACACATATCGATAATCAGAAAATGTTCCCAATGATTAATGATATATCTCATAATTTTTTCCCAGATATAAATAGGGCTATACTATAGTTTGTCTCTTCATACATATTTCTCAACACAAAGTGTGAGTGGCAGGGTCACCATCAATTATTTTTGTAATCGAGTAATCTAACGATTATTCTGACAATTTATCGAGTAATTGGATAAATTATTTAATAACTCAGATTGCATACAGTTGTTGAAGTGAAGTCACGTTTGGCTAAAATGCTTTCATTAGCCTAAGTTTCGATGTACTCAACGATTAAATAACAACTACAAAATGATTGTGCAAACAATATTTAAACGGACACCCAACAGGCACCCAAAGCAGATCTATAATATAAAACATGTATATAATTTAAGCTGACAGAGATTGGCTCACGTGTGCCCAATTTATCTCCTTTTTCTTTAAATAGTTAATTGCAATCTACTTATTTCTGCTTAGAACTCAAATATGGGAAACAGTCCGTGGAAATCAAATATTTTATCTTTTCAGAAACAATGTTTTCCCACCAATCTTGTTTATTGAAAATAAGTTATATTAATGGTTAAACTATTTTATGGAAGTATAAAACCCATTTTATTTGTTTGTTGCTTTTTTAAAGCTGTACTATGTAAGATTTTTTTAGTTACAATGAACAAAATTAATTATTGTACATAAAAAATCCATGTTCAAAACCATGTCCTTGTCTTACCCAGATTCAATACAGTAAGCCTACAATAATGATTTTTATTTTGAGCTGTCGGGTCGGATTTGATGCGAAATCGCAGCCATACGTCATTCATCCTTGCGTGTTTATGTCATATTGCAAGCTCAGAAAGACGGTCCAGCTGTGTCGCAAAAAGCGGGAGGCGAGTACGACAGCTGTTCAGTCAGTCCAGTCGTGGTTTGTGAAATCACTCTCCTAATGGATTTAACTGTTTTTTTTACTATTTGTCTAAATTGTTTACCTGCTATACTGCTTGCATATGGTTGGGTTGAAGCTTATATTGTTTGTCATACTTTAATTAATCGAACATTACTCATGTGTACCGATCGCGATGTGTTTATACGTTTATTTTTTTCCCCCGGTGAAGTACTGTTACATGTTTAGGCTACTAATATTCATGACCTCTGAGTATTTTATAACATTGCTGCAGTTTCGAGATTCCCAAATTGTGTGTCTCTAAGTGTGTGTGCCACTGTTTTCTTAGGCTATTTTTTATTTTTATTTTACCTCAGTCACAGTTGTTTATAATGTACCAATTTCAGCACAGTAATGTTTATTAATTTGTTTAGCATGTAACCATCTCTCTGTTGTAACTTTGCTTCCAAATAAACAATTAAAAATGTATTATTGTGATTGTTGTCATGTTCAATAAAGTATTTCATTGGGCCTGGGTAGCTCAGTGAGTATTGATGCTGGCTACCACCCCTTGAGTCGCGAGTTCGAATCCAGGGTGTGCTGAGTGACTCCAGCCAGGTCTCCTAAGCAACCAAATTGGCCCGGTTGCTAGGGAGGGTAGAGTCACATGGGGTAACCTCCTCGTAGTCGCGATTAGTGGTTCTCGCTCTCAATGGGGCGCGTGGTAAGTTGTGCGTGGATCGTGGAGAGTAGCATGAGCCTCCACATGCTGGGAGTGTCCACGGAGTCATGCACAACGAGCCACATGTTAAGATGTGTGAATTGACGGTCTCAGAAGCAGAGGCAACTGAGACTTGTCCTCCGCCACCCAGATTGAGGTGAGTAACCGCACCACCACGAGGACCTACTAAATAGTGGGAACTGGGCATTCCGAATTGGGAGAAAAGGGGATAAAAAAATAAAATAAAAAAAGTATTTCATCATTATTAAATCCTCGTTTATGCTGTCGACTCCGAGTTCACCCAACAAACCTACATAAGATAAAATGGATAGATGGATGCTGCTGAGTTCAGCTTTCTGTGTCATTACTCAAAACTGCATCCATTTGACCAAAGTTCATTGTTGTTGCAGTCTTCCCCGATTACAATATATTATGTTAATATTGCTTTCGTATCCCCATAAAATGTGTTATTTCTCCATAAAACAGTTTAACCACGCATAGAACTTAGTTTAAATAAATGTAATTGGTGGGCAGATATTGGCTATGAACGAAAACACTCTTTTATTCATTCTCTTTATAGTGAATGCTACTGGGAATAGGAGCGATTTACAATCATTATTCTCATGGCATTAAAAATAGCAGCAAGGTTCGGCAATTAGTTTGCTCTAAACTCGTACTAAAATATCCCATTAAAAGACTCTGTACATGCAATATTTTAATGTAGATAAATGAATTGCAGAACCACAATGCTATTTTTATTGCAAGGACAATATAACAAAGTATTGCAATAATTTAAATAAAGAAAAGACCGTGAGCCAGTGTTTTCATTAATACACTGATTTAGATGCATTTTCCTTGGTCTGTCCTTTTATTGTTACGTTTTATTTCACAGCTCTATTTTCTAAAATAGTGACTAACTGCATGAGGTTTTGTTGCATTATTTTCCTCGGCAGTCACAAATGAAGAATCAAGAATGGACACCGACCTATTTGTTGCTCAGTTTCTTCATTTTTCACTCTGCAAGGGTTTGGATCACTCATGTCCACTCTCTCTTCTTTAATAAACTCCATCTGTACAATAATGTGTCGCGCAGATTTCAGTTGATAAGAATAAGTTCTGAAGTTATTCCTGCTTGTCTGGAAACGTGTTTATGGTGATGAGATTTAATAGCCTAAATTTCATCTCGCATGTATACATCTTGATTTCCCTGTCTCTGCAATCCAGCGTTGTGTTGTCCGATGCTCGGAAGATTATAAAGAAACACAACGGCAATGCTAGCTAGCAGTTGTTTTGCAATTGTACAGCTACTAACGGAGAAGATCATTTATCGTGTTTTACATATTTTTTTTATCAGCCAACGTACTCTAAACTCTTTGTTTGCTTAAAAGTGAATATTTATCATTAGCCCTGTGTGCCGCCATACTCGCGTGACGTCACATTCCACGCTAGTTCGTGGTCGTGACTAGAAGGGAACCCTCTCTCGTACATCTCGCGAGATTCTTTCACGGTGTTCATTGGAAGTCGCACAGCAACGAGGAGCGCTCGTAAAAGATTATTTTAAATGGTCTGTTTTGATGATCAATTCAAGCTCTAAAATAAATATTTCACTTAACAAATGTTATAAATTTAGCTCTACGTCTGCTACTTTCAGTCATGAGATATTGTTGGTTACTGGAGAATCCACAGAATTTGTTTGACATTTTCCAGTTCTAAAAGAGCTAAACGTCTTTAAACAGCAGCTAGTTTTTTTTTTTAAATTCATGAATTACTATTTATTTCAATTAAGTCACAATAACAGAATCTAAGATTTAAAGTTATAAGTGCCTTAACATGAACTTAAGTCAAAATATTACTGTATCCAAGAAACATGGGATGCTATATGAGATTTCAAGAAGACAACAGGATTTCTTAATAATAATAATAATAATAATAATAATAAGGCAGAGGCTATTTGCACTAAGTGTAAATAGTGTTAGATTATATTTGCACCTCTAATTAAATACTAACAGGGCATCACTGCAGTGTGTTTATTTAGAGTCCCACAGACACTCTACACCAACATATCACTGAGAGAAATCAACCTTTATATTCACTTTATTTCTTATTATAAGTAGAATTAAAGAAAAATATTAAGAGTGGAGACAGGAAACAGGATGGGGAAAACTGGGTCAAAAAGTGGATCAGAACCCAGATCATCCACATAGGAAAATTACATTCACACCATCTGAAACATTTAAGGAGCAGTTTGTCTTTCTTTTGTTTGTTTCCACCAGACAGTTTCAGTGCAAACAGGTGTTTACACCTAGTGCAAATAGTCACTCTATGATAATGATAATGTTATGTTATTGATATTATTGAAGTTTCTAATGCTTTCCATTATTAATACGATGAGATGCGAGCAAAAAAGCACTGGCGAAAGCGTCTCAACAGAATGCGCATGCGCGATACGTTAACGAGAGAGGGATCCCTTCTAGACGTGACCCTGGTTCTTCTTGGATTTATGGCGATTGGCAAACCAGCTTTTGGTGCATTTCGCCACCTACTTGGATGGAGTGTGAAGCCTTGATATAGAAGGAAAAGTTCTTATAAAATTGTAAATGGTATTATTCAGATGTATTGCCTTAATGTAATTTAAAAGAAAATTATATACATTTGAAGCATTATTCAGTTGATTCAGTAGGCCTAATGACAGACATTTGATTCTAAAAGATGTTAATTCTTCTGCAAGCTGCAGTCTTTCTCAGTCATATGCAATGCAATTTTGCAGCACATGCTCAACTGTCTCAGGAAGACCACATTTCATACAATTTCCAGATCCATGTTACCTCTAATGTAAAGTGAATGACTGAGTGCAGAGTGTCCAAAACAGAGTCAAAAATAGCATATTCTTAAAGCCTGAGATTTAACATTTACACTAACACTTTATTATAAAGTTCTAAAATGATATATAATGACAACTCTAAAAGATGTTTAATAATTTCGCAACACACTTTTTCTTCACCAGGAGAGGTATTGTGCACTTCGAGTGGAGTCGGAAATATCGTAAGTACCGAGCACATGAATGATTGTTCATTGGTACAACAGAAAAAGAGCTTTTGCTGTTGTTCATTGTGTATTTATTTAAGTCTGGCTTCTTCCATATGTTGTTTCGTAGTAACGAATGCCCAACTCGGATGTAGGAGCTTCACAGGTCCACTTGAAGGCAGCATATGTCTTACCCCCTTCTTCCTCTGGTTTGATGCCTTCTCACTTTTTAGGAGCAATGCCCCCATCTACTGTACAACATATATAGCACAATCAATTGGTTCTATTCAATTGTTCCCTTCTGTCATCTCTCTGTCCTGAAAGAAACAGAGTGTGGTAGGTTAATATCCAGACTGTGATCACTGAGACTGTATTTGGTGAGGATCTGTCTCTGCTTTGTATATCTTACAGTGTAGAGATATTCTGCCTGACTATACTTTCTTTACATAAGACTCAAGTGGTTAAATCCATATCTTCAGAAGTGATATGATAGGTGTGGGTGAGAAGCAGATCAATATTTATGTCCATTTTTGCTAGAAATTCTTCTTCCTGCCCAGTAAGGGGCGTATGCATGAAGAATGTGAATCACCAAAAACACAAGATGAAGAATGTGAAAGTTAATGTGGAGGTTGACTGAGCAGGGAGGAGAATTTATAATAAAAATGGACTTAAACATTGATCTGTTTCTGACCCACACCTATCATATCACGTCTGAAGACACTGATTTAACCACTAGAGTCATATGGATTACTTTTATGCTGACCCTAACCACAAACCATGGATTAATAGCGATGTTCGTGCGGCACTTAATGTGTGGACCTCTGCTTTAAATTCCGGGAATGCGGAGAAGCATAAACACGCCAGTTATGCCCTCCACAAAACTATCAGAACAGCCAAACGCCAGTACAGGGACAAGATTGAAGGACATTTCAACACCACTGACTCTAGAAGTATGTGACAGGGAATTAATATCATCACAGACTTCAAAGGGAATAAAAACACCGCTGCCTCTCTCCCGGATGAGGAGAATAATCCCTCTCTAAATAATTTTTATGTTCGTTTTGAGGGAAATAACACTGCCCTCGTGGAGAGAGCTCTCATGGCCGAAGCTACAGAGGTTAGTTCACTCTCCGTCTCTGTAGTGGATGTAACCCAATCCTTCCGACAGGTAAATATCCATAAAGCCGCGGGTCCAGAAGGCATTCCGAGCATGCACGAACCAACTGGCTAGTGTTTTTATTTACATTTTCAACCTTTCCCTCTCCTTGTCTGTGGTCCCCACAGGCTTTAAAATGTCCACCATTGTGCCTGTACCAAAGCAATCCAAAATCACTTACTTAAATGACTGGCGTCCTGTTGCTCTGACCCCCATCATCAGCAAATGCTTTGAGAGACTAATCAGAAATTACATCTGCTCTGTGCTGCCTGCCTCTCTGGACTCACTGCAGTTTGCATACTGCAACAACCACTCCACTTATGATGCCATTGCATCTACACTACACACTGCTCTCTCCCACCTGGAAAATAGGAACACATATGTGAGAATGCTGTTTGTAGACTACAGCTCAGCATTCAACACCATAGTGCCCTCCAAACTTGATGTGAAACTCCGGGCTCTGGGCTTAAACAGCTTGCTGTGCAGCTGGATCCTGGACTTCCTGTCAAGCAGACACCAGGTGGTTAGAATGGGCAGCAACATCTCCTCATCACTGACCCTCAACACTGAGCCCCGCAGGGCTGTGTTCTCAGCCCACTCCTGTATTCCCTGTACATACACGACTGTGTGGCATCACATAGCTCCAATGCCATCATTAAGTTTGCTGATGATTTGATGGTGGTAGGTCTGATCACTGACAATGATGAAACAGTCTACAGAGAGGAGGTGCACACTCAGACATGCTGGTGCCAGGAGCACAACCTCTCCCTCAACGTCAGTAAGACCTAGGAGCTTGTGGTGGACTTCAGGAGAAGAGACAGAGAACACAGTCCCATCACCATCAATGGAGCACCAGTGGAGAGAGTCAGCAGCTTCAAGTTCCTCAGTGTCCACATCACTGAGGAACTCACATGGTCCGTCCACACTGAGGACGTTGTGAAGAAGCCTCATCAGCGCCTCTTCTTCCTGAGACGGCTGAAGAAGTTTGGAATGAACCACCACATCCTCACATGGTTCTACACCAGCACTGTAGAGAGCATCCTGACTGGCTGCATCACCGCCTGGTACGGCAACAGCACCACGCTCAACCGCAAAGCCCTGCAAAGGGTAGTGCGAACTGCCAGACACATCACCGGAGGTAAGCTTCCCTCCCTCCAGGACATATATACCAGGCGGTGTGTGAAAAAAGCTCGGAGGATCATTAGAGATTCCAGCCACCCAAGCCATGGGCTGCTCTCACTGATACCATCAGGCAGGCGGTATCGTAGCATCAGGACCCGCACCAGCCGAATTCATGACAGCTTCCTCCCCCATGCAATCAGACTTTTGAACTCTTGATCGCTCACGATACATATATCAGCACCGCTTGAGGATAATTTCTTGCTGGTTTGAGCCCTGCATCTCTCCTCTTCATCTAAAGCAGCATCGCCTGTCTAGTATGGCCGTGACGATCATCACACTGGCCTGCGTGATACGATTACATTTGCTGGAGATTATGATGAGGGGAATGCTATATCACTTTATAGCGTGTTCTGAGTCCATGCTGACACAGCACTCGCTGAGTTTGATTGTGTTCATTGCAAGCACATGACACTCAAAACGCTTTACACTCAACTGTAAAATAAATGATTACAGATTATAGTTTGGATGCACTCTGTCTGACAGAAACATGGCTTAAAATGGATGAATATACTCCCCCAGGTAATTGTTATAAACACGAGCCCTGCCTAAAGGGTAGAGGGGAGATGTTGTTAGAATTTACAGTGATTTTAAGTAAAAAAATCTCTGTCTTTTGTTCTTGCTACTGTATAAAGACCCCCAGGGCCCTAAACAGACTTCTTTAGAGAATTTGCAGATTTTCTGTAAAATCTAGTAGCTACTGTGGATAGCGCTCTTTTTGTCGGTGACTTCAACATTCACACAGATAATACAAATTATTCACTGGGATTAGCATTTATAGACATTCTCAATTCTGTTGGGGTCAGACAAAATACTAACAGACAGAGAGAGAGAGAATATATATATATATATATATATATATATATATAGGCATACATCAAGATAACTTTTTCATGCTACTATATTGTAATGAAACAATTCCACATAAATAAAAAAGGATACATGATGATTAATAGTTTAGTAAAGCTTAATCAAAAGGATATCAGGAAGAATCAAAGGTGAAGGTAAATATACACCCCTTCACTCCCCCGTTTTAGACCAATCTGTGTCCAAATAACCCATGTCCTGTCTAGTGAGGTCGCTACGGAAAGTGGAAGTGTTGATGCATGCTCCCCTGATGGTTCACATTTGTCTCTTCGCCTCTCCATGGACATGCCGGAACCTATAAATTCCGTTCTCCAATGTAAGAGGCTCTTCCACCTTCCACTCACAGCAGGGCATTGATGTGATCCTTGTCAATCTTGTACTTCAGGTTGCTCGACAGTTTCACAAGCCGGAGCTCTTCTGTTGAGTTCACGGTTCTGCAAGCAGACTTGAAAAGATATGCAAAAAAAAAACAATGATTAATCATCCAAATACCAAAGAGCAATGCTCCTAATCCCAAACATCCTCCGACTGCATATAAGACATATTTCCCTATTTTCATAACAGCTTCTTCAGAGGCTTCAACAAATTCTTCTCAAGCCTCTTCTACAAATTCTTCAACGGATTCTGTCGCATCAGGAAAAATGTAACCTACAGTGAAAGCAAACATCCAGGCCAGGGCTAATGCTGACAGCTCTTCTGGACTGGACAGAAAGGGGACACCATTAGACCTAAGCCACACAGAATTTAGATACTCATATCCTGCGAAAATGTCTGTTGTTTTAATTTGGTTTAAAAATGCTTCAATATACTTCTTTTGAACGTTTTTTACCTTTAGTTTGGGGTTATATTCTGTACTATTTTCCAAATTAACACAGCAAGCAACAATTTCACCACAATTGCCATGCTTGCTCTTTTCTGCCGGGTACCATTCAGGGCCTATGGCATGCATAGTTTGATGTGCCATGAATTAACCGTTCTGGGCTTGGCCTGGAGTTCTCTAAACTCTTGCACTGATGGAATTGGTCTTAAAAATTGTCGGAATTGTTTTTCTTGATTGAACCATTCATTGCCTGCAGCCACGTTTGATACCTGGGGCCACATAAACACCTGAGAAGGCCTAAAGTAATTCCATATTAAATCAATGTTCAGAGGCACACTTAAACAGGGCTGGATTAGTAATCTGGCATACCGGCATTTTCCCGGTGGGCCGACGCACTTTGGGGCCGATCAGGGGCGGACTGGCCATCGGGAGAACTGGAACTAAGCTGAAATGAGCCGTCGCATTATGCAGAACGGGCCACAAAACGGCGCCGCAATATGCCGAAGGGGGCAGTGAAATGCAGAAAAGGACAGCGACACCCCCAGCTCAACAACTTTTGGGCCAGTTTCTATGTAAAATCCTGGGCCGATTTCTCTTCCCTGTCCACCCCTGCATGTAAGGTAGTTTTTCTACTTGCTACAATCTCTAAACAGAGGGGGAACATGTTCAAGTGCATCCATGCAGTAACATTGTCAACCATAGAGGTGGCACTATAACATTTATGTTCTAAATGGTCATGCAGCTGTTCAGTTTTGATAATAGACTTGTTGGCAAACATCATGGCAAAATCATACTGTTGCAGCACGTCTAGAAATTTAGCCCAGTTATAATCAGGTCGGACAAAAGACGAATTACAAATTTCCCATGGCATAGTCATTATCTTGGTAAGTTTCCTATGTAAGGAAAGTTTCCTATGTAAAGAAATAATTTTAGTTTAATTTTAATTTTAGAAAAAAATATTTTCTTAAAAATCACTTCTGTTTCACTGAACCTCATGAGTTGCACATGAACTGAAGCTTTTCAACTCAGGCCTTTCAGATGTGCTATACAGCATTCCTTCCAGCTGCACCTTAAACCTCACATCACATAAAACTTTTAAGAGTTTAAAATTCCTTAAAGATCCATAGATATAGCACTTTGTTTTCCTCTCTAGATGATCATTAACCTGTTCTATCCATTTTTCAAAAACATCATAACATAAATGTCAAAGCAATATAAACTGTTGACAATTAACAACAACTGACATGATATATATATATATATATATATATATATATTCAATCAGTTTCAACTTAGACCAATGTCTCCCTTTGAATCCCTAAACAATTCTCTAACCATTTGTTGATTTAGATTTTAAAAAGAATGAACTGTATTATTAAACCACTAAAACAGTCTGAAAATCCAAAATATTATTTGTTAGATAACATTGCACTTTGTTTTTAAATTTCTTAGTTTATTTTTAATAACTCTATTGAATCCTTCTTTTAAAACAGCACAAGCTGTTCGTATTTTCCTCGTATTTTCAGTAAATAATTTCTCACAATGATTTAGTGAAACTATGAGATATAAACATGAGTTTAATAAAAGTATCAGTAGAACAAATTAATCATCTTTAAATCTCAATAGTTCATCAAACATTCTAATGTTTGTTTAATCCATTATTCCTAAAATAGTGATCCAAATTCTGAATACTAAAACTTACAGTCTCCAATGTCAGGCACCCCCTTTGTCTAAGACGGTTCTCAATATCTCACCCCCGAAACAAATCTATAAATAATATTCTTGCGCACAGGGTCAGATTCCTTTGTGGCACAGTGACACAGAATTCTCAGTATTTATCACGTTCATGAGTTTGTTTCTGGAATGCAGTTATCAAAAATGCAGTTGGGTTAAGTGGAACTCTCAATTTTGCCCAATCTCTTTCTTACAGAGACCTCCCTTTTGGTGCTTTCAGCCCAAAGGCATCAGTTCACTCCCTTTACCCATATCACACCTCCCATTTTGGGCTGGTGCCCAGGGCGGTGATGTCCTGTCAAAGGTTGTCCCCCCCCAACCCAAAATAAACTGTAGCCTCTGTGTAAAAGCATAATCTACAGTAAAAACCATTCTACATATTCAAAGTGGTTTTTATTTGTGTCCTGTTGAAATTTGTTCATGCTGATCCAGGAAAAATAGCCCCGGCCCAGAATTCTTTGAACCGTCCGCCTATAGCTATTATAGGCTTCACAGTATTTAATCCAATCAGCGGGGACTCTAGGCCAGAAGTCAATTGCCTGAACCTGCGGTAATTTACTGGAAGGTACCAGACTTTCAACAACAACCTGTACATTTGCTATTCCCAAATCTTATTCCATAAAACTTTGTTTGGGTTAAACGGTTTAAAAGGTTCTAGCCCCACAAGTAATTTATTTCTTTCCACAGGAGTAAGCCTATGCCATTCT
The DNA here is from genome assembly GCF_019703515.2 of Myxocyprinus asiaticus. NCBI lineage: Eukaryota > Metazoa > Chordata > Actinopteri > Cypriniformes > Catostomidae > Myxocyprinus > Myxocyprinus asiaticus. The sequence goes on from NC_059349.1 coordinate 5,510,334, forward strand.
CCTGAGTCTCCCCCAGTGGCTGTATTCAACAGATTTTTAACTTCACTGTAAGGAGTGTGAGTCTGGTTCTCACGCTGGGGGTTGGTACTTGAGGCAGCAGCCACTTGGACAGACTGAGGAGCAAACTCTGGAGCCATGGGGTTTGGCGCAAGAGCCAAGGGCTTACAATCTTTGGTATTGTCTATTATTTCACGGATCTCTTCCCAGCTCATTAAAGTTATATTTTGTATTTTATTATTATTATTATTATTATTCAGAGTCATAATCTCACTACATGAACTCGAGCTAGTTTAAGCACATTCTATCTTATCAAGATTCTATCAATAGGGAAAGTGCAAGCACTTTGATTTTCATGTGCTATCATTGACGGAATCCAGCTAAGTGAGCTGAAATTACTCTCAAACACATTCAGTCCTCCTTTGTTCACCCACCAGCCTTTCTGTAATATGAGGGTACTCTCTGGAAAATTTGTGGAGCGACCAAGGCATTAGGTCACTGTATCATTGCCATCAAGTCGATAACATTTATGTTTGCCGTTTGGTTCCAGAAAGGATTGGTACAGTGCTGGATTTAGGTTTAGACCCTCTGAGGACTTTAGGCATGGGTATCTGACCCATGATGGATGGCTGTCAAAAATCGTTGTTGTGCAACCTTTGGCCCCATTTAGGGAAAAATCAAGGTTCTCCCTATGGCCAGTTTACTTGCTCTTTATTATCTTTGTCAGCTTGACACTGACACTAATCCTAGTGTCTTTTCAGGCAGTCATCTAAGGCTCTTAAATAATATTGAAGCATCTTCCAATGGACCTGACGGTCCCTCATGCTGTAACGGAGTATCCCAAGGGAGACGCATGTATCTGCCAGTCATTATCTCAAAAGGACTGATTTGAGTCATTTTGTTTGGGCTGGCTCTCATGTTAAAAAGAATCATGGGCATAGCCAAGTGCCATCCCCTCCCTTTTTGCTGATCAAAGAATAAGCATATTGTAACAAAGGTTCGTATTTGGTTCAAAGGAGGAAGTGGGAGCCAAGTAAACAATCCAACATAAGGCTCTTTATTGAAACACTTTTCAGCATAACACAAAAGGTTTGCTTTGCAGCATGACGTAAATGCACACACATAAACACTGCTGTGTGCGTCTCCCTCCCCCCTCTCTGCGGACTGGGCCGTCTTTTATCTCCCCCGAATCTCACTGTGTACATAGAAAAAGTAATTAGTAACAATTAATCTCAGGTGGATGTCCTTACCGCTTTCTTTCTCCCCAACCATGCCCTCACCTCCACATACCCCCACCGCCCGACTCAGGCTGGGGGAACCGTCCTGACTGCCTACTCCCCCCCCTTCTGGAGAGGAAGTCAGCGACAGCCATCTGTGTCCCCGGTCTTAGGACTACCTTGAACTTAAATGGCTGGAGTGCCAGACACCAACGGGTGATCCAGGCGTTGGCATCCTTCATGTGGTGGAGCCATTGGAGCGGGGCTGGGTCCAAACAGAAGGTGAATGCTCGTCCCAACAAATAGTATCAGAGAGTGAGGACTGCCCACTTGATGGCCAAACACTCCTTCTCTATGGTGCTGTACTTCATATCTCTCATAGAGAGCTTCCGACTAATGTACAGCACTGGGCGCTCCTCCCCCTCCACCACCAGGGACAGAACATCACCCAGCCCCCTGTCCGATGTGTCCATCTGTAAAACAAAAGAGAGAGAGAAATCAGGAGAATGCAAAAGCGGCCCGCCACATAGTGCAGCTTTTACCTGTGTGAAAGCCCGTTGGCATGACTCCATCCACTGGACCGGGTCTGGAGCTCCCTTTTTATTGAGATCAGTCAGTGGGCAGGCACAAACCTTCGATAATAGCCAGCAAGCCCCAAGAACTGTCTCACCTCCTTTTTGGTCTTAGGTCTCGGGCAGGTCGCAATCACTGCAGTTTTATCAATTTGGGTTCACACCTGCCCATGACCCAAGTGGAACCTCAGATACCGTACCTCCACCCGTCCAATTGTGCACTTCTTTGGGTTTGCTGTGAGCACCGCTCATCGCAGCGACCTCAGAATGGCCTCCAGATGCTGCATGTGCCGCTGCCAATCATTACTATAAATAATGATATCATCCAAATAAGCAGCAGCATATGCAGCATGCAGTCTGAGGACTCGGTCCATAAGACGCTGAAACATTGCTGGGGCCCCAAACAAACCAAACAGAAGGGTCACAAATTGGTGTAATCCAAATGGTGTGGAGAAGGCAGTTTTCTCATGGGACATTGGCATTAAGGGGATCTGCCAATAACCCTTTGTTAAGTCCAGTGTCGAGTAAAAGTGAGCCGTGCCCAACTGATCGAGCAGTTCGTCAATCCGAGGCATTGGATACACGTCAAATTTCAACACCGTGTTGACAAACTCTGTCAAAGGGAACCTCGATCAACAGAAGAGGATGCAATGGCGCTTTTGGATGGCCGGCGGATTCACCAGCTGACATTCACGACATGTCACACAGCACCGGCTAACATCCCTGCGAATGCCTGGCTAATAGAAACGGGCCATGAGATGGCTTATTGTTTTCCCCTGTCCCAAGTGACCTGCCATCGGACTATGATGAGCTGCCTGGAACAACATTTCCCAATGGCTCCTTGGTACTAACAACTGGGTTGTATCTTCTTTTGTCTGAGTATCCTGTGTCACTCGATACAGTCCTGCGTCACTCGATACAACAGAGATCATTTATAATTGAATACGGATATGTGAGTGCAATGCGCGGGTGAAGGTGCTGACCATCAATACTTTCACTTGGTCAAACGCTTGCTTAAGAGTCTCGTCTCGCGTCTGCTCCAGAGGAAAATCCCCAGCAGTAATTCCCCTAAGCTGATGTAGATGGCCCCGGCTTCACCTCCCCCGTCAGCGCATTGCACACCCCACACCATCCCCTGTATTACAGGACCCATCCACACACAACCCTTTTAACAATTCAGGAAAAGCTGGCCAATTAGTACCCAAAATTTGTGGATGGGTGAGGCGGGAATTAACCATGGCCTCAATATTATGCTTTTGACCCCAAAATAGAATAGTGACAGTCACTGCAGGATAATCGTAAATATCCCCGTGCACACACCTCACCTTCACCTGATTATTTGTATTCAATACCCCATTTTGAACCAAGCATTGATGAATACAGGTTTGGTTACAACCTGAATCCACCAAGGCTTGGTATGTACCCCACCAATACTCACGGGTATTTGGTACGTCCCAGCTCAATCGGGGGCGGCCTGTGGAGTGTCAGGGACCTGGATCATCGTACCCACCTCCATCACCAGGCATTGTTCGCGAATGTGACACGGCTCCCCACAACTCCAACAGACCGGCCCGGACCTCACACCCACACTAGTGGCAGCAGCTTCCCCCACCTGAGAGGAAGAATGGGTAGAGCCAGGGGAGAGATAAACAGAAGGGTCAATACACCTAAATCACAAAATTCGGGGCACCCCTATCTGAGTGGATGATTTTGAGGAGCTGCTGGAAGCGGACATGCACCTGCAGGTGCCTTTAAGAGCTCTGAACACCCACGTTACTTGACAAGTGAAAAGTCTTGCACCAACAATCATAAAATGATTTTACAGTGCATAAAATCATGCAGATACGGGTCAGGAGCTTCAGTTAATGTTCACATCAACCATCAGTATGGGGAAAAAATTTGATCTCGTGATCTGATTTGGAATGTGTCATGATTGTTGGTGACAGATGGGCTGGTTTGAGTATTTCTGTAACTGCTGATCTCCTGAGATTTTCACACACAACAGTCTCTAGAATTTACTCTGAATGGTGCCAAAAACAAAAAACATCCAGTGAGCGGCAGTTCTGTGGCCAGAAATGCCTTGTTGATGAGAGAGGTCAACAGAGAATAGCCAGACTGGTTCAAACTGACAAAGTCGACGGTAACTCAGATAATTGCCCTGTACAACTGTGGTGAGAAGAATATCATATCAGAATGCTATTCTGAGATGCAGGTTGGCGCTGTTTTGGTGGCACGAGGGGACCTACACAATATTAGGCAGGTGGATTTAATGTTGTGACTGATTGGTGTATTCTCTGGTTAAAGGAATAATTCACCCAAAAATTTAAAAATCTGTCATTATTTACAGTATTTGCACTCCTGTTCAACTCAAATACAGTATGTTACATCAGACACTTAATGCCAGGTTTTACTTTAATGACTTGAAAGATTAAATGACATTGGACATCATTGAAATCAAATGTGTCTGATATGCCATATTTGAGAAAAGTACTTAATCAGCCGAAACTCTTTCCACATGAAGGGCAGAAGTACGGCTTCTCTCAGTATGGGGAATTCTAAAACTGTAAAACTCATTCCACAATGTGAGCACTTAATGGTATTCACCTGTATGAATTATTTCGTGCCTTTTCAAGTATGTGACTCTAGTAAAGGCTTTCCCACACTCAAAGCACACATGAAGTTTCTCACTGGTATGTATTTTCTGGTGCTCTTTTAAACTGTGGATCCATAAAAAGTTTTTACCACAGTTAGAACACACATGGGGCCTCTCATTTGCATGAGTTTTGAGGTGTTTTTGTAGAAGACTCGCCTCAATTAAACTCTTGCCACACTGAGAACGTCCTGGTTACTTGCGTAACCTCCATTCCCTGATGGAAGGAACGAGATGTTGTGTCGATGTAGTGACACTAGTGGTCACTCTTGGGAGCCCGAGACACCTCTTGTCTTTGATAAAAGGCCAATGAAAATTGGTGAGTGGTATTTGCATGCCACTCCCCCGGACATATGGGTATAAAAGAGCTGGTATGCAACCACTCATTCAGGTTTTATGTTGGGAGGCCGAGACAAGGTCCGGCCATTTCAGCATGTAGTTCAGCGTTGTGGCAGGAGGGACATAACGTCTCGTTCCCTCCATCAGGGAACGGAGGTTACGCAAGTAACCAGGACGTACCCTATCTGTCACTCACTCGACGTTGTGTCGATGTAGTGACACTAGGGGTCATGCTGACCATGTGGAGAAGTCTCATGGTAGATCCTACCCAACGGGGGAGGAGTTATTACAAACATGGAGACTGTGGCAGAGGGGGCTCTGCCCAAGGAAGATGCAGTTTGCCAACAGGGAAACGAATTAGCAGAAGATACACATCGCATGGGGTTACCTTACAGGGAACCGCCACATGCGAAGCACCTACCCCAGAACAGGGCTCTTAGTTAGCACATGTACTGAGCAGGCAACGAGTCTCTCCGAAAACCCGACTGCCACAGGGCTCGGAGGAAGTCAACCAGGGAACATAGTTTGTGAACACTACTGGGAATTAATGGCACACGTCTTCAGCTCAGAGGAGGTGAAAGGCACTATGTGCAAGCGATACACCCGGCCGGCTATCCCGGGTTTATCTGCTTGTATTGCGTGCCACTACCTGGGACGAAACCGGTTCCACCCAGAGGTTGTAGAACCTTGCAAAGGTGTTGGGTGTTGCCCAGCCCGCTGCTCTGCAAATGTCTGTTAGCAAATGTCTGTTATAGCGGCCCAGGAGGCCGCTATACCCCTGGTAGAATGGGCTCGTAGCCATACCGGGGGCTGCACGTCCTGGGCGTGATATGCCATAGCTATGGCGTCAATGAGCCAGTGGGCGATACTCTGCTTGGAGACAGTGCTTCCTTTCCACTGTGCACCAAAGCAGACAAAGAGCTGCTCAGAGATCCTAAAGCTCTGTGTGCGATCCAAATAGATGCGTAAAGCACGCACCGGACACAGCAACGACAGGGCTGGGTCTGCCTCCTCCTGGGGCAGCGCTCGCAGGTTCACCACCCGGTCCCTAAAAGGGGTCGTGGGAACCTTGGGCACATAGCCCAGTCGGGGTCTCAAGATCACGTGAGAGTAGCCCAGACCAAACTCTAGGCATGTTTCGCTGACAGAGAACGTTTGCAGGTCTCATACCCTCTTGATGGAAGTAAGCGCAGTCAGGAGGGCAGTCTTCAAGGAGAGTGCCTTAAGCTCAGCTGACTGCAAAGGCTCAAAGGGGACTCTCTGTAGACCCTGAAGAACCACAGAGAGGTCCCATGAGGGAACGAGGCGCGGTCTGGAGGGGTTCAGCCTCCTGGTGCCTCTCAGGAACCTGATGATCAGGTCGTGCTTCCCTAAGGACTTACCGTCCACTGTGTCATGGTGTGCTGCTATAGCAGCAACGTACACCTTCAAGGTGGAAGGGGACAGCCGCCCTTCCAAACTCTCCTGCAGGAAGGAAAGCACCGATCCGACTGCACATCTCTGGGGGTCTTCCCGTCGGGAAGAACACCACTTAGCGAATAGATGCCACTTTAAGGCATACAGGCGCCTCATAGAGGGGGCCCTAGCCTGAGTGATCGTGTCTACCACCACAGGTGGAAAAAAGGTGGACGGTGGTCGTGATGACGACCGTGCACACTGGGTATATGACCCAGGGAAGGAGGAAACCACTCTTTTGCTGAACTGTTGGGTACCGCAGCCACTTGGGCATGCGGCAAAATCAAATAAAAAGGTAACAAAAGATTCTCCACTGGGCCTTCCACTGGGGGATGGAGTGGTCTTACTACCAGCTCCAGTGCAGTGGGTTCCGTCGACCCAGGGTCGCCCATTTCAGGGGCGCTTTGACGACCTTCGTGGGTTCTTGGCGGCCGGCAGTGAGACGGGTGGCATCTGCTTCCTGCGGTGGGCTCCACGCCGGGGTCGGGCTGAAGGGACGGGCTGCGGTGGTGCCGGTGCAGTCACCGCAGGGGGACGCCCTTGGCGACGAGCAGACGGGGTGCGGGATCTTGAGCCGCGCCGGGGCAGGATATGCTGGATAGCCTCCGTCTGCTGCTTCACTGTTGAGAACTGCTGGGCAAAGTCCTCGATGGTGTCGCCGAATAGGCCAGCCTGGGAAATGGGGGCAGCAAGGAACCGTGTCTTGTCGGCCTCACCCATCTCGACCAGGTTGAGCCAAAGGTGGCGCTCCTGGACCACTAATGTGGACATCGTCTGCCAGAGAGACCGCGCCATGACCTTCTTCGCTTGGAGAGTGAGGTCGGTTGCCGAGCACAGTTCCTGCATCAGATCTGGGGCGGAACTACCCTCGTGCAGTTCTTTCAGCACCTTGGCTTGGTGGACCTGCATGAGAGCCATGGCGTGCAGGGCAGAGGTGGCTTGTCTAGCAGCGCTGTAGGCTTTGGCCGTCAGGGACGACGTGAACCTACAGGGCTTGGACGGGAGCTTTGGGCGTCCGCGCCAGGTGGCGGTGCTCTGCGGGCATAGGTGCACCGCGAGCACCTTATCCACCGGGGCAATCGCCGTATAGCCCCTGGCCGCCCCACCATCGAGGGTAGTGAGGGCGGGGGAACTGAGAAATCAGGACCAGGCAGTAAAAGGTGCATCCCACGATTTTGTCAGCTCCTTGTGCACTTCCGGGAAGAAAGGCACTGGAGCGGGGCGTGGCAGCTTTGAGCGCCGCCACGAGCCCAGGAACCAATCATTGAGCCGCGAGGGTTCAGGGGAGAGCGGAGGGTTCCACTCTAGCCCGACGCTCGTGGCCACCCCAGGAAAGCATGTCCATCATCTCTGCATCAGCCTGTGACTGGGCAATCATCCCAGAAGGGGGGAGCCCAGCTGAGGCTTCTGCGTCCGACTGGACAAGCCCGCTCTCCGATGCTGCGGTCGAGAGCTCATCAGCTTTGCGGGCTCCGAACAAGAGGTCGAACTCGCCGTGAGATGAGCCAGCAGACTCATCCGGAAGCCCGATCGGGGCAGACAAGCGTGCTGGGGAATGGGAGGTCCACGGGGGGATACCCGGCGGAGGCGGTCCCATAGGGGTCCCCAAATCACTAGCCGCGCTGGCCTCAAACCCGTAGGTAGAAGGACCGAGGCGGTGAGCCTCTGGGGTGGTTTACGAAAGCAAGCCGCGACCGCAACGTTGCCATGGTCATGTTCTCGCAGTGAGAACATGAACCATCCACGAACGCTGCCTCCGTGTGGGTCGGACTCAGACACGAAAGACAGCGATCGTGACCGTCTGAAGTTGAGAGGTAACGGCCGCAACCAGGAATAACACACAATCGGAAAGACATCTTTAAAAAGACGTGTCTTTAAAAAGACGTTCCGTGTGTGCCGCTCTTTTAGAGAATTATACTCTTTCTGGAAAATATACTCTCTTTTTTCTACCGAAGCACTCAGGGGTGTTCTCTGCAGTGCACCAGTGCAGAGGAGGGAGAAGCCGCTGAAATGCGCCGTCAGATCCAGCAGAGGTGAATGAACAGTCAGCTCAGTAGACATCGACTGTTCGGCTCCAAAGAGAAAATTTGAATGAGTGGTTGCATACCAGCTCCTTTTATACCCGTATGTCCGGGGGAGTGGCATGCAAATACCACTCGCCAATTTTCAGTGGCCTTTTATCAAAGACCAGAGGTGTCTCGGGCTCCCAAGAGTGACCCCTAGTGTCACTACATCGACACAACGTCGAGTGAGTGACAGATAGGGAACAATAGTGTGTTTTTATTTATTTGGTGAAAGGCTTCTCTCCAGAGTGAACTCTAAAGTGACTCATAAGTTGTTCTTTAGATGTGAAACTCTCTTTACATTGAAGGCAGTTGAAAAAAAACTTGGGCTCCAGTTCTTCGACATCTTTTTTGTGGGAAATTTTTAGTCTCTGAGCAACTAAAAGGTTTTTCTTCGGTTTTGAAATGAGGTTACTCATACTGATGTTCCTCTAATGTCAGTTCTTGACTTTTCTCTTTCACTTCCATCAGGTCTAAAATGAACATATGAAATTGTTAAAATTCAATTCAAGAGTGACAAATGTGACATGAACAGAAAAAACAGTGACTCCAGTTTAATGGCAAAAGCTAAATGCCTTTTTTATGTAATCCATAATTCTATTTAGTAATGCACCGAAAAAAATTTTTTGGCAGAAACCTAAAATTCTGGAGACACCGGGCCGAAAACCGAAAATGCTTTACATATATTGTCACACCTGAGACTTATGCCCTAGCGGCCACCAGAGGTCACTAGGTGTTTAAGAGACTTTTAGTTTGAAGTTTTGTTTACCTTGTTGTGTCCCTGTCAGAGCATGTGATGTGACCCTCTCAGGTCGCTCAGTGCCGCTCGCTCAACCCAGAATGCGCTTCGTGATATGCTGGTTTGGGAATCTGCGAAATAAGCAATAGACCTGATGTTATGGAGCTCTAACATTGTTTTAGTGAAGTTGCAAACCTTATAACCTAAATAAATGCAAAGTATAAATCAAAGCTAAGAACGAGGAAATTGAAAGGGAGTGTGGAGAGACCATGAGAATTAGCAAATATTCCTTTTGGAATCGTACGTGTCACATTGCCAGAGAGCACGAGGATGTGCTATGCGATAGTGCAGCAAAAGGTGAGCTAGTAGACTACACTACTATTTGATAATAAATGAATAGATAAGTAATGTGTCTTGTTGTTTTGCCATCATGTCGGTGCAGCTTCCAGCTAGATGCAGGCTCGGTTCTGCGATGTTGCGAACGTTAGAGCACCCTCAATTAAATATGTAAGATTAATAATACTGTACATTGGCAAAGCATTTTTCCTTGAATCCTGGCGAACACTCACAAAAAAATCCCTGCATCAAAATTAATAAACATGTATGATCTTGCAGATCAGTGTGTCCTAATTTGCAGGCGAAGCATTCTGCTTTCATGCCTTCATTGTACAATTCAGCATTTGATTGGTAAAGATTTCTGCTCTCGCAAAGAGAATTTCATTGTGGAATAATCTCACTTAATCGGCCGCCTGTTGCTTTCAATTTCTGCTCTGGGATAAAGTGGCACATAACTGCTGGTCAGTTTCCCAAAGCCAAATCCACACCTTAATGAGAAGTGAAATGTAAAAAACTGACTCTAGATTAGTGGTTACGGAAAACATCTTCTGACATCGTTTGCTCCATTCATGCACAGAAAAAAAAACTTTTCTTAAACGAAGGCATTGTAATTTGTGAATTAAATAATGTTTATTTGTTTTAGGATCATTAAACATGATTTCATCTAATATATATATATATATATATATATATATATATATATATATATATATATATATATACATATTGTTCAAAATCTCGCTTTATGCAGGACAAATATTTTTTTATTTGTTAAATCCACAGTTAAACCTTGCTGTACATATAAAGAGCGCATGCACAACACATGATCTTTTAATGCATATAAAGTCCAGATTCACTTTATAATGCTTTAAAAATATCAAGGAAAAACAAAGTGGGAACATGATATCTACTAATATGCTAATTATTATATAATTAACCACAGTCCTTTAGATTGCATACAATTCGTACATATCACATTGTAGGGAATATTAATCAAGCAACAATACTGAAAAAGAGAAAAACATTCACTGCTCATTTCTGGATAACTTAAAATCAACTGAACACAAAATTAGGATGAGAAATTGCTCATTTTAATTTACAGACCTAAAGTCTGATTCATTAAATCGTAACCTATTAATGTATCAAATCTACAGTATAATCATTCCGTGGCGACAACTGAAGAACAATTATGAATTTCACTTCTACCTGTATTTCCTGGTACCAGTCCATGATTTCATTATTGCCATAAATGACTTCAACAATCTTTGAAGTTGAAAAGATTGTGTTTTTCTGGGTCGGTTGTGTCACTCGGGTCCAGTTTGAACTGAAAAGTGCAAATTTGCGCTTATACGAGTTTCCGTGCCAACACATGTTTTATCACTTGTAGAGGCATGTTTGACTTGTTTAAAGTTAATAATGGTAATTTAGAACTGAAATTTTTAAGGCATTATTTGAAGATGTTCAATGACATATGTGCTAACAGAGAAATATTTGACTGATTACAAATGATAAGGAAGATCTGGTTCACCCGATTATCTAATAGCCTTTGTAAACCAGTCCAAAATAAACAGTGAGATTTTATATACTACAACACAACAATACAATCACATAATTTCAGATGTGAACATTACTAATCATTTGATAATTTAATAAATGTCGGCCTATAGTCTATATATTCCACCCAGAGGGGCAGTTGCTTGGGCCACTGTAGCTACCCCCTGTGTACGTGCTTGGAACCAAGTATACTACAGAGAATTTCATGTCAGAGCGGGATTTGAGCGAATGCTTTTTTTACGTGAGCGTGAGCGGAACTTGAGCGGAGCGTCTGCTTGGGCCGTGAGCGGCTGAGTGGAGCGCACATGCATGGAGCGGGTTATTGAGCGGAGTGTCACACCGCACCGCTTCGCTCACATGCTCTGGTCCCTGTTCCTGGTTCCTGCCCTGATTGTTCCCAGCTGTTTCTCATTTACCTTGTTTGCCCCAATGTATTTAATGTCCTTGTGCTTGCTTTTGTCTTTGTCAGTTGTTGTTTCCTGTTATCCCCATGGATGTAACGTTTGTTTCAGTTCCAGATTTTTAACTTTGTTTTGTTCCTGTGTTTTCTTATTAATTAAAGCTGCACATAGATCCTACTCTTCCTGCATTCATTACATATATACAGGGTTGGGGAGTAACGGAATACATGTAACGGGATTACGTATTTAAAATACACAATATCAGTAACTGTATTCCACTACAGTTACAATTTAAATAATTGGTAATTAGAATACAGTTACATTCAAAAAGTATTTTGATTACTGAAGAGATTACTTTGCATTTTATTGTCATTTGTTTCATTTAATATTTAGTGCCTTCAGATGGAAAACATTTATACATATAAATGATGCGATCCAAAGTGCATTTGAACAGCGGTGAAACACTTTCTTATGATGTGTTACATTCATACGAGCAGACAGAGAAGTAAGTTTGAAGTAAGTTTGGAGCAGAAGAAATAGACATAAACCTTGTGTAAATTGTCAGCTTTACGCTAAGCTAAAATGCTATTTCTGGCCATTTTACATGCACATGTTACCAGGCACGATCATATTTTTTTATCAAGAAAATTCACGTTGGATCATAATGTATTTTTTTCTAGTAATACCTTTGATATCAGGGCAAAAAGCGTATTCTTGATAATACGTTTTGTATTGTTTTCCTGTAAAAATATCTAAAAATCCTTAAAACAAGATCAATTTGATTTATTTTGTTTTAGAAACAACACTACATAAGATATTTAGGTTTTTCAGAGAACGTATTTTTAACATGTGTATTTTGTCTTACTGTACTGGCAGAGTTTTTATAATCAAAACAAGTGAAAAATTCTACCAGTGCTGAAGAAGTAATCCAAAGTATTTAGAATACGTTACTGACCTTGAGTAATCTAACGGAATACATTACAAATTACATTTTACAGCATGTATTCTGTAATCTGTAGTAAATACATTTCAAAAGTAACCCTCCCAACCCTGCATATATATATATATATATATATATATATATATATATATACATATTTATATTTATATATATGTACCAACAGAATGTGCGTTTGCATTTTAAATTTCACCACAGTGTGCTTTCATATACTGTAGTCCTTTGAGTGTTTTTGTGCTGTTGTGCTCGTTCGTTTGGGCACATACATACACACACTGTACAGATGCGCATCTCAGTTATAAGCACAATCTTCCGAGCAAACACAGAACGTTCTGATGACGTTGCCTGATAGTCATCTTTTCCTCAGCACGACTATTTTATGACAACGTTGTGATGACGTCTTGGTAAAGTTCAGGTTTTTTAAATCTTGGCAAACATTCCAGAAACATTGTGACCGCATCCTCAAATAATGTTGATTATTAATCCCTTGGAGAATGTTGTAACGACGTGATACCATGATCTGCAGATGATTTATGCAGTCACTTATTTTGTTGAGGCATAGGCTATGACATTTGGACACCTTATGGCAAATCTCTGTCAAAGGGAAATGTAACACACCTGCCAAGCATTTAACTTAAATTAATATACGTTCTAATCATTGTATTAATTTTGTGGAGACTTTCAACACTATCATACGCTGCCTGGCCAAAAAAAAGGTCACATACTCTATTTCGTTGGACCGCCTTTAGCTTTGATTATGGCACGCATTCGTCATGGCATTGTTTCAACAACCTTATGCAATGTCACAACATTTATTTCGTCCAGAGTTGCATTCATTTTTGGCCGAGATCTTGTATTGATGATGGGAGAGTCAAACCACTCCATAAAGTCTTCTCCAGCACGTCCCAAAGTCTTTCAATGGGGTTAAGGTCAGGACTCTGTGGTGGCCACTTCATGTGTGAAAATTATTCCTCATGCTCCCTGAACCACTCTTTCACAATTTGAGCCCGATGAATCTTGGCATTGTCATCCTGGAATATGCCTGTACTGTTAGGGAAGAAAAAAATCAATTGATGGGATAACCTGGTCATTCAGTACATTCAGGTATTCAGCTGACTTCATTTTATTGCCACATAACATTGCTGAGCCTAGACCTGACCAATTGAAGCAACCCCAGAGCTTGTACAGTGGGCACTATGCATGATGGGTGCATTGCTTCATGCGCTTCCCTTCTTGCCCTGACGCGCCCATCACTTTGGAACAGGGTAAATCTGGACAGACCACGTGACCTTTTTCCATTGCTCCACTGTCCAATTTCTATGCTCCCTTGCAAACTGAAGTCATTTTTTCGATTTGTGGCCACACAGTTGTTTAGTCCCAATCCTGTAAGTTCTCGTAGCATTGTGCATGTGGAAATGCTCTTACTTTCACTATTAAACATAGTCGTGAGTTCTTTTGTCGATTTTTTATGATGTGACTTCAAGTGTTTTAGTGATCTTCGATCACGATCACATTTCTTCTGCGAAGCTGATGGTTCACCACTATCCTTCCAGGTTTTAATAATGCATTGGACAGTTCTTAACACAATTCCAGTGATTTCAGCAATCTCCTTAGTTGTTTTCTTTGCTTGATGCAGGCCAATAATTTGCCCCTTCTGAAACACAGTAACATCTTTTCCACGACCACAGGATATGTCTTCCGACATGGTTGTTTAAGAAATGAGAAGCTACACACTTCATCAGTTAGGGTTAAAAGAACTGTTTCCAGCTGAAACATATGAATTACTGCAATAATTTTCCAATCATAGGCTCTTAAGTATCTGCTTATTTAAATCCAAACAGTGACTTTTTTTTGGCCAGGCTGTGTACTTCAGTGGCAAATCTCTGCCAGCAAAAGAACAATATAGCACATATTTTACCTAAATAAATGTTGATTTTTCATAATATTGTTTGAGGTTTAATTGGTGCACAAGACAATTTTCTCTTTGAATTTAAAACCATTATCTGACTAGAGCAGCTCACGCAGAGAATCGGAATGTGTCTCTCTTTGATCTGTAACAGCCGACTTACACTACACTCTATAAATCTACTTTTATTAGTTGTTTACGTAGTTGTTTACTCATTCAAATGTCAGTTTGGAGATGCTATGTATTGGATTTTTGTGGGGGTTTTTCCCTTAATTTTGTAAATGTCCTGTTTGGTACATTTCCGTACGACCACCAGTCTTCTGTGAGGCGGCCTGAGGTAAAATCTCAGATATATTTAAATAGTTCCCTATTAGCTACTTTAATTTGGTCACTTAATACTTTCATATTTTAAATTATTTAACTGTAGTGAAGTGTTTCTTCATTTTAGAATCCAAATGCTGCTCGCGCTTCATCCATGACAGTTAATTGAGTCTGGATTCTGCGCCATGAGAGATTTTAAAACTGTCATTACCTTCTCAAAGACTGTTTTAACTCTGCAGCTTTTTCTGCACAATTCACCACAGAGACCAATATGAGTACTGCAAATGTTTAAGCCTCACATTTCATTATAATAGTCGTTGCTGATACTTGTATTGTTTTGGCTTTATTGCAAGAGCTCCAATTCGTGAGGACATGAAAACATGAGATGTTGGTCTTTCACCTGGACCAAAGAATGTTCCAATCCTGACTACACAACATCATACTTCTCTCTGCATTTATATAGATGGATGTCTACTAGCACATAGTGCTTTCAGAAAGTACTCAGATCCCTTCAGTTTTTCACATTTTGTTATGTTGCAGCCTTAAATCAAAAAACAGATTTTTAATAACTTTGCAAATGTATTAAAAAGAAAAACTGTAATATCATAAATATCTATAAATTAATAATTTAAAGCATTTTAGCATAAGGCTGCAACATAACAAAATGTGAAAATTGAAGGGGTCTGAATATTTTCTCAATGCACTCTATGCTCCATTCAGACCCTGTGTCTATTCAAATGTTTCTATGGCTTTTTTAAATGTTTCTCTCCCTCTCTCTTTTTTTTTTTTTTTTTCTATTTCGAGAAAAAATGTGCCACCCAAACCACAAATACGTATTTGATTAGATGCTGATAAGTCAAACTATGACTGTCATATCACACATTGTTACTTTTGAACAGAAAACCTTCCTTTAAAATAGAGCATGATGCTATGTGACAAAAAGCAAAATAGTGGCATAATTTAAACTAATAGTTGTTTTACAGTGGTGAATTCTCAGGGCCAGCAAAGCCTTCTCTGCTGGACTAACATGCCAAATAAATAAATATTTTTCACCCTTTCATTCTCAATCACCTTTTTGCCTATTTATTTTTAATCGCTTTCCACTCTTAATTAATCTTCAAACAAATAGAGAAAAACTAAAAGATTATCCATTCAGAATTTATTCCTTGATACTTACAAGCAAAGTGTGACAACTGTTTCACAAATCACATGTCGGAAGCAGCACATGAGTCTGAGCTCCACCCCCTCAGGCCTTCAGAATTTCTACAGAATCCCTCAACAGTGCAAATGAATGGGCAACTAAAGTCAGACTGTCAGATTCATCAGCCAATCAGATTGATTTATTTGTTCTGGTGGGTGTGATCTTTAGGATATGTCCCGGTCAAGGCCTTCTAGCTGGCCTTGAGTGATGCAATCACGCTTTAAGTGATGTAATTTGAAAGCAAAGAGCGTGAGATCTTGCTAACAGTCAGCTGTTATCACTGCTGCTATTGCCATTGAGAAAGAGATCCTTATGATCGTGTGATTGCTTAATTTATTAAACAGGAAAGGAGGACTGATTTTCACTTCAAGTAAATTGGCAAGTTTTTGCATTGTTATAGCAACATCAGGAGTTTTCTAAGTGTAAATTAGGCTGCTTGAGCATTCAGTGTTGGATCAAGTTTTGAAAAGTAGTGCTGTGTTCCATTCAACTCGGAAAGTCGGATTTTACAACTTCCTACTAGGTAAAGTGCAATGGAATGCATCTTGAAGTCAGAATTACAACTTGTAGGCTCATGCAGAAATTCTCAACTCCGATTTTGCCGATGCCGATTACAAACATGTCGACACTCAGGGAGATATACAAAGTAAGTGATAAACATTCACTTTATTAAGTAATATTGATAAATGAGTTAATTCCACATTACATGATATTAAAGCTTGTTTAACAAACACCTGCAGAAGCAGGTGTATAAAACATTATAATCTCTTTTGATAATCGTACACCTGAAGCACAAATGCTAGCCCTGCAGCATTGTTTATCAGTTGTGTTGCTAGGAGACATCTCTAATGAGAGTCAAACCCCTGCTAAGCTAACGGGAGCATTGCAGTTCCGAATATCGGGGAATGGAATGCATTTATGGTCGGAGATATCAAGTAGGAATATCCCGCATCCAACTTGAATGGAACGCAGCATAACTGTGTACCCTGACGAAACGAAATTTATTGCAAGCAACATTTAAATCACAAATATTATTCGATAGATTTTTCCAGGTATTATAGACCTCCTTGTTAGATTCATATGAAAAATTATGATTTTTGAATGTCTGTTCGGGAGACGTTCATTTCACAAAACAGTCATGCTGCAGTTAAAATTAGGCTTGCTTGAGCATTAAGTGTCGTTTCAAGTTCTGGCTTTTGTGCATGGACGTGTTTTTAAAATGTCAGTTGGTATTACTAGTTAGCTGCGATATAATGTATGATGCCCAAAGGCATAGGGTGTCTTATTCATTGTGAAACTGTGTTTTCTTAATGACATGAATCACACTGAAGGCATAGACTTTAAATGCACGGCCTGCCGCTGGTTGTTTATCTCAAAACTATATAAATAATTTGACAGTTTTAAAGTAAAGATGAGATTGGTAAAACAAGTAATAATATTAGAGACATTTAACTCTTATTACACTTTTGTTTTCTTTATTTGATGTCTATTGTGATGAACAACTGGTAGAAATGTAAGGAAAATTACTGCAAAATGGTGGATGCCATTTCCTTTATCTACACATTTCGTCCAGTCTTGACCAAAATTTAGTCAATTGATCTTGCCTGTTAGCATACCTGACAAAAGTGATCAAATTGTGCTATTGTTCTGTATCTGTACATATTTAGCTGCATAATCAGTGGTAGCAGCAAAATGTACTGTTTGCTATAAACGTTTTAAATGATCAAAATTTCACTTGTTACAGTTTTAATAAATTAAAGTTATTTGCTTTTGACAGTGGAATTAATTATTAATGTTTAAATTCTATTCCAGCTATTAGTCTATATAATTTTGAAAATCATTTGATTTCTTAAAAAAATAAAAAATAAAATAAAAAAAATCCACAAAATGTATTGATTGATAATGTATGGCTGCATTAAGAGTAGAAATAAAGCATGGTTATATTTTTGTCCCTGGGATGTAATTGGGGTCTGAAAGGGTTCCTCAAATTTCACAATGCAGCACATGTAAGTGTAACATTTATTTTAAAGTTTTAAATTTAAAACTTTGATTAGTTAAATCTGCTAGAATTTGCTAATTTACATCAGGTGTACCAGTGTGTGTTATGTCTGAACAATGGTTTGAACCCAAATGCTGAACACAGACATGGAAAGAGAGAGTATGATAAAATGGTATTTAAAATAAACTGGAATAGATGAAATATTAGCAGACAAGTGATTGAACTGTCGCTGGAGGCTGAGGGCTGGACAGGCAGGAGGTAATGACAGAGCGGTGAGCTGGATGGTTCGGCGTGGCAGGATGATGGAGTGGATCTTAAGATGACTGAAGAGGTAAGATGGATATAGCTAGGCAGGTTGGATGGTGGATCTGAGGCACAGGGAAACACGAACGAAAGCAAGAACAAAGACTGAAATGAAATAGCAGAGAAAACTAAAAGCTAGTTGGCCTTAGCATAAGTACCACTCTAGTTGACTGAACAATCTGGCGATGAATGACTGAGAACTCCGGGTTTAAGTGCAGGCTAGTGATGAGATGACGACTTGCAGGTGAGAAGTAATAATTGGGGTAAATCTGGCATGCCACCGGAACAAACCAACTAAGACGAAAAGGGGGGAGACACAGACAGAAAAGCCCACATCCTGACAGTACAACCCTCCCCTCCCCCTCAACAGGAGCCTCCTGGCGACCTACCAGGCTTGTCAGAGTGGGATCGGTGGAACTCCCGGATGAGAGATGGGTCCAGAATGAAGGAACGGGGCACCAAAGTTCGTTCCTCAAGTCCATGTCCTTCCCAGTCCACCAGGTACTGAAGTTCACGTCCCTGTTGGATGTCCAGTAACCGGCTGACGGTATAGGCCGGATGGAGGGGGATTGGTCGGAGGGCAAAGTGGACGGTCCTGCATTGGTTTGAGCTGAGAGACATGGAACGTGGGGTGGATCTTCATAGATCTGGGTTATTTGAGCTTAACGGCAGAGGACTTGATGATTTTCTCGATAATGAAGGGGCCAAGGTAATGGGGGGACAGCTTCCTGGACTCCATTCTTAACGGGATGTTTCTGGATGACAACCATACCTTCTGACCTGGCTGGTAATTGGGAGCAGGAGTCCAATGGCAGTCAGCAAGGTGACTGTTGTCAGCCAAACGGAGGGCAGAATGAACATCTCTCCAGATCTTATGACAGCAATTGAGGTGAACTTGTACAGATGGAACAGCAATGTTATTCTCCTGGGCTGGAAACAACGGAGGCTGGTATCCCAAGTAACACTCAAAAGGAGACATGCCCCGTGGCTGAGCTGAGGAGGGAGTTGCAAGCGTACTCAATCGAAGCAAGGTGGGTACTGCAGCACAAGGGATTACGGGCCATTACACATCGTAATGCTGCTTCTAACTCCTGGTTGATTCTCTCTGCTTGCCCATTGGATTGAGGATGGAAGCCAGAAGATAAACTCACTGATGCTCCAAGAGCCCAGCAGAAGGCTCTCCAGACTTGGGAGGTGAACTGTGGTCCATGATCAGAGACCATGTCCATTGGGATGCCATGGAGATGGAAGATATGTAATGCCAGCAGATCAGAGGTCTCACGGGCTGTCGGGAGTTTGAAGAGTGCTACGAAATGTACTGCCTTGAAGCGGTCAGTGATGGCATGGATGATGGTTTAACCTTGTGGGGGGCAATCCTGTAATGAAGTCGAGGGTGATGTGTGACCTGGGAACTGCAACTGGGTGATGTGCAACTGGGAATAGGCAATGGGTGAAGCAGACCAGCTGGAGGATGATGTGAAGCCATTCCACAAGCACATACAGAACAGGCAACAACAAAGGCTCGAGTATCACTGTCCATGGTAGGGCAGAAGTGTCTTGTAAGAAAGTCTAGGGTGCGACTGGCACCTGGGTAACAGGTGAACGGGGAGGCATGACCCTACTACACACCACACAATGAATTGATGAGTCGGGTCAGGCTGGATCAACACCAGAGCTGATGTGAACAAATCCTTAAGTTTAGAAAAGGCTTGATCTGCTTCAACAGTCCAACAAGAAGGGGCGGAAGATGATGTGAGCTTGGGTGAGGTGCGGCCACAGGACTGTAATCCCTGATGAATTGATGATAGAAGTTTGCAAAACCCAGAAAGCTCTGTAGTTGTTTTATGGAGGTAGGTTTAGGCAATTCTGCCACTGCTTGGATTTTTTCTGGATCCCCGTCTTCACCTGCCCACCCTCAATTATGTAGCCCAAGAAATTGACCAAATTAACATGAAATTCACATTTCTCTGCTTTGAAAAATAGTCGATTTTCTAAAAGTCTTTGCAGTACCTAAATGACATGGCTGATGTGTTCTGAAGGGGTGCACGAAAAGATCAGGATATTGTCGAGGTAAACGAAGATGTGGTTGAGGAAATCATGAAGGACATCATTCACCAAGGCTTGGAACACTGCCGGGGCGTTAGTGATTCCGAAAGGCCTCAAGATATTCAAAGTGCCCAGGGGTGTGTTGAAAGCGGTCTTCCATTTGTCCCCTTCTCGAATTCTCACCAAGTGATAGACATTATGCAAATCCAGTTTAGTGAAGACAGTGGATCCGTGAAGTGGTTCAAAGGCAGAGTTAATGAGAAAGAGGATACTTGTTTTTGATGGTGATGTTGTTGAGGCCACGGAAGTCAATGCAAGGGCGGAGGGTGCCATCTTTCTTAGCCACAAAGAAGCCCGCACCAAGGGGTGAAGAGGAAGAGCGGATTATGCCAGCAACAAGGGAATAGTGTATATATTTCTCCACGGCCTCTCGTTCAGGTCGGGAGAGGTTATACAAATGACTGGTGGTCAAAGGGGCTGCAGACAGAAGATCTATCGAGCAGTCATAGGGGTGATGAGGTGGAAAAGAGAGGGCCCGGTCATTTCTGAAGACCACACCCAAGCCATGATACTCCGAAGGATTAGTGGATAGATCCAAGGATTCCTGGGCGGGTGGCATAACAGCGACCTCTGCTGGAGATAGAGCAGACTGCAGACAGGAGGAGTGGCAGGATATACTCCAGTTAATTATTATCTTGTCCAGTCGATGTGTGGGTTATGAATTCGTTTCCAGGTATGTCCTAAGACCAGAGAAGATGTAGTTGAGGATATTAAATTAAACTGAATGTACTCACTGTGATTTCCAGACAGGACCAAGTGTAGTGGAACGCTGCGATGTGACATGGGCTAAAAATTCTCCATCCAAGGCATTCAGTGATAGGAGTGTCCAAAGGTTCAGTCAGAATGCCGGCCTGGGAAGAGAGCTTAACATCCAATAAGCGGTCATCCGCACCTGAATCCAGAGCTAACAGAGGAAGGAACCGCTGATTAAAACACAGTGAAGCTTGTAGTTGCAGGTGGAAAGACGCTGAGGAGGATGAAGTTCGGCTCACCAGTAATTCCCCTTCTACTGGTTAGAACCTGAACGATGAACACATACTCAGAGAGAGAGAAAGATGAAATAGTTATTTATTACAGACTAAAATTTTGATGAGAGATGAACAGACAGATGGTTGAGGCTGAGGGCTGGACAGGCAGGAGGTACTGGCAGAGCGGAACAGTGAGCTGAATGCTTTGGTGTGGCAGGCTTGAAGGAGAGTGGATCTGAAGATGACTGAAGAGGTAAGTGGTTGACTGGTCGGATACTGAATCTGAAGCACAGAGAAACACAAATAAGTACAAAAACAAATACTGAACGAGATAGCAGAGTAACTAGAATCTTAGTTGGCCTTAGCGTTACTACCACTCTAGTAGATTGAACAATCTGGCAATGAATGACTGAAAACTCCGGGTTTAAGTAGAGCAGACTGGTGATGAGATGATGAAGTGCAGGTGAGATGTAATCAGCGGGGAGAGCTGCCACGCCACCTGAACAGACCAACTCACAGACACACAGGGGGAGACACAGACAGACAGAAAACACAGATGGCAGAAGCCAACATCCTGAAACCATTAATATATATTTAAACATCTTTTCGCATAAAATTCTGCATTTTCTTCATGTCATTGTCTCTGATACTTGATTGCAAAGTAACAGTTTTTGTTTAGATTTTCAGCCAAGACTTTCAGCTTTTTTTCTCTTTTGGCCAAAAACTGAAAATAGCTAAAATTTCGGTGCGTCCCTAGTTAATTTCAGTGCTTGAAGTGGGTGGGTACTCACCGGTACACAGTACCTGTACTTCTATAATTTAGTCTGCAGTTTTTCTTGCGTACCGCCACTTATCAGAGTCTTTAGGTAAGATGTAATTTCTTTATGTAATGTAAGTCAGTGGGTGAATCAGTGTTTCCATTCCTGGAGGATCACTAACACAGCACATTTTGGATGTCTACTTTATTTAATATCACTGATTGTGCTGATTAGCTAATTAGTAGTGTGCTCAATAATCTGGGCCTGATGTATAAGCACAAAATGGAAATAGAAACATCCGTAGGGTATTTTCTATGCACACATCAGAATTTATTAAATAATAATAATAAAAATATGTGTGCAACGTCCATACACACTGCACACACTTCTGGTTCAGGATTGATCCTCTTTTTGGAAAACCAGAATATGGTCACCCTAGGGTTGGGAGGGTTACTTTTGAATGTATTCCACTACAAATTACAGAACACATGCTGTAAAATTTAATTTGTAACGTATTCCGTTAGATTACTCAAAGTCAGTAATGTATTTTAAATACTTTGGATTACTTCTTCAGCACTGGTAGAATTTTTCACTTGTTTTGACTATAAAAACTCTGCCAGTACAGTAAGACAAAATACACATATTAAAAATACATTCTCTGAAAAACCTAAATATCTTATGCAGTGTTGTTTCTAAAACAAGATAAATCTAATTGATCTTGTTTTAAGGATTTTTAGATATTTTTACAGGAAAACAATACAAAAAGTATCAAGAATACGATTTTTACCCTAATATCAAAGAAATTATGATCCAACGTGAATTTGTTTGATAAAAAAATATGATCGTGCCTGGTAACATGTGCATGTAAAATGGCTAGAAATAGCATTTTAGCTTAGCATAAAGCTGACAATTTACACAAGGTTTATTTCTATTTCTTGTGCTCCAAACTTACTTCAGACTTACTTATCTGTCTGCTCGTATGAATGTAACACTTCATAAGAAAGTGTTTCACTGCTGTTCAAATGCACTTTGGATGACAATAAAATGCAAAGTAATCTCTTCAGTAATCAAAATACTTTTTGAATGTAACTGTATTCTAAATACCAATGATTTAAATTGTTACTGTAGTGGAATACAGTTACTTATATTTTGTATTTTAAATATGTAACCCCATTACATGTATTTCGTTAATCCCCAACCCTGAACATGGATACGTCCAGATGATAGAGCAACACCCACTGCTCTCTCCAACAACTTCTCCTTCTCTCACACCCCTCAACACTCCGGTAGGGGTGGGGGAACAGGTTTGCTCATTCAAAACAACTGGACATTTTCACCACACTCCTCTCTATGTAACAATACTTCTTTTGAATTCCATGCTATTACTACAATGCAACCCACAAAAATCCATGTTGTTGTCAACTATCGCCCTCCAGGTCAGCTGGCAAACTTTCTCGAGGAGTTGGATGTCCTGTTGTCCTCCTTCCCGGAAGATGGTAGGCCACTTGTGGTTCTTGGAGATTTCAACACACCAAGACAAGCCCCAGGCCACTGAACTTCATGCTCTTCTGGCCTCGTTTGACTTGGAAAGACTAAGCACTACAGCAACTCACAGATTGGGCAACCAGCTGGACCTCATTTTTACACATAACTGTACCAACTCAAATATTCTTGTTACTCCTTTACATGTGTCTGATCACTACTTTGTTCAATTCAACATGACTCTCCCATCTATATTAAAACAAACTCCACCTTTGGTTTCTTTTCGCTGTAACCTCCATTCTCTTTCACCCTCGCTCCTTTCCAATGCTGTCTCTACCTCTCTTCCCACACAAAATGTATTTTCCACCCTGGAAGTAAACACTGCCACAGACACACTAAGCTCTACTTTAACAACCTGTCTAGATAGCATCTGTCCTCTCTCCTCTAGGCCAGCACGTATGACACCACCCAGCCCCTGGCTCTCTGACGTCCTTCGTGAACATCGGACTGACCTCAGGGTGGCTGAGAGGAGATGGCAGAAACTAAAGATCCAGCAGATCTGGGTATGTATCAGTCTCTGCTAGCAACTTTTTCAGATAACGTTAAATCTGCAAAAACTTCCTATTACCAGAACAAGATCAACACCACCACAGACAGTCGCAGCTTGTTTAGAACATTCAACACACTTCTCAGTCCTCCCCCTCCACCGCCTGACACATCCCTGACAGCAGATGTCTTCGCCATATTTTTTACTAATAAGGTTACAGCCATCAGCAATACATTCTCAGCACCACACCCTGTCAAACACCTGCCTCATGTATGCAGCTTTTCTGTCTCTATGTTCTCTCCTCAGGCTGACACTGAGGTCTCTAAACTCCTCCTCTCCAACCACCCCACCACCTGTTCCCTTGACCCCATTCCTTCCTACCTTCTCCAAGCCATCTATCCGTCCTACCTGCACTCACACACATAATTAACACATCTCTACTTACAGGCATTTTTCCCACTACATTTAAGCAGGCTCGAGTAACCCCGCTGCTGAAAAAACCTACACTTAACCCCACACAAATGGAACACTACAGACCAGTCTCTCTCATCCCATTCATGGCGAAAACACTTGAAAGGGCAGTTTTCAATCAGATCTCTGCCTATCTCTCACAGAACAAGCTGCTGGATGACAATCAGTCAGGTTTTCAATCAGATCTCTGCCTATCTCTCACAGAACAAGCTGCTGGATGACAATCAGTCAGGTTTTCAATCAGATCTCTGCCTATCTCTCACAGAACAAGCTGCTGGATGACAATCAGTCAGGTTTTCAATCAGATCTCTGCCTATCTCTCACAGAACAAGCTGCTGGATGACAATCAGTCAGGCTTCAAAAGTGGAAACTCCACCGAGACTGCCCTGCTGTCTGTCACTGAGTCACTGAGACAGGCGAAAGCTGGATCCAGATCATCCATCCTGATTCTACTGGACCTTTCTGCAGCCTTCGACACAGTCAACCATCAGATCCTACTCTCCACCCTCTCTACTCTGGGCATCACAGGAACTGTGCTTGAATGGTTTAATTCCTATCTCTCAGGTAGGTCCTTCAAGGTAGTCTGGAGAGGTGAAGTGTCCAAGTCACATCAGCTACTTACTGGGGTACCTCAGGGCTCAGTGCTTGGGCCACTTCTCTTCTCTTTATACACAACATCACTGGAACCCATCATCCAGGCACATGGTTTCTCTTACCACTGCTACGCCAATGACACACAGCTCTACTTGTCTTTCCAGCACAATGACACCATGGTGACTGCTCAAATCTCTGCCTGTTTGGCAGACATCTCGGCCTGGATGAAGGAACACCACCTGCAACTTAACCCAGCCAAGACTGAGCTCCTTGTCTTTCCAGCCAACCCTGCTGTTGAACACAACATCACCGTGCAGCTGGGTTCACCTACAGTAACACCTTCCAAAACGGTCAGAAATCTAGGGGTAACCATCAATAACTAACTCAATTTCACAGACCACATCTCAAAGACAGCATGATCATGTAGATTTACACTCTATAATATCAGGAAGATAAGACCTTCCTCTCTGAACATGCCATACAACTTCTTATTCAGTTACTTGTCATAACTAGACTCATTGCAGGCCTACCTGCATGCGCAATTAGACCCCTGCAAATGATCCAGAAAGCAGCAGCACGTCTGGTCTTTAATGAACCAAAGGGAGCGCATGTTACACCACTCCTTGTCTCTCTTCACTGGCTGCCGGTTGATGCATGTGTCAAATTCAAGGCTCTGATTCTGCCATACTGAACAGTCACTGGGTCTGCTCCAGCATACCTAAAATAATTTCTGCAGAGCTACGTTCCCACCAGAAGCCTGTGGTCGGCTAAGGAACGGTATCTTGTTGTACCAACACAAAGAGGCACCAAAACACTTCCCCGGATTTCGGTTTCATCATACCACATTGGTGGAATGACCTTCCCAACTCCATCTGTGAAGCTGACTCACTTTCTGTCTTCAAAAAATGTCTAAAAACACATCTTTTCCATGAGCACTTAACCACAAAAAAAAAAAAAAAAACTCTTGTTGCACTTTAATCTGTCTTGAATACTACTAATCTGATGCTAGTGAAACTTTGTAATACAGCACTTTTCGTACAACTGATTCCTTAAGATGATTCGCTTACAGTGTATTCCTCTTTTGTAAGTCGCTTTGGATAAAAGCGTCTGCCAAATTAATAAATGTAAATAAATCCTATGTTATTCTGCATACACCGCTCATATCTATCTGTCTGTCTGTTTTTCTGTCTGTCTGTCCATCCACCCATCCATCTTTCCATCTATAAACTTTCAGACTAGGCTTTTTCAAGCCAACCTAATGACAATTACAATAAACATCTGATTTACACATAACACAGTTTACACATCTGTTACACAACACAATATACACCTAATAATATACAATATAGAGTATACACAAAATAAGAAGACTGTATACCAAAAATTAAAAATAATATTATAATAATATACAATATACAGTATACACAAAATAAGAAAACTGTATACAGTAAAAATATACTGTACCCCCCCATGTAATCAGTGGAAACAAATATTAAGTGTTGTGTTGACATTCAGCTGTCGGTTGATAGTCAGTTGCCAATGTGTTATTAAGAGAAGTATAAAATGTGAGTCCAGTCTGAGGCTAATTGTGGCAGCGGGGGCGTGGTCAAGCATCTCTCCGGAGAGAGAAAGCGGTAAGGGCGCTTACACCTGAGCTAAATTATGTCTAACACCTGTCTCTAATTTCAGTGAGCACGGGGAGAGCGGCATAAAGAGAGCGACACAACACTCAGTGCAGAGAGACTGGATACGACAGAGCCGAGCAAAGATTTTTCTACTAGTAAAAGTTTATTTATGAAAGCTGTGTGTGTTAGTTTAGTGTGTGAAGGTAAGCTGTAAATTGGTGTCGCCAAGAGGGGAAAATAAAGCCTGACCTGAAGAAGGAAAAACTGCTCCTCGCTTCATCTTTTACACTGGTGCCGAAACCTGGGATTGAAGTTTGGGTTGAAGATGGATGGAGGTCGTCCCATAGAGTCCTCCCAGTTGGCGGAGATCCTCCAAGCCCTCGCCAGCCTACATCAGAACCACCAACAAACGCTGCTAGAGCTCTGACAAGATCAAGACCGCCGGTTTGTCGAGCACATGCATGCTCAAGCCGAGGACCGGCAGGCGATCCGGAGCCTCCTCGGCCAGGGGGCATCCTCAGCCGCAACCCCGGACACACCCACGCCGTTACCTCCGCCCGCATTACAGAAAATGGGGGCGACGGACGACCCCGAGGCCTTCCTGGATTTGTTTGAGCGGACCGCCGAGATCTGGGGCTGGCCACTCAGCCAATGGGCAGCCCGATTGATCCCACTATTGTCCGGGGAAGCCCAGCTCGCGGCTCAACAACTGCCAGCGTCGAGCCTCCTGGCCTACGGAGATCTAAAAAGAGCCATCTTGCAACGGGTTGGTCGCACTCCGGAGGAAAGTCGTCAACTCTTCCGGAGCTTGAAGTTGGAAAGCTCCGACCGCCCGTTTGCCTTTGCCCAGCGGCTCCGTGACGCCTACCGAAGATGGCTGCTAGCGGGGGATCGCGACGTCCAGGGAATTATCGACCAGGTGGTACTGGAACAGTTTATAGTTCGACTGCCAAAAGGGACGGCGGAGTGGGTCCAGTGCCACCGCCCAGCGTCGTTGGAGGAAGCTATCCGACTTGCGGAGGACCACATGGCGGCGATCCCGAGGGCGGAAGATCCCGCCTACGTTTTCTCTCCTCCCTCTGTTTCTTCCCCCTCCCCTCTCTCTCTCTCGCCTGCTCTCTCTCCAGGTCCCGTTCCTGCCCCACGCAGACGAGGAGGAACTCAGCCCCTGAGACCAGTTCTCCGGGTGTGGGAGGCGACACCTTCCCCTACTCCAATGCCCCGCCGCTCTCCCCCTCAGGGGGGGCGCCCGCCAACGCAAGTGCGGGCGTAGCGCCTGCGCCGGCCTGCTGGAGGTGCGGAGACCCGAGCCACTTCCGAGATCAGTGCCCTCTGATGGAACTGGGGACGGTGGTGCGGGTCTCTGACCTCCCACAGGCTGCCCCCGACCGGGCCAGAGCGTACCGGATACCGGTAAGTGTCAAGGGGGGTACTCACCAAGCGTTGGTGGATACCGGGTGTAATCAAACCACTATCCACCAACGCCTGGTTCAACCCGAGGCATTGGTCACAACCAAAACGGTGAAGGTGAAGTGTGTACACGGGGATATTCACAAGTATCCGGTGGTGACCCTGACAATTAAATTTCGGGGGAAAAAGCATAGAGTGGAGGCTGCGGTTAGTTCCCGCCTCACCCATCCGCTGATTTTGGGGACTGATTGGCCTGATTTTAGAGTTTTATTAAAGGGAATTTGCGCGGATGGGTCCTGTGTGAAAATAGGGAGATGTGTGATGTGCGATGCTTTGGCAGGGGAGGCGGAGCCGGAGCCATCCTCGACAGCTCCATGTCATGATGACGAAAGAGGGGGAGAGGCTGCAGCCCCTCCCCTTCTCAGGGAATTCCCTGAGGGGGATTTCCCTTTGGAGCAGTCGCGAGACGAATCCCTCAAACACGTCTTTGACCAAGTGAGAGTCATCGATGGTCAACGACTCCAGCCCGACATCGCACTTTCATACCCCTATTTTGCAATTATAAATGAGCGGTTGTATCGAGTGACACAGGACACTCGGACTAAAGAGGATACAACCCAACTTTTGATTCCAAGGAGCCGTCGGGAAATAGTATTCCAGGCGGCTCATTATAATCCCATGGCAGGTCATCTAGGAGAAAGGAAAACACTGAACCGTCTAATAGCCCGTTTCTATTGGCCGGGCATTGGCGGCGATGTCCGCAGGTGGTGTGCGGCATGCCACGAATGCCAGCTGGTTAACCCACCGGCCACCCCAAAAGCGCCATTGCGCCCTCTCCCTCTGATCGAGGTCCCCTTTGAGAGAATTGGAATGGACCTCGTCGGGCCATTAGAACGGTCAGCACGCAGACTTCGCTTTGTATTGGTCCTAGTGGACTATGCAACGCGATATCCGGAAGCCGTGCCTCTTCGCAACATCTCAGCACGCAGTGTTGCGGAGGCACTCTTCAAAATAATCTCCCGGGTGGGATTCCGAAAGAAATCCTCACAGATCAGGGCACAACATTTATGTCACGAACACTACGCGAACTGTACGAATTATTAAATATTAAATCGATTCGCACCAGTGTATACCATCCTCAAACGGATGGCCTGGTGGAATGATTTAATAAAACCCTCAAAAACATGATTCGTAAGTTCGTGCACGATGATTCTAGAAATTGGGATAAATGGCTCGACCCCCTGTTATTTGCAGTACGAGAGGTCCCGCAAGCCTCCACTGGCTTCTCCCCATTCGAGCTGCTGTATGGGCGACGCCCACGCGGTGTGCTTGATGTAATGCGAGAGGCCTGGGAGGAAGGACCTTCAAACAGTAAAAATGAAATTCAGTACGTTCTTGATCTTAGAGCAAAACTCCACACCTTGGGGCAACTAACACAGGAGAATTTGCTCCAAGCTCAAGAACGACAGCGCCGACTGTATGACAGGGGAACTCAGCTAAGGGAATTTGCACCGGGAGATAAAGTGCTTGTATTGCTTCCCACATCGAGCTCTAAATTACTCGCCAAGTGGCAAGGACCCTTTGAGGTCACACGTCGAGTGGGAGATCTCGATTATGAGGTTAAACGAACCGATAGAGGGGACGCACGTCAAATATACCACCTCAATCTCCTAAAATTGTGGAGGGAGGCGGTCCCCGTGACGTTGGCTACGGTGGTTCCCGAGAAGGCAGAGCTCGGACCGGAGGTGAGTTCAAAACATAAACAGTTCACCCCGGTCACTTGCGGAGACCACCTCTCACCGAGCCAACTCGCGGAGGTTGCCAAGTTGCAACAGGAGTTTGCAGATGTGTTCTCCCCTCTACCGGGACGTACAAACCTCATCCATCACCACATCGAGACCGAGCCGGGGGTGGTGGTACGTAGCCGCCCCTATCGACTACCCGAACACAAAAAGAAAATTGTTTGGGAAGAATTGGATGCGATGCTTGATATGGGGTAATAGAAGAGACCCACAGCGATTGGTCCAGCCCAGTTGTTCTAGTGCCTAAGAGTGACGGGTCTGTGCGGTTCTGTGTGGATTACAGGAAAGTCAACGCGGTGTCTAAATTTGATGTGTATCCAATGCCTCGCGTTGATGAGTTGCTCGATCGGTTGGGCACTGCTCGTTTTTATTCGACATTGGATTTGACGAAGGGTTATTGGCAGATCCCCTTGACACCAATTTCCCGTGAGAAAACCGCCTTCTCCACACCGTTTGGATTACACCAATTTGTGACACTTCCGTTCGGTTCGTTTGGAGCCCCAGCTACGTTTCAGCGTCTCATGGACCGAATCCTCAGGCCGCATTCAGCTTACGCCGCTGCCTATTTAGATGACATCATCATTTACAGCAATGATTGGCAGCGGCATATGCAACATCTGAGGGCGGTTCTGAGATCGCTGTGCCGAGCGGGACTCACAGCGAACCCGAAGAAGTGCGCGATTGGACAGGTGGAGGTACGGTATCTGAGGTTCCACTTGGGCCACGGGCAGGTGCGTCCCCAAATTGATAAGACAGCGGCGATTGCGACCTGCCCGAGACCCAAGACCAAAAAGGGGGTGAGACAGTTCCTGGGGCTGGCTGGCTATTATAGAAGGTTTGTGCCTAATTATTCGGACGTCACCAGCCCGCTGACTGATCTCACTAAAAAGGGAGCTCCAGATCCGGTCCAGTGGATGGAGCAGTGTCAACGGTTAAGCCGCACTTTGCGGGGGGCCGCTGTTACATTCACCTGACTTCTCTCTCCCTTTTGTTTTACAGACAGATGCTTCAGACAGGGGGCTGGGGGCCGTACTCTCGCAGGTGGTGGAGGGGGAGGAGCGCCCGGTGCTGTACATTAGCCGTAAGCTCTCGTTAAGGGAAACTAAGTACAGCACCATGGAAAAGGAGTGTCTCGCCATCAAGTGGGCGGTCCTCACTCTCCGATACTACCTGCTGGGGTGGGCCTTCACCCTCTGCTCGGATCACGCCCCACTCCAGTGGCTCCACCGCATGAAAGATACTAACGCCTGGATCACCCGTTGGTATCTGGCTCTTCAGCCGTTTAAGTTCAAGGTGGTCCACAGACCGGGGGCGCAGATGGCTGTCGCCGACTTCCTTTCCAGGAATGGGGGGGGAGTGGTAGGCAGGCCGGATGTCGCCCCGGCCTGAGTCGGGCGGTGGGGATATGTGGCAGCGGGGGCGTGGTCAAGCATCTCTCCGGAGAGAGAAAGCGGTAAGAGCGCTTACACCTGAGCTAAATTATGTCTAACACCTGTCTCTAATTTCAGTGAGCACGGGGAGAGCGGCATAAAGAGAGCGACACAACACTCAGTGCAAAGAGACTGGATACGACAGAGCCGAGCAAAGATTTTTCTACTAGTAAAAGTTTATTTATGAAAGCTGTGTGTGTTAGTTTAGTGTGTGAAGGTAAGCTGTAAATTGGTGTCGCCAAGAGGGGAAAATAAAGCCTGACCTGAAGAAGGAAAAACTGCTCCTCGCTTCATCTTTTACACTAATAAAGTGCAGTTCTGATATACTGTATGTATCATGATCGATCAAGAGTTCAAAAGTCTGATCGCTTGGGGGAAGAAGCTGTCATGAAGTTGGCTGGTGCGGGTCCTGGTGCTGCGATACTGCCTGCCTGATGGTAGCAGTGAGAACAGCCCATGGCTCGGGTGGCTGGAGTCTCTGATGATCCTCCAAGCTTTTTTCACACACCGCCTGGTATAGATGTCCTGGATGGAGGGAAGCTCACTGCCAATGATGTGTCTGGCAGTTCGCACCACACTTTTCAGGGCTTTCTGATTGAGGGCAATGCTGTTGCCGTACCAGGCAATGATGCAGCCAGTCAGGATGCTCTCTACAGTGCTGGTGTAGAACCGTGTTAGGATGTGGTGGTTCATTTCAAATTTCCTCAGCCATCTCAGGAAGAAGAGGCACTGGTGAGCCTTCTTCACAACGGCCCCAATGTGGATGAACCATGTGAAGCTGCTGACTCTCTCCACCGGTGCTCCATTGATGGTGATGGGGCTGTGTTTTCTGTCTTTTCTCCTGAAGTCCACCACAAGCTCCTTGGTCTTGCTGACACTGAGGGAGAGGTTGTGCTCCTGACACCAGCGTGTGCACCTCCTCTCTGTAGGCTGTTTCATCATTGTCAGTGATCAGACCTACCACCGTCGTATCATCAGCAAACTTAATGATGGCATTGGAGCTATGTGTTGCCACACAGTCATGTATGTACAGGGAATACAGGAGTGGGCTGAGAACACAGCCCTGCGTGGCTCCAGTGTTGAGGGTCAGTGATGAGGAGATGTTGCTGCCCATTCTAAACACCTGGCATCTGCTTGACAGGAAGTTCAGCATCCAACTGCACAGTGAGCTGTTTAAGCCTAGAGTTACTCATCAAGCTTGGAGGGCACTATGGTGTTGAATGCTGAGCTGTAGTATACGAACAGCATTCTCACATATGTGTTCCTTTTTTCCAGGTGGGAGAGAGCAGTGTGTAGTGTAGATGCAATGGCATCATCAGTGAAGCAGTTGTTGCGTTATGCAAACCAGTGAGTCCAGTGATGTGGGCAGCACAGAGCGGATGTAATCTCTGATTAATCTCTCAAAGCATTTGCTGATGATTGGGGTCAGAGCAACAGGACGCCAGTCATTTAAGCAAGTGATTTTGGATTGCTTTGGTACAGGCACAATGGTGGACGTTTTAAAGCATGTGGGGACCGTAAAAACACCAGCCAGTTGATTCACGCACACTCTGATGACGCGGCCCAGAATGCTGTCTGGACCCAGCGGCTTTACAGATATTCACCCATCGGAAGGATCAGGTTACATCTGCTACAGAGATGGAGAGTGAACTAACCTCTGTAGCTTCGGCCGCAAGAGCTCTCTCCGAGAGGGCGGTGTTATTTCCCTCGAAATGAGCATAAAAAGTATTTCACTCATCCAGGAGAGAGGCAGCAGTGTTCACGGCGGAGTTTTTATTCCCTTTGAAGTCCGTGATGATATTAATTCCCTGCCACTTTCTTCTAGAGTAGGTGGTGTTGAACACTCCTTCAATATTGTCCCTGTACTGGCGTTTGGCTGTATGAAATATGATTATTTACTCTACACGAACTGTCAAACATATGGTCAAATCATTGTGTTGATTGGAAAGTTCACGAGTATAATACAAAACATATTATTTCACTCACATATCAAATTAATATCAAGTAATGGCCTGGAGAAAAAGCTTTTAGAGTTTATATGCTGTAAACAGAAATCTTCTGTCGCATTTTGCTTGTAACTTCATGAAACACAAACAAATGAAAAGAAAAGCTGATGCTCCATGACGCGACTTCGATGCTCCAGGGTGAATTCAAAATTACATTTTTGCTCCCTCAAAGGGCACTGCTGTGGGAGGGGATGCCACTCGAAAGCTCATTCCAAATGAAAGTGAAAATATCTCGTCCACAAGATGAAGGGCACATTCATACAGTAATGCTGTGTTCCTTTCAGAGTACCCACTTCAAGGGCTCTGCACTTCGGAGTGAGTAGGGCATAGGGAGGATTACTTGCGATTTAAATCCGCCCCCGATCTGCTGTAGCACGCTGTTAAAGGCACCTCCACTTAATTTTCTTTAATAGGCCTACACCCACGATTTACAAAGAAACCTCATAATAACACATTACTGTTATTGTGAGATTATTAGGAGATTTTAATTTTGTTTTAACTATTTAAATTTAACTATTACATTTTTTTTTCCTAGATGACAAAAAGGGCACCTTTAGATGTGAATGAAAGGGGCAGGGGCTCACGCCTGTTAGCAGTGAGCCAGGAGAGAGAGAGGTTAGTGAACCCAAATGCGTGGTGGTGGTGGCGTAGTGGGCTACAGCACATAACTGATCCCCACAGCCACCACCATTGTGTCCTTGAGCAAGGCACTTAACTCCAGGTTGCTCCAGGGGAATTGTCCCTGTAATGTAAACTATAAGTCGCTTTGGATAAAAGCGTCTGCCAAATGCATAAATGTAAATATACAAATACATCTAACACAAGGCTTGAAGAACAAAGGAACTACTTGCTTCAAAGCTAATATGAACAAGACTAGACAAGGAATAACTGAACATGATGGTCTAAATAGGGGCACAAATTAAGGTAAATGCAAAACAGCTGAACACAATGACTGGGCATCTTGGGAAAAATCCGGAGGTGGAGCGGTCATAACTGCTGGAGGAGGAGTCTCTAGGAGAGCGGATGGGGCCACTGGAGGAGGAGCGGGAGGAGTTGTGGAAGACTCAGAGGACGGAGTCATGGAAGACTCAGAGGGCGGAGTCGCCGTGGTCAGGAGCGCTGGCAGCAACTGGGAAATGGCCTCCGTGGCCGTGGACACTGGCAGTGATGGGAATGACCTCCATGGTCGTAAACACGGGCAGTGATGGGGGAACGACCTCCGTGGCCTTGGGCACTGGCAGTGACAGGGGAATGACCTCCGTGCTCGTGAGCACAGGCAGTGATAGGGAAACGACCTCCATGGCCGTGATCACTGGCAGTGACTGGGAAGTAGGAGCCCTTCTTCTCCTCTTCCTCTTCCGGATGGCCGTGAGCACAGCTGTGGGAGAATTGGAAGGTGGAGCCATGGGAGGCTCGATGAAGGAAGGCGGAGCCATGGGAGGCTCGAGGGGCAGAGATCTCTAGGACCATGAGGCTGGGGAGAAAGTGGCCTCCGTTGAAGGGAGCTCGGAGACCACTGGAGCCATAGTAGGCTCGGTGGCTGTGGCAGACCTGGAAGAAGTAGCTGTGGAAGGCTTGGAGGAAGGAGCCAGTATGCTACATGGATTATGGGCTGTGATGGCAGGCTCGGAAGATGAAGAGAGTGGGGCCACCAGAGCGGGAAGCGGCTCTGGAAGAGCTGTACTCCGGTGGTAGTTCAGTCTCATTCCATAGATGGATTTGAGGTAGGTGTCAATTATTGTGGTTGTCACAGTGATTTGATAAAACTTTACTGAATATTCCAGAAGAGGAAGATCTTGCCAGAACAGTTTCATAAACACACCCACCAGCTCCATGCTTTTGGTTGGTTCTTCTGCTGGGTTCCAATGAGGGTCTAGTCTTCTGTTAGCAATGAGCCAGGACAGAGAGAAGTTAGTGATCCCAAATGCAGTATTTAATGAAGAAGATGAATACAAATACATCTAACACAAGGCTTGAAGAACAAAGGAATTACTAGCTTCAAAGCTACTATGAACAAGGCTAGACAAGGAATAACTGAACATGATGGTCTATATAGGGGCACAAATGAAGGTAAATGCAAAACAGCTGAACACAATGATGGAGGATAGGTGAGGATGAATGGGCATCTTGTGCAGAAGGTGATTTCAACATAAAGAGTTTCTTGAAGACAGGGGAAAACACAGAACAGTTCGTAACAGCGCCCCTGCTGCCCCCGTTCTGTGCATGTCACAGACACACTGCGTACCACAAGTGCTCCGACTGACCTAGAAACCGTTTGTAACACATCAATGGAAAGGAGGAGGCGAGAACCGGCTAGACAATATAAATAATATTTAATGATTAACTAAAACAAAAGCACAAACACACAGGTGTCAGACAGCTGTCCGTAACTCTCTCTGACACACCGCTGTTTCCGGTCAGCCTTATCCCTCTCGAGCTTAATCAGCCTTATTAGTGGCCGGGTGTGCGGAATCACAACCCGGCCCCGCCCTCCACCCTTCCACATCATTTCTCTGAGAATATTTCAGCAATCATGACATGTCCCCTTTTTCTGTGGGCTGTTAAGACTTATAACTAGCAATGCACGATTTGCAAAATAATCATTATTCTGAGTTCTCGTTTTATTTTTTTTATGAATTAGCCAAACGTGACAGTTAAATTGCCTAAATCGACCTGTGATTCAGTCCATTTCATTTGGACTGCACATTCACTGAATCATTTAAAGTGGCATCACAGGGATACTTCGGAACACAGAAAACAAACAGAGCGCTGGATAAAGTGGACATTTACCTACAATAGTTTGAAACAAAAGGCTACCTTTAAGAGAGGTAACTTTGAGAAACTTCAGCTAGTACTGTGTGATGTGAATAAGGGTCCGTTTACACCAAAAGTTTTTTTTGCATCTGCCTGTGGTTTTTGCCTGTGTAATTCTGCCTGTGTAAACATGCACTAGATGGAAAGCATTGACCACTGTGCTGCATTTGCATCTCTAACAGGAGTGCTGAATTTTTTAAACGCTATATCAAGATGAAATGTATCTGTTAAACACATATCAAGACACATGTGTTATGCTGAATTGGTTGCAATGCATATTGCTTTTTAGCCAAAAAAAAAAAAACGTTTGGTCTAAACAGCCTCTAAGGAAGTGGGTAAACATTAATGCCGTATTATTTGCATTAATTTAACACATTAAACATACCGCATTAATCGCAGAAATTAATGTTATTTTTCCGAGCCATAGTTTACATAAAAAAAACCTGCTATTAAACTTGAGTTTGAATAGAACAATTCAAGATTGTGTCAAATCACATTCAGCTAATCAGTAATCCACGTACCATCAACTGGCTTATACTTCCAAGCAAATCTATAGATATAGGTCTAAATGACAGAGTTGAGATACAGTATTGAAACCCTTTGACTTTACTTAAATATTTTGAAATGTGCTGATTAAATAGGCCACACAAAACAAGATTTTACCTCTTTTTATTTCTGGTAATTTCATGATGTACAATTACCACACTACACATTTGTGGCCTTAATTATAATACAAATAAATGACATTATTAATGTACCCAAGTTTGACAAACAGTGGGAATAGAAATAACATTCTCTGGTTAATGCATCTAATGAAATAAAGGAATAATACGGTCTTAAATTTCAGTCTGTTCCTCATACAAAGCTATTGTATTGCTTCAGATCACTATGAATACAGCACACAATATGTACTGTATGTGGACTACCTTTATGTTGCCCCAGTCCCCATAAAAGGAGCACTCTGGAAATTCTGCATAAGATCTTCAGTTGTGTTGCATGGAAGAAAGTTATGGGTTTGGAACAACATGAGAGTAAATGATTACAGAATTTTTGTGAGGCCTATCTTTTTAAGCTTTCAACACCATCGCACTCTTTTTTTGCCTCTTGATCTCATTGCATGTCAGTCTTTTCAGTTCTCCTTGCATCACCACTATGTATGTTTCTCACCAGTATGTATTTTCTGGTGCTCTTTTAAGTTCTGGATACATTTAAAGCTTTTGCAACATTGATAACACACGTGGAGCTTCTCATTTGTGTGAGTTTTGAGGTGTTTTTGGAGATAACTTGCATAAATGAAACTCTTGTCACATTGAGAACAATGGTGTAATTTCTCTCCTGAATGCATCTTCATATGACCTACTAAGACTGCTTGATATTTGAAATCCTTGCCACACTTAGGGCATGTGTAAAGCTTCTCTCTATTATGAATTCTGGTGTGATTCAGAAGGCTGCTTTTACGTCTGAAACATTTTCCACACTGAGGGCATGTGAAAGGCTTCTCTCCAGTGTGAATTCTCATGTGATCATTAAGGTTTTCTTTATGGAAGAAACTCTTTCCACACTGATCACATGTGTAAGGCCTCTTTCCAGAGTGAACTCTCATGTGATTCTTAAGTGTTGCCTTATGACTGAAACACTTTCCACACTGATTGCATGAGAAAGGCGTCTCTCCAGAATGAAGGCTCATGTGTTTCTTAAGGGTTGATTTATAACCGAAACTCTTTCCACACTGATCGCAAGGGAAAGCCTTCTCTCCAGAGTGAATGCTAATGTGATTCTTTAGGGTTGCTTTATGACTGAAACTCTTTCCACACTGATGACATGGGAAAGCCTTCTCATCAGAGTGAACAGTAAAGTGATTCTTAAGGGTTGCTTTATGTCTGAAACTCTTTCCACACTGATCGCATGGGAAAGGCTTCTCTCCAGAGTGAACTCTAATGTGATTCTTAAGTGTTGCTTTTTGACTGAAACTCTCTCCACACTGATTGCATGGAAAAACCTTCTCTCCAGAGTGAACTTTACTGTGATTCTTAAGGCTTGTTTTATTAAAAAAACTCTTTCCACACTGATCGCATGGGAAAGGCTTCTCTCCAGAGTGAACTCTAAAATGTCCCATAAGTTGTTCTTTAGACGTGAAACTCTCTTTACATTGAAGGCAGGTGAAAAAAACATGGGCTCCAGTTTTTCGACATCTTTTTTGTGGGAAATGTTTAGTCTCTGAACAACTAAAAGGTTTTTCTTCTGTTTTGAAATGAGGTTCCTCATACTGATGTTTCTCCTCCAATGTCAGTTCTTGACTTTCCTCTTTCACTTCCATCAGGTCTAAAATGAACATATGAAAATGATAAAAATTAAAATCAAGAGTGACAAATATGACATGAATAGAAAGAATACTGATTTCAGTTTAATGGCAAAAAGCAACAGTATCAACAATCCATTTATGATATTTTCATCAAATCTGGTTTATGCATTTTCCTCTTGTCTGTTCTAATTCAACTGTTATTTCACAGATCCTATGATTTCTAAACTACAGTCACCAAATCTAATTAACTGCATGAGACTAGTGATGTTACGTATGACACTGACGCTTCAAAGCATGTATCGAGAACAATTTCCAATGAAGCCCCGTATCAAGGCGTGTATTCTTTTCAGAGAATCATGTGATCAATGAAAAAAGGAACTGTATGTCTCAATCAGCACCCTATTTCATGAATCTGTATATCATGAACATGATTTCATGCACCAGCAATGTTGTTGATTTACTCAGCATTGGGACTAGGGCTGAAACGATTAGTCAAAGTTATCGATGATTAAAAAATTGTCGACAAAAATTTTCGTTGTCAAATAGTTGTTTGATCTCATTTAACGTAACATGAGATCACATTTAACTCTAATGATGACGCTGACTGAGGCAAAATTACACAGCTCACAGTCCAGATGCACTTTAAACTTTCCAAACAGCTTCAGGTGATGTAGATCGCAAAGTATGAGGGAATTATAAAGTAAAAATACATACAGAAGTAAATACAGAAGTACTCTCGAGGTGGAATAAGCGGAGCCAGAGCTCTTTAAAGGAAACAACCCGGCATTGGAGTTATTTTTAATGTGTTATAGCTTTATTAAAGTTCAAATAATACGGAAACAGATTCTCAAGTAAATGTAAAAAAAAGGATTTTTAGACCATTTTAAATGGAAAACAAAAAAAAACACTTGATAACAACAGGATTTTTTGCAGTGAATTTCTTTACTGAATTAAAATTAATAAAAAGTATTTTTTTTCCCTTTAATTCAGTGAATGTCACTTAGAGGTTTTTTAAAAGATGATTTTGTCCTCTTTATTGTTAGTATGCACGTTTAATGCAACCTTTTAAATTGGGGCATAAGCTGAATAGTCGGTTAAGACCTAATGATTAATTGTTGCAATAATCGCCAAATGGTTGAATAACTGTTGTAATAATCGTTAGATTAATCGACTATCATAATAATCATTAGTTGCAGCCCTTATTGGGACACTTACGACTCTACAGGGTCGTAGATTAATCAAAACAAGTAATTACACCCCCCCACCCCCCATTATTTATACCATTGTCAGTGGAAACATGGTTAAATGCTTCACGTTGCAACCCCCAATGTTCAAGCCAAATCTACGCTCTTGGTTACCTGTGACACGATTACATGGTCACGCATTAAAACACAGCTGGTACTAATCAACAACATTGCTCTATTAAAGACACCACTGTGCATTTTCATTGTAGATATTAAAACATACATTGTTATTCTAAAAGATAAATGACAAATGAAGAAATAAATATACAACGGAGTGTATTTTTAATCTTATTCTAACAACTCTAATATTTAAAAGCAGGTGTGTTTATATGGGCTTGTACGGCAAAGCCCCAGCTAAATTTCATCCACTTGAAAACATAGATCCATAATATAAACAATAATCAATATGCTTACATATGTATTACAAAGCAGGCCTGTTAGAATTTTTTATCCTATTTTAAATTCGTAAAGTAGCTGAAAGCTTCATTACACAGTGTTTGATATAGATTTACAAACATGTTGGGCAGAGAGTCTATTGCCCTACCAAACTCCACAGCGCTCCTCAGGTTTTCCAATGGAAATCTGTGGTCAAATATGGTAATGCAATGAGCCCTCATTGAGACCCATTGGGGCAGAAATTAATCTCCCCATAACGTAGTGCCAAACCAAAGGTAACTTTATTATTAGCAGGCGCCAGCAGTGTGACAAAATTGCGAACATGGCGAGCACTATCGATGAATGTGTGTGTAACAGCACGTTGTTTCAAATTCAGGACAAATTGGCCACCAAACAACTTGGTCCTGACAAGCCAGACATAAACAATTGTTTGGCAATCAAAAAATAAGTGTAGGTGATAAGACATTGTATGTTTTGTATGATGACAAATTGTATGTCAAAAAGCATTGGCTCTTGAAACTTTGTTTTAAATTTACTGTGATTTAAAACATTATTATCATTATAAAGTGCAGCCTGGTCAAGTATTATACTGTATATATTAAAATATATACAATAATATATATATATATATATATATATATATATATATATATATATATTTATCCTATAAAATATTGTTTAAAAACAGCTAAAGTAACTCATATTTACAGAGTTCATATTCATTTACAAACACTTGTCCATTTTACTATTTTTAACAGTTATTTTATCAGAAGCATTGTGATGGTTAATTTAGAGCTCTGCTCTGATTGGTGGAGGGGTAGGACTTAAGTAGCATGCAGGAGGTTGAGAGAGAGAAGAGAAAACACTGAAAGTTTGCTGCTGTTTTTTACGCTATTGTGAGTAATAGGAAAATATTTATGGACCTTTTGTCTTTTGGTTTGTTACCCAAGAGTGTTAAGACGAAGAACTGTGACATTATATTCACATTTAGTGTCAGAGAGAATCTTAATTAGTCATGCTTGTAATTCACCTGTTTGTGAGTTCGGTGCTGCACACGGAGCTGCAGCTGATCACCATTATTACGGAGACTGATTGTTTTGTTCACGCTGAGTGTTTGTGATATTTCACAAGTTTGAAACCAGACAGTCCTCTGAGCAACTAGGAAAAGCTCAGAGGTCCTCTGGCAATGCTGAAAAAGAAGAGTTCACAGCAGATGGCACTCCTTAGTGACTGGGAAAGCTCAGAGTTCCCCTGCTGCAACACGTGGTCACTGAGTTGGAGTAACGAGCCTCGCCATGTTCAGCGGCTCGTACATTGTGGACGCAAAGCACACAAGCCACAACCAGACCTGCAACGATGTTGAGGTACGCATCCCCGATTGTTGCTGCATGGGAAAAGAATGGGTCAGTGCGGATGTGCATCGACTATAGAACCTTGAATGCCAGAACAATCCCTGACCAGTATACTGTACCCTGTATCGATGAAGCTCTTGATTGTCTTAATGGTAGCAGGTGAATCTCTGTATTCACTCAGAGAAGTGGATACTATCAAATTAAGATGGCTGAAGAGGACAAGGAAAAGACAGCATTCATCTGCCCCCTTGGGTTCCATCAATTTGAAAGGATGTCCCAAGCAATCACTGGAGCGCCCGCAGCGTTCCAGAGACTAAAAGAGAAGGCAGTAGGGGACATCAATCTGCTGGAAGTTCTTGTGTACTTGGATGACCTCATAGTGTTTGGCAAAACCCCCAAAGGGACACTAGGAATGTCTACTGAAAGTTCTTGACAGACTTTAAGAGAGTGGCTTTAAGATATCCCTCAAAGTGCCAATTTCAGCAAAGTTATTGTAGTAATTATGCAACCTCATTGTCCGTCCAGACAAATTTCGCCATCTTCATTGTTTGTATTCACCGCTCTGTGGAAGAATGCTTATATGCGCAGGCGCGTAGTGTTTCTTTAGAAAGTGACATCGCCAACTACTGGCCCGGCATGCATAATACAGGGTTTTTAGTCGTTTTCGTGGATCCGTGTGAATGGGGATCGTTTTGACAACGTTGTCGTCTGTTCGCGAAAATTTTCAAAAACGCAAAGGAAAAACGTTTCCATTTTTAGTACATCGTTGTCGTGTAAATGTACCCTAAGTTACTGTTAGTTTGTTATATTGTTCTTGAGCACTTCATTTCCCTAGTTTCAAAAGGGAAGTTAATTTCACAAGTGCATTATTTTCTATTTAATTAAGTGAAAATACTATTTACTTTAAGTTATTATTGTTTGCCCTGCACATAGGGTAAAAGCACTTACCTAAAGGGTACTTTATTTAAAAAGGGAATATCCATTTTCTTGAAAGAGATATTTAAAGTGACTGTGTCTCGTGTGATGCAGTTTGTCACAGAAAGTAACAATTAAATTCTGTGAAAAAAAAAACATTTGCTATTTTAGGAGGTGAGGAAGAAAACGCAGCTCACAGTTAAGATACACTCTAAACTTTCCAAACAGCTTCAGGTGATGTAGATCATAAAGTATGAGGGAATTATAATGCAAAAATACAAAATAAGTAAATACAGAAGCACTCTTGTTGTGGAATAAGCGGAGCCGTGTGTGTCGAGCGTCTTTAAATGAAACACCCTGCGTTACATCTTTAATGCAGTTATATTTAATGCGTTACAGCTTTATTA
Source organism: Myxocyprinus asiaticus (assembly GCF_019703515.2). NCBI lineage: Eukaryota > Metazoa > Chordata > Actinopteri > Cypriniformes > Catostomidae > Myxocyprinus > Myxocyprinus asiaticus. The sequence goes on from NC_059349.1 coordinate 5,552,974, forward strand.
AAGTTCAAATAATATGGAAGCAGATCATGTAAATAACTACAAACTCCGAAACTGGCATTTCTCTGTGCGGTCAGCGCCTCTTCTGAGTCACATGAAGTGTCCCGTTCAAAGGGGAGAGACGAAATTGTACCCAGCTGAGGCACTCTCGATTGCAGGGACGCTCGTCCATCAGGCGCGCACGCTTGCTGCAGCTCGCGACTTATTGAATAATAATACGTCACTGTGCATTTCTTATCGTTAAAAAAAATGGGCAAAACGCTTTAATCAAAGTCAAGGTATTGGAGTGGCCATCACAAAGCCTGACCTCAATCCGATCAAAATTTGTGGGCAGAATTGAAAAAGCATCTACAAACCTGACTCAGTTACACCAGTTCTGTCTGGAGGAATGGACCAAAATTCCAGCAACTTATTGTGAGAAGCTTGTGGAAGGCTAACCAAAACGTTTGACCTAAGTTAAACAATTTAAAGGCAATGCTACCAAATACTAACAAAGTGAATGTAAACTTCTGAGCCACTGGGAATGTGATGAAAGAAATAAAAGCTGAAATAAATAATTCTCTCTACTATTATTCTGACATTTCAAATTCTTAAAGTAAAGTAGTGATCCTAACTGACCTAAGACAGGGAATGTTTTCTACGATTAAATGTCAGGAATTGTGAAAAACTGAGTTTAAATGTATTTGGCTAAGGTATATGTAAACTTCTGACTTCAACTGTATATATATATATATATATATATATATATATATATTATGTGGAGGGGTGAGCAAAAGACAGACACAGTGGGTGTAGCATCATCCCAATCCCGAGGGTGCGGGTCCGGTGTGCATCTAATTCAGACGGTACCCTACCCGCTCTGCTCTTGGACATGCAAGGACACCACTGTGCACAAAGGGACACAGAAGCTGGCTTCCTGATCAGAGTTCAACATCATGCAGCGCTGCATAGACTGATGACACACAAAGCCTGACTCGAAGCAATGCATGTCGGATAGAAATTTTGTCTGACTTTACAGCGTCAACCATCAAAGCGCTGCGAGAGCAAGTCAAGACTAGCTGCCTGGCTCAGCCAGTGAAATTATTGAGAAATAATTCAAAATGATTCAAAAACACTGACTCCTTTATTGGTATTAAAATAATACAGGCTTATACCAGACTTTCTTCTTGTACACACAGGCACAATATTAAGCAGCATGTAACCTATTCAAATTAATAATGTTTCTATAGGTAAAATTCAAGTGTCTGTAAATCTGAATTTCTATCAGATCTAGATAGAATCTAGATCTTTTGTCTGCAAAAAAGAAAGCAAACGTTGCACGTAAGTTCAGCATACAACGGGAAGCCGAAGTGTCCGGCTTGATGGCTTTATTTTCAACTTTTTTGACTGCACCCGGCAAATCCTGCCGATTGTTAATGCAAGGCGGAGTTGAAGTTGAACACACCTTTTTTGTCCAGTCACATGCGTGATACACTTGGCGTGTCGGAATGTTTGAATCCGCAACTCTACTCTACTGGTTTAAGGAAGTTTAAAGGGATAGTTCACCCAAAAATGAAAATTCAGTCAATATTTACTCAAAGACATCTGCTGAAAGGAAATATCTTTTAGACATATTGCAGATGAGCAAACAACCACAAAAATTCACCTTCCAGATGTAAACACAGACATCAAATAAACATCTAGGTGATGTTCGTGTGCTATCAGGGATCACACTACAATCATGTTAAGATGCTTACCGTTTACATCTTGTGTCTATACTTCTGGAACAGTTAGTATTTTAACATTTACAGATTGGCCCCCATTCACTTCCATTGAAAGAGCCTCACTGTAACCCATATTTTTTCTTTTTTTTTTTTTTAAAGAAAAGGAGGGACGAGTCAAAATGAATTTTTGTGGTAATCAGCATTATGCCACAGATGCTGTTAACTTAGCTTAACTTGTATTGAACCCAGAATATTTATAAATTATTATAATTATTTTATATGACTAGTCAAAACTTAGAGATATCCTGAATTACAATTCTACCTTGTACAAAATCTTTAATTTCTTTAATTACAATTTCTACAAGTAAAAATTCATTTGTAGATTTCAGAAAATATTTTTCAATGGAAGCCAATGGAAATATATGACTAGTCAAAATAGCATTGTAGATATCTTCAGTGAGTATTATGACTTGTAAAAGTCGTATAATAGATTTCTGGAATTGAAATTTTGACTAGTAAAAACTGAATTACGGGCATTAATGATAATTCGGCTTGCCATAACTTCTGTCAGGTTCGTCTCGCAAAATCGTCACGGATTTGGTGTGAACAGGCCTTTAGTTATTTTTTTTAATCACATTCGGTTTCAGCTGGTTTATTACAATTAAAGTCAGTGTTCCCACCCTTTTTGACCCATGAATTTCCATGTCTTTTCCTAAAAAAATAAAATAATAATAATAAAAAAAGAGCGATTCGCTGACAAATGAAACATCATCGGCAAGTTGTACAGTACACATAAGAAATTTCAAGATCATGAAATATTTAGAGCAGAGAAAACCTAGTATTATATATATATATAACCCAGATAGCACATGTACATCTCCGAGATGTCTGTTTAAGATCATTTCATCTGGAATCATCATAATCTAATTAACATCTGCTAAATGTCTTATTGATATCTGAAAGGAAACGTCTCAGATTTATTGCAGATGAGCAAACATCCAGAAAAATACACCTTCCAGATGTAAACACACACACACATCAAATAGACATCTGGGTGATGTACGTGTGCTATAAGGGTATAGATTTTTTTTTATATATATATATTTGAATATTCATATTTTCAGAGTTTCCATGTAAAGAGCAATGATCTGTGTTCCCTTTTGTTTTATCCCAATATCCATTATTTAAGCAGTATAAATTTGATTCAGGACTTTATTAATTCCAAAAGAACATGTTCATGCGCACTGTGGGTAAAAAAACAAGGTTTAACTAAATATAATCTGGCCGCATAACGTCTCGTTTAGTCCAAAAGGGCTACCTAATGCTGATCTATGCGGATTAATGATTAAGACCCCGAGACAATGAGACCCTTCATTATTTTTGCTGGTTTTGGTGAGGCAAGTCGCGTATTTTGGGCTTGTTTCTCTTTTATGATTCAGTTATTAATGAAGAATCAAGAACGGACACCAACCTATTTGTTCCTCAGTATCTTCATGTTTTACTTTGCATGGTTCTGGATCACTCTCTTCTTTAATAAACTCCATCTTTAATAAATTATGTCCCGCAGATTTCAGTTAATAAACTGAAAGTTATTCCTGCTCGTTTACAAACGTGTACTCACCAACATGGCGACGGGGCGTGTTTTATGACGTAATAATTGCGGCGTTACTGCGAGTTTATTTTTATTTTTATTATTGCTTACATAGAACAATGACAATGAGTACAAATATTACACGTAGACAACACAGCTACAGTAAACAGCACAGGAGCACAAACAGATCAGAGTAGGTGTTTTTGTTTTTTGTTTTTATGAGAGAATTTTTTTTTACAACAACTTCAGATATACATAAATAAATAAATAAATAAATAAATAAATAAAACAGTTATTAAACCAAATTAGGATCAGGAGAATATTCAACAAACATAAGTAAGAACTTAAGAATGTAAAAAAATAAAAAATAAAAATGATTTAAGGAATTAAGGACAAGACAGAGAAACACAGATGATTAATATACATACATAAATGTGCAGGATATAAAAGGAAAGCATCTAGTTACTTAGAGTTCCTTTAAAATATTATTTATATAATTTCAAAAACCTTTTTTTTTTTTTTTTAAACAAAACTGAGGGATGTTAAGAGAGATCTTAATTCAATAATAAAGAGGGCAGCTTGCAAACTTTTGTTTATGAATACAAAATTTGGCTTGCAGGATAATGAAATTGACAATATAAATCAAATCAAATCACTTTTATTGTCACACAACCATATACACAAGTGCAATAGTGTGTGAAATTCTTGGGTGCAGTTCCGATCAACATAGCAGTCGTGACAGTGATGAGACATATACCAATTTACAATAAACATCAGATTTACAACACAATTTAAAATCTAATATACACATAATTACACTCAACAATATACAAATAATAACATACACTGTACAGTATACAATACACACAATATAGATACACATTATTCCATAAAAAATAAAAAGTATATATAGTAGTATATATAGAATGTACAGTAGGTTGTATTGATCTGTATTGACACTCAGGCTGTCGGTTGATAGTAAGTTGTTAAGAGAGAATATAATATAATAATAATATAATTATGACAGTCCGGTGTGAGATATAAGAGTAAGAGTAATAAAGTGCAGTGCTGATGTATTTTGATCGTGGGAGATCAAGAGTTCAAAAGTCTGATTGCTTGGGGGAAGAAGCTGTCAAGAAGTCGGCTGGTGCGGATCCTGATGCTGCGATACCGCCTACCTGATGGTAGCAGTGAGAACAGCCCATGGCTCGGGTGGCTGGAGTCTCTGATGATCCTCCAAGCTTTTTTCACACACCACCTGGTATATATGTCCTGGAGGGAGGGAAGCTCACCTCCGATGATGTGTCTGGCAGTTCGCACCACCCTTTGCAGTGCTTTGTGGTTCTGGGAGGTGCTATTGCCGTACCAGGCGGAGATGCAGCCAGTCAGGATGCTCTCTACAGTGCAGGTGTAGAACCGTGTGAGGATGTGACGGTTCATTCCAAACTTCCTCAGCCATCTCAGGAAGAAGAGGCGCTGATGAGCCTTCTTCACAACGGCTTCAGTGTGGATGGACCATGTCAGTTCCTCAGTGATGTGGACACCCAGGAACTTGAAGCTGCTGACTCTCTCCACTGGTGCTCCATTGATGGTGATGGGACTGTGTTCTCTGTCTCTTCTCCTGAAGTCCACCACAAGTTCCTTTGTCTTACTGACGTTGAGGGAGAGGTTGTGCTCCTGACACCAGTGTGTCAGAGTGTGCACCTCCTCTCTGTAGGCTGTTTCATCATTGTCAGTGATCAGACCTACCACCGTCGTATCATCAGCAAACTTAATGATGGCATTGGAGCTGTGTGTTGCCACACAGTCATGTGTGTACAGGGAATACAGGAGTGGGCTGAGAACACAGCCCTGCGGGGCTCCAGTGTTGAGGGTCAGTGATGAGGAGATGTTGCTGCCTATTCTAACCACCTGGCGTCTGCTTGACAGGAAGTCCAGGATCCAGCTGCACAGCGAGCTGTTTAAGCCCAGAGCCCAGAGTTTCTCATCAAGCTTGGAGGGCACTATGGTGTTGAATGCTGAGCTGTAGTCTACAAACAACATTCTCACATAAGTGTTCTTTTTTTCCAGGTGGGAGAGAGCAGTGTGTATTGTAGATGCAATGGCATCATCAGTGGAGTGGTTGTTGCGGTAAGCAAACTGCAATGGGTCTAGTGAGGGAGGCAGCACAGAGCAGATGTAATCTCTGATTAGTCTCTCAAAGCATTTGCTGATGATGGGGGTCAGAGCAACAGGACGCCAGTCATTTAAGCAAGTTATTTTGGATTGCTTTGGAACAGGCACAATGGTGGACGTTTTAAAGCATGTGGGGACTACAGACAAAGAGAGGGAAAGGTTGAAAATGTCCGTAAAAACACCAGCCAGTTGGTTCGCGCACGCTCTGATGACGCGGCCCGGAATGCCGTCTGGACCTGCGGCTTTGCGGATATTCACCCGTCGGAAGGATCAGGTTACATCCGTTACAGAGACGGAGAGTGAACTAACCTCTGTAGCTTCGGCCGCGAGAGCTCTCTCCGTGAGGGCTGTGTTATTTCCCTCAAAATGAGCATAAAAAGTATTTAGCTCATCCGGGAGAGAGGCAGCGGTGTTCACGGCAGAGTTTTTATTACCATTAAAGTCCGTGATGATGTTAATTCCCTGCCACATGCTTTTAGAGTTGGTGGTGTTAAACTGTCCTTCAATCTTGTTCCTGTACTGATGTTTTGCTGATCTGATTTTTCGGTGGGCATAACTGGCTTGTTTATGCTCCTCCACGTTCCCGGAATTAAAAGCAGAGGTCCGCGCATCAAGTGCCGCGCGGACATCGCTTTTAATCCAAGGTTTCTGGTTCGGATAGATCCATATTGTTCTGGTCGGAACGACGTCCTCTACGCACTTTCTGATGAAACACGTTATGCTATCAGCGTAAAGCTCGATGTCATCATCAGAGGCGAACCGGAACATCTCCCAGTCCGTGTGATCAAAACAGTCTTGTAGCGTAGAGTCTGATTGGTCCGACCAGCACTGGATCGTTCTGAGGGTGGGTGCTTCCAGCAGTGATAATGACCGCTGTGAATTCCCTCAGTAGCCAGAATGGTCGACACAGAAGTATGAGAAATTCCAGATCAGGAGAGCAGAAAGACTTGATAGAATGTACGTTCCTCTGATCACACCAGGATTTGTTGACCATAAAACATACACCACCACCTCTGCTTTTACCTGAGAGGTATTTTGCTCTGTCCGCTCAGTGCACGGAGAACCCCGCGGTTTCAATGGCTGAATCTGGAATCTCAGCAGACATCAAAGTTTCTGTTAGGCAGATAATGCAGCAGTCCCTTGTCTCTCGTTGGAAAGAGATCCGCGCTTTCAGCTTGCAGAGCTTGTTATCCAGAGACTGAACATTTGCTAGTAGAATACTGGGTAGCGGGGGTCGATTTGCACGGCGTCTTACTCTGATGAGAACGCCGGCTCTGTTTCCCCTTTTCCTCCTGCGTTTCCGCGGCCGGGCAGCCCAGACAAAGGGCTCCGCTGGTGTGTTTGTAAACAGCGGGTCGGCATTGAGGAATTTGAAGTCCGGTTTACGGTGTGTAATTGCTGAACCAATGTCCAAAAGTGTTTGTCTGTCATAGACAATAAGGCAGACAACATCCAATACAAAAAACATAAGAATTGTAAACAAAACAAACAAAACACTACAATGTTGTGTCGGAGCTCGTAACGCAGCAGCCATACTCGGCGCCATCTTGAGTCCAAAAAATAAAAAATAAAAAAATAAAAAATACAATATATTCAGTATTCAAAATATATTCAAAGGGTTTGTTTGTGGAATTATTATAGTAAGAAATAATGTCTTTCTTGCTAGAAGAATATGTAGTACTGGCAGGATCAAATAAGTGTGAGCCCAGATCTGACCAACATTTTTTTAATTATAGGGCACTCAAAAAACAGATGGGGAGATGTCTCATCAACATTTCTACAAAAAGAACACAAACTATCAATATTCATGAATTTGGAGATGTCAGAGTTAACAAAATATAATTTGTGTAGAATTTTGAAATGTATTTCTTTGACCTTGTTGGAGATACAATATTTCCCAGGTAAAAGCCAGGCCCTGAGCCAATCTATGTCCTCTACAAGAGAAGCCCAAAATAATTTTCCCCTTGGTATAATTTTCTTTCTTTGCTTAATTATCTGTCAGACATGTTTATTAGTACACTTCTTATCTAAAAGATCAATTCCTTCCAAGAGCAAGGCAGACCACATTATGTCCCAGAACAAAAATTAAGGTGATTTTTAATTAAGAGGGTTAATCCTGATGGAACTGCTCTAATTAAAGTATTAAATTCTTTGAAGGGAACTGGGAAGTTATGGTGAGTCATAAATTGTTCGTAAGTTAACAAATTGCCAGAGTCATCAAATATGGAAAAAATACTGTTAATATTATTCTGGAACCACCTTGAGAAATAGAGAGATTTGTTTCTGACAGTAATATCTGAGTTGTTCCATAGAAGTGTTTTGTGTGGCGAGAAACCATGAACAAAACAGAGCTTCCAAGCTAGGAGGCACTGCTGATGAAATCTGCAGTTTTTTTTTAGCTATGTAAATACTCAAGTATTTGACAGTAGATCTAACTGGGATATTTCCTATAGAGTCATGATCCAAGTCATGAAGTGACATTATCTCACATTTTGAAACATTCAATCTTAGACCTGAAGCAGAAGAAAATTGATTGACTAAATCTAAAGCCTTGCACAATTGGTTTCTGTCCTGTAAGAACAATGTGGTGTCATCCGCTAATAGTGAAATTTTGATCTCCCTGCCAAAAATAGAGATACCTTTCAAACTATAATCTTGTATAATACTTAGGGATAGTAACTCTGTTACATATAAAAAATAAAAAAGGTGAAATTGGGCAGCCCTGCCTGACACCACACTGTATATCAAATCTCGGGGAGGTATAAAAGTTAACAATAACAGAGCTGTTGTTTCCTCTACATGTTTTGGAAAAACTGGAGGATCTGGAGAATCGTAGACAGTGAAACAACATCCGAATTGTTGGAATTCCTGAGCATGAAGAAGGTCGAGATATGGTGAAATTCCTAGACGAGCTCTTCCCAAATCTGCTTGACATAACAGGCCATAAGCTGGAAATCAAGCAAGCTCACAGGGTCCCAGTTTGGAGATCCGCTGAGGGAGACAGGCCCAATCAATTCTGGCCAAATTTCTGTGATCATCCAATAAAAATCTTGTGTTGCGCAAGCGAGGAGCAAAGGAAAGCTTTCTTGGAAGAATCACAGCATTTTCTTGTTCCCAGACTTTGCAAATTCAACAAGAAGAAATGTGACTGATTCAAGGAATGCAAGAAACTCTTACATCAACAGAAGGTCACTTTTGCACTTGATGCCAAACTGAGAATAGATACTAAGGATGGCCGCAAAATATTGACATGCCCACAGCAAGCATTGTCTTTCATAGAGACAATTGGGTGAGTAAACCAGTTGGTGATTTTCATATGGCCCCCAAGTGAATTGACTCGCTGAACATACGTACACTCTACTATCTGAGGAAGCTGGGCGCCTTTTTGTTTCTTTTTGTGTTGGTTCCGCTTAGCAGCTGGAGTTTGTTTTGTGGAATATCACTCCTTCGGGACAGTTGTGGATGAATCTGCTCGTTCTTTGTGCTTATGCCTTCTATTGGATGGAGTTTGTTTCGTGGAGTATTTTTTGCGGGACATTGGAATGATTAGGTCATCTCCTGCACTCATGAACAGCCCACTGAACATTCTTTTGACTGTCTGAGGAAACTGAATGGCTTTATTATTATTATTATTATTATTATTATTATTATTATTATTTTTGCATGCTGGTTCCGCTAGCGGCTGGAATTTGTTTTGTGGAGGAACACACCTTTGAGACAGATTTGTGAATGAATCTACACGTTCTTTGTGTTGATTTTGCCTATTGGCTGGAGTTTGTTTTATAGATTATTTTCTGTTATGTAATTCTGTCTCACAAAATTTGTACAAGAACACCAGACTTGAGCAATCCGATGGCAATGTTGTTGTGGGGACTCTCATAGGTGTACATGGACTGTCTGAGTTTAGAGGGATGGACGCCAGTTGGCGCTGGCGTTTTTCTTTTTTCTGTTTGTTTGGTTCTGGGGGAAGTTCAGGGTCTGTCTGTGGCACTAATGTTGGAATGTGGTCTTTATAATTTTATATTTATCTATTTATTCTAATATGTTAAAATGTCAAATGTTAATATGAGTGGATTGTCTCTCTCCATGTGCAATGTGAATGGGTTGGGGCACCCCATAAAAAGAAGGAAGGTTATTTCTTTTCTTAAATGTAAGAAATATGATATAGTGTTCCTTCAAGAAATACATCTTTCCCCACAGGAAGCTGACAAATTTGGGAAGATATGGGGTGGACATGTTTTCTTTAGTGCTGGCTCAAGTAACAGCAGGGGAGTCATTATATTGATTAATAAACATCTACAATTCAAATGTCTCAAACAGATTAAAGATAAATTAGGAAGAGTCATTTTTGTTTTAGCAGGAATTCAGGGACAGGTTGATTTTAGCTAATATTTATACACCTAACGTTGATGATCAGGGCTTTTTTATAGATCTTGAAGGGATGTTGCAAGCCATTGGCACCCCTCATGACATGATATTGGGAGGAGACTTTAATCTGTTGATGGACTCAGTCCTTGATCATAGTGAAGCAAATGTGTGCAAGCCCCCTAGAGCAACACTGACACTTCACAGGATGTGTAAAAATCTTGGTCTTACAGATATTTGGATACTTTTGAACCCATCTGGTAGGGACTATACATTGTTTTCATCAGTCCATAAGATTTATTCTAGAATAGATTTTTTGTTTTATATCGCCTTTATAAGTCCCTCATTTCTTCTGTCGTTGATTGCTCAATTGGAAACATCTTAGGCTCGGATCACGCCCTGGTGAGTTTAGAGGAATTGCCACATATGGAGAAAAAGAAATCATATAGTTGGTGTTTTATTGTATCCCTTTTGCAAAATCCTGATTTCCAATAAATGTTAAAGGCTGAAATCAGTGTTTATATGGAGACCAACTGGTACTCAGGATCATCTGTGGGAGTGGCTTGGAAGGCACTTAAGGTGGTTCTTAGGGGCCGGATTATACAGTATGCCGCTTTCACCAAAAAATCCAAAGCACAAGAACTCGTGGAATTGGAAGGGAATATTAAAAGTGCCGAGACAGAACTGAAGTGCCGAATGTCGTCTGATGGCCTCAGAGAATTGACCTGATTGAAATACAGATATAATACTATTTTGTCACGGAAGGCAGAGTTTTGGTTATTTAGGGCTCATATTTTGAGTCAGGGGACAAAGCAGGGAAGCTTTTGGCTAGATACATAAAGCAGAGAGAGTCTTTCTCTACCATTCCCTCAGTGAAATCTGCTGGTGGTGAAATTTTTACCACGGCCATTGATATTAATAATGCTTTTAAAGAATTCTATCTTGATCTTTATAGTTCCACATCTTTGTCTACTGATGAAGATATTAGAAACTTTGTGGAACCATTAGAACTCCCTAAACTGACGACTGAGCAAAAAAATTCTCATGATTCTGAGATAAACTTGGAGGAGCTTGACGAGGTAATTAAAGCCCCGCCTACAGGCAAGGCTCCGGGGCCAGATGACTTTACGCAGGTGATATTTTATTATTTGTCTCTGACCCCATTAGATCTATGCCTTGTCTCCACAGGATTATTAGTTCCTTCTCTAAGTTCTCAGGTTACAGAGTCAATTTGTCTAAATCTGAAGCTTTGGCTCTGACAGTGTACTGCCCAGTAACAGCTTTTCAGCCTGGCACCTTCCAGTGGCCCAAACAGGGCATTAAGTATTTGGGCATTTTTTTCCCAGCAAATTTGTCTGATTTAGTTAGAGTTAATTTTGACCCTTTAATAAAAAGGTTTTCGAGTTATGTGAGTAGGTGGACTTCATTACATTTATCTATGATTGGGAAGGTTAATGTTATTAATATGAATTGTATTCCAAAATTCAACAACCTGCTGCAATCTCTCCCTGTAGATGTCCCCCTCTCTTATTTCAAGCAATTTGATAGCATAGCAAAGTTCTTTATTTGGAATGGTAAATGTCCCAGATTACATTTCAACAAGTTACATAGGCCGATTGACAAAGGTGGGATAGGCCTACCCAAGATTTTGTTTTATTATTATGCATTCAGTCACAGACATTTGGCTCATTGGTCGCTTCCACCTGAGAGAGCCCCTCCCTGGTTTCATATTGAACAGTAAGTCCTTGCCCTATTTCACCATTGCAAAGCCTTTCTATCAAACTAACCGGAGAAGTTAAGTTACACCCCGTTTTCTCGCATTTGCATGTGGTTTGTACAATAGTGTCCAGAGTGTTTAATTCTGACATTTATTTAAACGTAGCCTCAAGCATATGGCTGAACCCTAAACTGTGTATTAATAAGTCCCCTTTCTGTTGGTCAGAGTGGATTGTGAGAGGGATTACTACACACGGTGACCTGTTTGAGAGTGGAGTGTTGAGATCTTTTGAGAATTTGGTTCATCATTTGGGATTCCCAGATCTCAGTTCTATAGGTATTTACAGCTGTGCCACCTGCTCTGTATTGTTTTTGGGAGTAGCACACACCCCCCTAATTCGGCAGATACTTAGGGAGAGGTGATTACTGTTTTTGGAAAAGGTCATGAGGTATCAGTGTATTACTCCCTGCTAATTCAGAGTTTGTGGGATGGAGCTTTAAATTCTATCAAGAGATTATGGGAGAAAGATTTGAACTTGGTATTGGAGAAGGGAGTGTGGGCTAGGATTCTAAAAAATGTCAAGTCTGCATCAAGAGATGCAAGGGTTCGCCTTATGCAATTTAAGATTTTAAATAGAATTTATTGGACCCCCTCTAGATTATATAGGCTTGGTCTTAAAGACACATCCACCTGCAGGCTATGCCAATCAGAAGTTGGAGACACAACCCATGTCTTTTGGGGCGGTGTTAAGATCCAAGATTTTTGGTTGAAGGTTCAGAGTTATTTGTGATGTTTTGTGACCATGAGGGTGTTCGTTGGGGGTTAGGCTGGGGTTGGTGTTTGGGAAGGGATTTTAGTGGGGGTTAAAAGTTAAATTTTGATTCAATGTGTATATGTTGTGTTTTTCTTTGAATCAATAAAAAATGTTAATTACATTTTAATTAAAAAATTGTAAGGTGATAATACAGTTATACCCATTTGAGAGACAAGTTTGAACAATAAAGACCAGGAATCAAAGTTGAGTTTCAGTCTGTATAGAGACAGTTTACCGAAGACAAAGTTCCCCACACTTCCAAAGGCAGAAGACAGAAACAGAAAATGAGCTGAGGATCTAACCTTGAACTAACTTATGGCACTTTTCCACTGCATGTTACGGTTCGACTCGACTCGTCTCTGCTCGCTTTACTTTTCTGAGCTTGCTTTTCCACTGCAGTTAGTGCAGCCTCAATGTGGGTGGGATTATAGGCTGATCGTCATAGTTGCATCGCCCCATCTAGCTCTCGTTGGATCCTCTCCTCGGCTACTAACGAGAGGAATGTCTGCACCTCGTTTATTGACCACAGCATGGTTTTGCGTACAGCCATTTCTTTTTACAATTCGAAATTCGCGTGAACAAATTATACTGCTATCGCTGTTGCTAACTTTAAAACTATCAGGTTGATGTCCCGTGTCGCAAATCCAGTGACGCTGGTAGTGACGATTCTGTCTGACCAATCAGTGATCTGCAGGGTTTTGATGTCACATTTAGTGTCGGCTCGACTTGGAACCTCGACTGAGGTGGTACTAAAAAAGTACCAGGTACTATCCACAGTGGAAAACCCCCAAAAAGCGAGCAGAGTCGTGTCGAACCGTACCGTGCAGTGGAAAAGCCCCATTAGATTACCAAAACAACCGTAATTATAGGCATATGCAAATTAATTGACATCATCTCTTACAAGTTCAGAGTTCTGATAAGTGAACAGTATAGATAATTCTAGAAACATCCAAACATGGTGTTCAGTTCAACTTAGTGAATGCGGTCATTCAAAAGATTATATTTTAAACACAAAGTCAAGTTGTTCTGCAGATCCAGGTGAGTCGTAGATCAAGAGTGCGCTTCTCCTTTTAGATACCCTTGGCATACAGATCCTCTGACTTAGTCACATGCCTCAAAACTCCAAACAGTCCCTGCAATGACATCAGTAGACAGAACAAAACATGGGCTATCTTTCCTTCAAGGTTGAGTCGGGCCTCACTGGAACACAAGCCTTATCCAGCTGGAACAAACATGACGAGAGAACAATATGTCCAAACGCAACAGAGCAAAGTTAGGCAGAAATATACTTTTAATGATGAATGCTAACAATGCATTTGTGTTAGTAAATACATGTGGTACATTAATGACCTAAAACTTAAACACAATAAAATACATGCTTAATTTGATCAGTGATCAATGAACTTATTACAACTCAGATGTATATTCATTCTCCAAGACCCGGGCTAAATGAGTAAGCACTGTTACAGCATTCCTGACATAAATCAGACCCTCGGTCACTCCTCAGATGTCAAATTCAGAAATGACCTGTAACATTCATAATTATGTCAAATGCAAATGGTTAAGACGACGATGTTTACCTTTTGATTAAAACAATTGTTATTGAATGTGTTCAACTCATCAATAGGCTGAAGAGACAATATGCTCTAATCCAAAAAACTTCTGAGACACTCGCATTAAAGAGACAGTATCATTTTAAAACTTGTTCTACATATTAATGTACATACTTGTAAATAGTAAAAATTATGCATGTAAACAATAAACATGTAACTAATATCTATATATACAGCGATCAGCCACAACATTAAAACCACCTGCCTAATACGGTGTAGGTCCCCCTCGTGCCGCCAAAACAGCGCCAATATTCTTCTCACCACAATTGTACAGAGCGGTTATCTGAGTTACCATAGACTTTGTCAAACCAGTCTGGCCATTCTCTGTTGATCTCTCTCATCAACAAGGCATTACCATCTGCAGAACTGCCGCTCACTGGATGTTTTTTGTTTTTGGCACCATTCTGAGTAAATTCTAGAGACTGTTGTGTGTGAAAAGCCCAGGAGATCAGCAGTTACAGAAATACTCAAACCAGCCCATCTGGCACCAACAATCATCCATGCAATTATCTAATCAGCCCATCATGTGACAGCAGTGCATAAAATCATGCAGCTACGGGTCAGGAGCTTCAGTTAATATTCATATCAACCATCAGAATGGGGAAAAAAATGTGATCTCAGTGATTTGGACCGTGGTATGATTGTTGGTGCCAGATGGGCTGGTTTGAGTATTTCTGTAACTGCTGATCTCCTGGGGTTTTCACACACAACAGTCTCTAGAATTTACTCAGAATGGTGCCAAAAACAAAAAACATCCAGTGAGCGGCAGTTCTGCAGATGGAAATGCCTTGTTGATGAGAGAGATCAACAGAGAATGGCCAGACTGGTTTGAACTGACAAAATCTGCGGTAACTCAGATAACCGCTCTGTACAATCGTGGTGAGAAGAATATAATCTCAGAATGCTGCACTGAGATGCAGGTTGGGGCTATTTTGGTGGCATGAGGGGGACCTACACAATATTAGGAAGGTGGTTTTAATGTTGTGGCTGATCGGTGTATTCTATGGTTAAAGGAAGAATTCACCCAAAAATAAAAGAAATCTGTCATTATTTACAGTATTGCACTCCTGTTCAACTCAAATACAGTATGTTACATCAGATACTTAATGCCAGGTTTTGCTTTAATTATGAGACTTAAAAGATTAAATGACGTTGGACATCATTGAAATCAAACGTGTCTGATATGCCATATTTGAGAAGAGCACTTAATCGACCGAAACTCTTTCCACATGAAGGGCAGAAGTACGGCTTCTCTCAGTATGGGGATAATTATAAAATAACAAATTCTAAAATTAATATTTCTTAATGTACCAAATTAGAAGGTCCCCTTTATAGTTACCAGCTGAGAGACAATTTCTTCAATATGTAAGCAAAATGGATATTTTAAACTGAAATATACCCAAATTAATCAGAATCGAAACTGCCATTGGTACATATCGTTGGTTTTGTGTTAATGAAGGGGTCTTTTAGCCTTTCTGATGGTGTTTTGGGGGTACTTAAACTAAAAAAAAGGTTGGGAAACACTGATGTATGCCATCAAAATACTGCGATAGCAGGGTGAGACTAGCCGACTGGGTTAGGTGCAGTTGCCCCAAAAGCCTTACTTAAAATTGGCCATACTCTCCGGAGACAATGAGGACATGCGTTCCATGTTTGCTCTGACACCTTCAGTTCCACTAATTCTTAAAAATCTCTTAATGTAAACTTAATCTTATATCTAATGCTTATTAAAAATGTTTTAAAAATACTGACTCTTTTATTGGTATTAAAATAGTATAGGCTTTTCTCTGACTTTCTTCTTCTACACACAGGCATTGTATTAAGCCGCACAAAACCTACATCATTCTGAGTAAACAGCCAAAATGCTAGCATATTGAGAGAAAATGTCTTAATTTCTGAAATAATTATACATTTCTTGAATAATAATAAAAAAAATTAAATAAATGTTTTTTAATTCGGCATTCAGAAGTATTTATTAAATTATTGTATCATTAAAAACAAGTTCAAAGTATGTGAACAAGTTGAGATTTAGGTACATATTATTTATTATACATACTGTATTGTTTGCCATGCAGAGAGAAAATAAATCAGGCATATACTGTATGCATGCTCTCCAGTTGCTTAAAAACATGAATAAATATTTGGCCATATTTTGAGACTCTGGAATAAAAAATAAACATCAAATGAATCAATTACTATTCGATTGACCAACACAAATGGGTGTCTTTTTAAAGCTTAGAAGCTGGACTTTACAATGCATATAGGCAATAAAACCAATTCTTAACAGGTGCTTTTTAATTAGCTGATTGATTGATAATGATTATTGTACACCATACTGTCAAACAATCAGTCAGAACATCTTACAGAACAGAAAGGTCTCGAGTAGAATACAACAAATATGGTTTTACTCACATCTAAAATATATAGAGTAAAAGCCCAGAGCATGCAGTTTTAAAGTTAAACAGATGTGTATTTTCGTCACCTTTTCACTTGTAACTTCACATAAATAGAACATCAAACCAACAGATGCTTCTGACAAATACAATATGATATGATGCATAGATCCTAAAACAACATTTTTGGAGAAAAGCACGTCAGGCTATGGCGTAGGTTTGACGCAGAGGTAAAAATTAGCCTTAACAGCATTTTCGGCACAGTCCCACCAGATGGGTTGACTCCATTTATCGGCTGACTCAATATTTTAAAAAAAAGTGACTGTGAAGAAATGTGTAAATATCGGTCAAAAACATATGTAAAACTGATTATCAGTCTATCTCTACATCATTTGGGAGACAATGTGTTTAGAATGTAAAGTACACAATGGTCGCAGCCATCTCAAATAATCACAATCAGGGGAATATGTCATAATCATGACAGGCCTAGACCTAGAGAGGAACTTTGCTCACTGTGACAACTTTGGGCAAGCCTTTTTTAAGTGTTTTCCTAGATTACCATATCGGCTGAAAGTCTTCCCACATGAAGGGCAGAGGTACGGCCTCTCTCCAGTATGCACTCTTTCATGTGCTTTCAGGGCTCCTGAAACGGAGAAACTCTTTTCACAATATGAACACTGATAAGGTTTTTCTCCCGTATGCTTTCTTTGGTGCACTTTCAGTTCACCAGCTCTGGTAAAGGAACTTCCACAGTCAGTGCACACATGCGCTTTCACACCGATGTGTATTTTCTGGTGCTCTTTAAAACCGTTCAGCCATAAAAAACTTTTTCCACAAAAAGAACACATGTAAGGCTTCTCATCTTCATGAATCCTCATGTGTGTCTTCAAGTGAACTGCCACAAAAAAAGTTCTCTCACACTGATCACATTTATACGGCCTTTCTCCTGAGTGAGAGAGCAGATGAGTTTTTAGATTGCTAGCCTCTGAAAACCTCCTGCCACACTCAGAACATTGGTGTAGTTTCTCTCCAGAATGAACTTTCATGTGCCTCTTTAGGCTGCCTTGATGTGTGAAACTCTTCCCACACAACATGCACGCAAACTGCTTCTCTCCAGTGTGAATTTTTACGTGTTCCTTAAGGCCGTCTTTTTGTGTGAAACTCTTTCCACATTGAGGACAGGTAAAAGGCTTCTCTCCAGTGTGTATTCTTACGTGCCTCTTGAGGTCTCCTGAATTTTTGAAACTCTTTTCACACTGAGAGCAGGTGAAAGGCCTCTCTTCAGTATGGATTTTTATGTGCCTCTTAAGGTCTCTTTTACATGTGAAAATCTTTTCACACTCAGGGCAGATGAAACAATTTTGGGGTTCTATTCTTCTTGGTAAAAGATTATTTTCAGTGTCTGGGCAACTTAAGTTTTTTTCTCCAGTGTTGTTGATGGTGAAATGACGACGTTCCTCATACTGATTTTTCCCCGCCACTTCATTCAGTTCTTGACTTTCCTCTTTCACTTCCATCAGGCCTAAAATGAAGTAAATGGATCAATTCAAGTATGACAAAGGGGAAGCAAGTGGTGAAACTTAATCTAATAGCAGAAAACAACAGAGGCTAAGTGTCTTTTTTTTAAAGTGATATCTGATATGCTTAAGTTTCATTTGTCGTTCTCATGTTAATGCAAATCTGGTAGATGGCCGACTGCTATACTAGATCGTTTAGACACCTTTTCTATGGCAATTTCTCTATCGCACACTGTTTTATTTATTTAACTAAGTTATTTCACAATTTTTTTCTCCCTACAATTTTTCATAACTGTTTTTCCTGCATTTGTGTTTTTGAAATATTTATTTTTTTCCCCACAATAGGGCAAAACCTGAATTTACTACTTTAGCACGCCTATGTGTATGTGTGTGTTATTTTCAATTTAAAGTTTAGAAAGAAATATTGCACCAAGGCAGCTGACAAATGCCCCAAACCCCTCTAAAACCATTAGTAAAGCAGGGCTTTGAACTATGATTTTCTACTAATCTGGTGAAGCTTTCACTTTACTGTTAATCAGCAGCGGTAAATAATGAAGGTTGAAGAATAGACACCAACCTCTTTGTTCCTCAGTATCTTCACTTTTCACACTGTGTGGTTCTGAACCACTCATGTATTCACTCTCCTCTTCAATAAACTTCCATCTTTAGTAGACCTCAGTTGTTGCACATTGTGTTCTTCCTGCTTGTTTGGGAATGTGTATTCATCACGTTTAAGATGAAGATAATAATCAATGTGAAGAAAATAAAAGGCTAAATCAATCTGTCTGGCCCTCATGTGTGGATGCGCTTTACTCAGGAAAAAAAAAACACTTATAAATTTAGCGCCATTTACGTGAGACAAACTATCAGCACCTCACATAAAGCAACAATATTGCATTTACTGTATGTAATCTACATACACTAAACATTACTAACGTGTTTAGAGTACTATTAACGTGTTATTTGAGCACTTTTATAAAAACTTTCCACCGCGTCTGAATTATTTGTATCGTTATATACAGCTAAATATCGAAGTGCTATTAATCTTCCCTCAGAAGAATATCCGCATTCTAGAAAGAACCATCCTTGTGACAACATAACTTTGTGTTCAGAGAACCATAATAAAAGTCCTCTAAAACGATACTGGGTGCTTCTCAAACGGAAGGCTGCAGCCTACTTAGGCTGTGCCCTTCCTAGACCAGTCCTTCTGAGGCAGTAGGCTACACTCCTCCCCAGCATTCAGAGCTCGAATGAGACAGTCTAATAAGTGCTGCATGGCGAACCATATGATTAGAACCATGCGATATTTTCCTCTGTTTAGAAAACGAGAAATATGTCCTTAATCCCTTAATTATTTGAGCAAAATGTTTTATTCACAAAGCTAGAGTCACTCAAAAAAAAAAAAAAAAAAAACCTTTATATAATACATTTTGCAACACTGATCTTAGAAGTTATATTGAAACCCTTTCAAATATGAAAACCAGAACCCTAGACTTTTATAGTAGTGATGGGAAGATTGGATAATTTTACTGACTTGAATCTTTGAGTCTCGTTCTGTAAAATGAACTAATCTTTATTCAAGTAATTTCGTTCATTTGAGCATAATTAAATTAAAATGTTATATTTTCAATAGCCAAATTTTTATTTCTTTTTTGTTCTTTGTATCTTCAAATTTGTTGTATTGTCTAAACTGCTTGCATTTTTTATTTTTCTAGCCTACATATTGTCATTACTGCAAATGCGAATAAAAACTTTTAAAAAGTAAGCTGCGTCAGAAAGGTTTCTGCCTCCGCGGTCACGTGATTCATTTTCTGCCCTTTTTAAACTAATTTGGGACATGTGCAAAGGATTGTGGGTGATTGAAGGCCACAAAGGATACACCCAATGCATCCTCCAAAATATGGCAAACGACGGCTGCGAAACGAGGCTGTCTTCCAAGGGTCCTCACAATTGAGACGGCCTTCGACATGCTTGATGACGTGGCAGCCGAGATATCCAGCCTGCGTCCGAAACCAAAAGTAGCTGTCTTGTTGCCTCGCTGCCCTAACAGTCAGTGACACAACAGACAGCATTTGCGTATGAAGGTACATCCAGAAACTGGTTTTGGACTGGCTACTGAGGCAACATATCGTCACATCGTTACTAATATACCAGCAACTGATTATTGCCATCTGGTGTCCACTAAACCTGGTTTATACTTTGGAAGAAGCCAAACTTTTTTCACCTGGACGAACTAAAGCACTGTGTATAGTATGCACAAAGTTGTTTTAAAATGTGTTAGTTTAAGGTGATGTCACGGTGTTTAACGTACTGTTCCAGCAACAAATAAAGCCAATAATGCTGATTTTTCTCTCTGTGGACTGCCACTTTTAGCGCTGTGCCGCTTCTTTGCTTTATTAAACTTGTCACGGCCCCTTTCACTTTTAAAAACTCAAATCTCTCTCCACTCATTTGTAGAGTTTGTGTTGCAAATCATGTAAAAAAGTATACTTCCATACAATCTCTGAGAGACGGGCTTGAAAATTATCCATTTTAACGACAGTAAGCTAGGTAACAACTCCTCAACTGGCACGCACAATTGCAAATAACACCCACACTCTCAGAAAAAAAAGAACAAAACTGTACCTTTTAGGGTACAAGTGCCCGTCACTGGGGTGGTACCTTTAAGGGAACCTTTTCTGTACCTCTAATTGAGGAACAAATTTGTACCTTATAACTTTGTACCATTTAAGAGGCAATTTTGTACCCTAAGGTACAATCAGGCACTCTACGTAGAAGGTACAACTTTGTATCTTTAGGGTACCACCCCAGTGACAGAGGCATTTTGATCCTTTAGGTGGCAAAAAAGTACCTTATTGACACAGGTTTACAGATATTCAATTTTATTTATAAATCTATTTTTACAAAAAGAACTACATTAAGTTCATTATTTTGTACATCTCTCAACAGCAGGTGTGGATCAATAAGTATTATAACATACATTAAACAGCAAATACACTACATACAATACAACACAATATAAAGCAGTCATTTAAAATGGGCATTAAATGACAAACATTAAAACATTGTAAGAGTTATGTTGAAATGTGATGAACACAAACATTGTAATATAATTCATCCAAGTCCATAAAGTCAAATTCAAAATTAAATCTCAAACATACAGAAAATAAAAACCAATGTTTAACACTGACATACATACAGCTTATTAAAAAGGCAATATTATTGCGTAGCCTACATTCAAAATTACATTCGGGGCTACAGTCAAAACATTCGGGGCTGAAGCCCCGGAAAAATGACCTGGCGACGCCGATGCTGACTACCACACCTGGAGTTGCAAGTTCAAATCCAGGGCATTTTGAGTGACTCCAGTCAGGCTTCCTAAGCAACCAATTGGCCCGGATGCTAGGGTGGGTAGCGTCACATTGGGTTAACCTCCTCGTGGTCGCTATAATGTGGTTCTCGCTGTCAGTGGGGTGTGTGGCGATTTGTGCGTGGATGCCACGGAGAATAGCGTGAAGCCTCCACATGCGCTATGTCTCTGCGGAAATGCGCTCAACAAGCCAAGTGATAAGATGTGCGGACTGACGGTCTCAGACGCACAACTCGAGGCAACTAAGATTCGTCCTCCGCCACCCGGATTGAGGCGAGTCACTACGCCACCACAAGGACTTAGAGCACATTGGGAATTGGGCGTTCCAAATTGGGGAGGAGAAAAAAAAAGGCTACATTAATACATGTACTGCACCTTTTTGGGGTTACAGTATAGTGCAGTTTTATTCTTTAGCAGGAATACCTAGTGCTAACAAACAATTTGTCATCAACAACATATGTATCTAGTGCCTGGTAATCAGCCTCCTCACCTGGTGAGAGGACAGTCCAGTCTTCCTCACATTTCACACATTATGAAAAATAATTACTGAAAAATTTGCTTCATGTGCATGAACGAGACTATGTGTTGGATAAATTTAACAAGTGTGAATGTTCTCCGAGAACATTTTGGACAACAGAATGGATGAGGCATTTTTGGTAGATGTTATTATAAGTGTCACCATCCATAGCAAGTTTCAGAATATACCGCTGAAGAAATATCAGAGTATTCTTTAAGTGAGTTGGATATGCCAGGTTGAAGACAAAGTAAGAACAAAATGCAGCAAGAGCACCTTCATCCACACCACTAGCCCTGCAGATCTCCAACCCATCAGCTCTGACCACTGCAGTGACTCTTCTTGTAAACACAGACTTCCAATCAGTGACCTCTGGTAGCTGAACAGTTGGATATGGCGTTGATGGTTCATTCTAAATGACAGAGCACACATAAGAATTTCTCTCAGTCAATTTTTTTTACTTAAGGTTACTTAAATTATGGACAGACACAATATATATGCTTGAATAGTAATTAATATTCACCTTGTATAAATGTGGCACACTCTAAATGCAGTTTTTAATTTTTTTATTTTTTATTATCACATACATACAATTAATAAACAAACAGAGGACTATATACGCACCTCCCCAAGCACGATGAATATTCAAGTTTCTCCCTGAACAAGGATGGCAACATCAGGAGAGCTGCTTTGAAATCAATAACTAAAACATAAGACACATAAATATGTATGAATCCATCCAAAGAAAGACTAGGATTAATTAAGAGGATAAAGACTGAGGTCAATAGCCAATTAATTATCAATAATCAGAATCAATTACCAGAATGATCTTCAGTGAGAGATTCTTCTCTAGTCTCCTTGTGCAGCTTTGCTAAGGGAGATTTCTCTTGAGCAAGCTGTAGCATACTAGATGCAATGTTTCCAAAACCTTCTCGAAAGCAGTGGCATACATTAAGAGATTTATACAGGAAACCAATTTCTTGATAAAGCTGCAAATAGTTAAGAAAGACACAAAAAGCATTAAGCAGTTTCCTGTCAAATGATGTAATTTTATACAGTTTCAATGTCCAATAAGTTAATGCTATGGCTACGTCTACATTAAAGGAAAAGTTCACTCAAAAATGAAAATTCTCTTATGGTTTACTCACCCTCATGCCATCCAAGATGGCATCCTCTACTCTCACATCAAAATCCAACGACATCTTTGTTTACAACTGTTTTGGACTGTTTTCGCTTGTAAACGGTGCTTGGACTATGTATACTCCCCTTATATCATATGAACAACGCATATCACTGTATCACCAGAAATGATTAGATGGATACCTGTACAAATATTTTAAATAATTTAATGTTAGTTTAGCATTATATGTGACACACACACACAAACACACACACACACACTCTCTCTCTCTCACACACACACACACACACACACACACACACACACACTCCCTCTCCCACACACACAAACACACACACACACACACTCTCACACACACATACTTACACACTCACACACACACACACACACACACACACTCATACACAAACACACATACTCTCACACACACACTCTCACACACAAACACACACTCTCTCTCTCACACACCCACTGATACACACACACACACACACACACAGTCTCTCACACACTGATACACATACACAAACACTCTCTCTCTAACCTGTATAACCACTTTACAAGACTATGAAATAAAGTAGAAATACATTGCCTATATTAAGACATACAGTTGTAAATATACTAAACTGATAAAGATAAGCATAAGAGCACCAAACGTAACCTTCATGGGCCCCACTTGCCCGCCAAAACTTAGAACAGCAAGCGTCTTAACACCAAAGTGCAATTAAAAAACACTTTCGTTTCAGCGTTTCTCTTATTTGACGAATAGAGTCATTTTATTTGAGACAGAAATTGCCAGAACTGATTTTTTTGATTTAGTTATAAGTTCAAGGTTATGTGCCGTTAACTATTTGGTTGAGTTTAATACCAAGCTTAAATAGTGGTCAACACTTTAATTTTCCAAGGACGTTTCAGCGTGTAACTTTTATACTCGCCCTCAAATTTCTTCCTCTCCTCTTCCATGACTTCTATGCCGAACCAAATTAGCTCCTTTATTAAGGGAGCTGTAGACATCTTCCCCAACTCCATTCTAGAGAGATAAAGAGATGCCGGTGCTGTCGGAACGTGGCTGAGGGAAGTTTTTTTTCACTTAATTTGACTATAAAAACTGTCTAACTACAGTAAGACAAAATACACGTTAAAAATACATTCTCTGAAAAACCTAAATATCTTATGTAGTGTTGTTTCTAAAACAAAATAAATCTAATTGATCTTGTTTTAAAGATTTGTAGATATTTTTACAGGAAAACAATTCAAAAATTATTATCAAGAATAAGATTTTTGCCCTAATATCAATGGTCTTACTAGAAAAAAAGAAATTATGATCTAACGTGAATTTTCTTGATAAAAAAATATGATCGTGTCTGGTAACGGGCATGTAAAATGGCTAGAAATAGCATTTTAGCTTAGCGTAAAGCTGACAATTTACACAAGGTTTATTTCTATCTCTTCTGCTCAAAACTTACTTCAAACTTACTTCTCTGTCTGCTCGTATGAATGTAACACATCATAAGAAAGTGTTTCACCGCTGTTCAAATGCACTTTGGATCGCATCATTTATATGTAGAAATGTTTTCCATCTGAAAGCACTAAATATTAAATGAAACAAATGACAATAAAATGCAAAGTAATCTCTTCAATAATCAAAATACTTTTTGAATGTAACTGTATTCTAATTACCAATGATTTAAATTGTAACTGTAGTGGAATACAGTTACTTATATTTTGTATTTTAAATACGTAATCCCATTACATGTATTCCATTACTCCCCAACCCTGTATATATTTCATAACTACAATACTAATTTCTCACTAGAAATAGAATCAAAAGTTGGAAAAAGTGGGGAGAAATGTACATTTATTCACAAACTGGCTATCAACTGCCTCTTTGGCTGCCATTTTTTTCTTCAGCTCAACCGCTGTGGATCCGCACGTACAGGATTGTGGGATTCATAAGCAGTGAAGGATACATCTATGTTGCCTTCAAAAATCAATCAGATGAAGGTATCTCAGTAGACAGGATGTGACACGAACATTGGATTTGGCGTCTGGAGGAAGGGTGGAGAAGCTCATAGCCCAAGTTGCTTGAAGTCCAGTGTTAAGTTTCCACAGTCTGTGATGATTTGGGGTGCAATGTCATCTGCTGGTGTTGGTCCATTGTGTTTTTTGAAAACCAAAGTCACTGCACCCGTTTACCAAGAAATTTTGGAGCACTTCATGCTTCCTTCTGCTGACCAGCTTTTTAAAGATGCTGATTTCATTTTCCAGCAGGATTTGGCACCTGCCCACACTGCCAAAAGTTGGTTAAATGACCATGGTGTTGGTGTGCTTGACTGGCCAGCAAACTCACCAGACCTGAACCCCATAAAGAATCTATGGGGTATTGTCAAGAGGAAAATGAGAAACAAGAGACCAAAAAATGCAGATGAGCTGAAGGCCACTGTCAAAGAAACCTGGGCTTCCATACCACCTCAGCAGTGCCACAAACTGATCACATCCATGCCACGCCGAATTGAGGCAGTAATTAAAGCAAAAGGAGCCCCTACCAAGTATTGAGTACATATACAGTAAATGATCATACTTTCCAGAAGGCCAACAATTCGGTAAAAATGTTTTTTTTTTATTGGTCTTATGATGTATTCTAATTTTTTGAGATAGTGAATTGGTGGGTTTTTGTTAAATGTGAGCCAAAATCATCACAATTAAAAGAACCAAAGACTTAAACTAATTCCGTCTGTGTGCATTGAATTTATTTAATACACGAGTTTCACAATTTGAGTTGAATTACTGAAATAAATGAACTTTTCCACGACATTCTAATTTATTGAGATGCACCTGTATTTATTCATAAGACTTTATTTTATATACAGAATATGTTTGTTATACTTTCTGTGCTCAATGGAAATTCCAGATCAATGGAATTAAGCCCATAATTAACTAATGTTGTCCACTGTTTTCCTGAATGCGAAAGTGTTCCACAGTTCAAAATGGAAGCCTGTTTTCGTGTTCTGGTCTCCAGTGTTTTCACTCGCATCGACATGTTTTTAGTGGATAATGTAATGTTTAGCATATTAAATGTGTAAAAATGGCCAAATAAAAAAAAGATACAGAGTCACGATGAACGTCTTTTGACAGTACCTCACCTGTAAAAGTGTAGGGAGTGGGTATAGACCAATTCTTTGGCAACGTCACCGCTTATGTCACACACGGAAGTGGTGGCAGAAACTGTTCACAAACAATAAACTTTAATCGGATTCCGTTGTTGAAAAATCATTTAGAGGGTTCTCATAGACGCTGTGGCTTCAAGCCATCAACAGAGCTGACTGGACTGAGGAGATAATTTGAACTCACTGCTTTGCAGCAAACATTTATAGCAGATATTA
Source organism: Myxocyprinus asiaticus (assembly GCF_019703515.2). Lineage (NCBI taxonomy): Eukaryota > Metazoa > Chordata > Actinopteri > Cypriniformes > Catostomidae > Myxocyprinus > Myxocyprinus asiaticus. The sequence continues at coordinate 5,579,267 of NC_059349.1, forward strand.
TTACAGAAATGTTATTAACTCATATCATTATAATAATTGTATATTTATTTTGTGTGTTTATGATGGTTTAGTGTCTGTAACGGGGTTCATGATGGGCAAGGAGGAGGCGGGAACTGGCAGAACAGTCAGCATAACTTTAATGACATTAATAAAGTTAAACAACATAAACGCACAGAAACACACACAGCGGCAGTGTGTGTCTCTCCCTCTCTCTCTAACTGGTGCCCCCAGCTCGTCTTTATTCCCCTCTCGGCTGATTAGGACAATTCAGTGCCGGGCGTGCGTCCTCACGGCCCGGCCACACTGTCTCCTTTGTCACACTCCTTCACCACCCCGATTCAGGCCAGGGAAACCTCCGGCATGAAGAACTCCCCTCCCTTCCTGGAAGGGAATGTGTTGCCCATCCGGCCATACTTCTGCCGGCAGGTCTTTCCCGCCTCTCTGGAACCCTGGGAGAGACGAGGGGTGGGAGAGGGGAGAGGGGAGAGGGAAAGAGCAACGGGGAGCGACAGAGAGAGGAGAGAGAGAAAAACTTGCTCGCCGGTCCCTGGACACACTGTCGCCTGGTCCTCAGCCACTCCTCCGCCCTCTGGCGGATGACAGCCGCTCTTCCCCTGGCAGACAGCAGCAAGTCCTCTGACCCCTGGCGGACAGTAACAGCTCCTCCCAGTTCTGGCGGACGGCAGCGGTTCCTCCAACTCCCGGCGGCCGGCAGCGACGACTCCGTCCCCTGGCAGACGGCCACGGCTCCTCCGCTTCCTGGCAGATGGCAGCGGCGAGGACTCCATGACAGTGCCTCACTTCTCCTTCCCGGGTTTCAGGATGGGTAAGGAACCAGCAGAACAGTCAACATAACTTTAATGACATAAATAAAGTTAAACAACATAAACGCACAGACACACACACAGCGGCTGCGTGTCTCTCTCTCTCTCTCTCTCTCTCTAACTGTCACCCCTGGCTCGTCTTTATCCCCCTCGCGGCTGATTAGGACAATTCAGCACCAGGCATGCATCCTCACAGCCCAGCCACGCCCTCCTCCTCGTCATAGTGTCGTACTTTCGTTTTATTGCCTTATTTGTCAAATCCAACACAACAGTCTGCCGGCTTTCTGCCACCACATACTGTGCATGTGCTGAAATGTTTTTAAACAATAGGATTGGTCTATATGACATGAAGCGATGGCCAGAGATTAGTTATGTTGATATCATTAACTACTTCGAGTTGTTATGACAGTCAAAAACTAGAAGTCCCTGATAGCACACGTACATCACCCAGATGTCTATTTGATGTGTGTGTGTTTACATCTGGATGGTGTATTTTTCTGGTTGTTTGTTCATCTGCAATACATCTATAAGACGTTTTCTCTTGGATATCAATAAGACATTCAGTGGGTCTGGGTAGCTCAGTGGTAAAGACGCTGGCTACCACCCCTGGAGTTCGCTAGTTCGAATCCCAGGGTGTGCTGACTCCAGCCAGGTCTCCTAAGCAACCAAATTGGCCTGGTTGCTAGGGAGGGTAGAGTCACATGGGGTAACCTCCTCGTGATCACTATAATGTGGTTTGTTCTCGGTGGGTGAGTTGAGCGTGGTTGCCGCGGTGGATGGTGTGAAACCTCCACATGCGCTATGTCTCCATGGCAACGTGCTCAACAAGCCACGTGCAGGTTGACTGTCTCAGATGTGGAGGCAACTGGGATTCGTCCCCCTGCCACCCGGACTGAGGTGAATCACTATGTGACCACGATTGGGAATTAGGCATTCCAAATTGGGAGGAAAAAAAGAAAAAAGAAAAAGACATTCAGCAGATGTCTTTGAGATGTTTATGATTAAGAATGTTTGTAAATCTGATCTTTTTAAGATGTTTAGCAGATGTTAATTAAAATTCAATGCTTTCCAGATGACATGCTCTCGGAGATGTACATGTGCTATCTGGAGTTCAGCTTGAAATAATTTTTACTCCAACTAACACTTAAAATGCTTGTTGTCCTTCATCTGGATCACTCATTTTTGGACATTTTTACATTACTTCTTATGGAAACCGGAACCAGAAAACATCATCATGCCGCTGCTCAGTGGTTGGTCAGGAAAACTGTGGATCGGTCAGATGGAATCAGTTTAAAAATACACACAAAAGGAATGGTGTCCCTTTCTCAGAATGTGTTTAATTATTCTCAAAAGTAATGCAAATGAAGTTTTTTTGTGATAGGACTACATTACAGTAAGTTGTCAGTTGTTTATGGGGTGGCATAGATAAGTGTGAGACTGGCCCTAGCAGTCAACCTCAAATTTCAGGGTAAGTTATTAATAGCAATTTACTCTATAAACTAACCTGCTCTAGACTAGGTTATGTTCTGGGTTATGTTTTGGAAATACAGCGTCGTCTTCTTCTTTAATGGCAGTTGGCAAACCAGCTAAAGATGCACTACCGCCACCAACTGAGCTGGAGTGTGTAACAATGAGGATGGGGGAAAAAATTATTACCTAAATTATATTATATAAATCGGTTTCTTTTCGATATTCCAAAAGTGCATTACAGACTTTGGACTGACTAAAAGAGAATTGTAAGAGACTTTCTAAATATACACTGGTGGCCAAAAGTTTGGAATAATGTACAGATTTTGCTCTTATGGAAAGAAATTGGTACTTTTATTCACCAAAGTGGCATTCAACTGATCACAATATATAGTCAGGACATTAATAACTTGAATTTTTTTTTCAGAATTTCTTAAACTACTTCAAAGATTTCTCATCAAAAAATCCTGTTTGTGCAGATACTCAGGTGACATTTCACCCCACGCTTCCTGTAGCACTTGCCACACTTTTCCAGGGGGGCCCATAGCAAATTTGAAACTGAGTTATTTTAATAGGTAAGGGGCCCAGAGCAATATGTATTCACGGGGCCCAGAATTCCTTGCTACGGCCCTAGCACTTGCCATAGATGTGGCTGTGTTGTCGGGCTCTTCTCACGCACCTTACAGTCTAGCTGATCCCACAAAAGCTCAATGGGGTTAAGATCCATAACACTCTTTTCCAATTATCTGTTGTCCAATGTTTGTGTTTCTTTGCCCACTCTAACCATTTCTTTTTGTTTTTCTGTTTCAAAAGTGGCTTTTTCTTTGCAATTCTTCCCATAAGGCCTGCACCCCTGAGTCTTCTCTTTACTGTTGTACATGAAACTGGTGTTGAGCGGGTAGAATTCAATGAAGCTGTCAGCTGAGGACATGTGAGGTGTCTATTTCTCAAACTAGAGACTCTGATGTACTTATCCTCTTGTTTAGTTGTACATCTGGCCTTCCACATCTCTTTCTGTCCTTGTTAGAGCCAGTTGTCCTTTATCTTTGAAGACTGTAGTGTACACCTTTGTATGAAATCTTCAGTTTTTTGGCAATTTCAAGCATTGTATAGCCTTCATTCCACAAAACAATGATTGGCAGATGAGTTTCTATAGAAAGCTGTTTCTTTTTTGCCATATTTGACCTAATATTGACATTAAGACATGCCAATCTATTGCATACTGTGGTAACTCAAAAAAAACAAAAAACAAAAAACAAACAAACAAACAAAAAAAAACACAAAGACAAAGTTAAACTTCATTTAACGAACAAAATAGCTCACAGCAGTGTTTGATATAATGGCAAGTGATTTTCTAGTAACAAATGATCAATTTAGCATGATTACTCAAGGATAAGGTGTTGGAGTGATGGCTGCTGGAAATGGGGCCTGTCTAGATTTGATCAAAAATTTCTTTTTTCAAAAAGTGATGGTGCTGTTTTTTTACATCAATAATGTCCTGACTATACTTTGTGATCAGTTGAATGCCACTTTGGTGACTTAAAGTACCAATTTAATTCCGAAACAGCAAAATCTGTACGTTATTCCAAACTTTTTGCCGCCACTGTATGTTAAAAAGCTTTTCTTCTTTTTCTTCTTCTTCTATTTAAATGGCGATGCATTACAGCCACATACTATTGAGCCAGAAAGAAACACTGAACTTTTGACCCTGACCAAGATAATATTTACAGGTCCCTTCCTCTCTCAAAAATAAAAATAAAATAAAATAAATAATTTTACCAAAGTAAGAATTGTGACATCAAAATATTTTGTAATCTTTATGTCTTAGTGATTTTTATCAAGTTATTTTTAATATATTTTAAGTAATATTTTTAGTAAAATATTGTAAATTATTTTAAGTGATCCTGGAAGTTTGCTGAGGCCCATGGTTGACCACACGCTGACTTTAAATTGGACAACATTTTCTTTTAATTTCTTTCTCTTTTTTTTTTTCTTTTTTTTCAGGAATTTTAGCTTTTAATGAGAATTGTATTGAACTTCTAACTTTAAAAAAAAAATGTATATCAAAATAACATTGAACTCAGCATAGATCAAACAAATGACAAAAATAGACAAAAATCACATAACTGACATCTGTTTTTGACTTGTCTGCTCAATAAAATAAAATAAAATAAAATAAAGCTTTGACCAGCAGATGTCATCTGCGTGCGGTGGTTCGAAAAAGAGAATAATTTTGCGAAGCAGAAGGATAAATTGTGATTAGAAGTTTTGTGATTAGAAGTTTAAGAAAGCTGCCTTTCTCTCATCATTAATGTTAAAGTGAAGAGCGCCGTTAAAATAAATACATCTTTAAAAAAACAGTTCAACGTTTCACATATGTACAAAGCAACGCGTGACAGGGACGTCATAAGACCTGCGCATCGGGTTTCAGGATGCTGTTTTTCAGTTGGATACAAAAATGGTTTTCGTTTTGAGCGCTTCAGCATTTCTGGAGTGTAACAGATATACAATTTCAAAGGTGCTTTTAAGTTTTAACAAATGTGCTCTAACAGCATGATAATATTACTGAAACCAGTTCGCGCTAGTAATGTTAAATGATGTAGATTATCAGCGGATGTGCCGACAGTTTTCTCTCGTTAATGGTGGAACATTTATGAGTGTCATTTTTGTGCGAGTAAAGCGCATCTACAAGTGACGGCCAGAGAGATTGATTTAGCCTTTTATTTTATTCCCATTGATTGTTATCATCATCATCTTAAACGTGACTAAAACAAGCAAGCATGAAACTGAGATCTGCTTGACGTACTGTTGTAAAGATGGAGTTTATTAAAGAGGAGGGTGAAGAATCATACAGATTGAAAAATGAAGATACTGAGGAACAAAGAGGTTGGTGTCCATTCTTCATTAGTGACTGCAGATTAACAAAGCATCAGGCCGTTCACCACGTTTATAGTTAAAATCACATCTGAGCAGTAAAATCCATCTAAATGATCATATAACCTTATGTATAGCAGTTCGTTGTCATATCTGATTGCATTCACATAGTTAATCATAATTAAATTAAAAATAGTTCCGAAAAAATACTTTCTGCCAATTGGGGTCTGAATTTTGGGGTCATTTTTATTTCTTTTTTTCCACCTTGTAGCAGTTGAATTGATTTCTGGCAATGTAATGTATTCATTTTAGACCTGATGGAAGTGAAAGAGGAAAGTCAAGAACTAAATGAAGTGAAGGAGAAACATCCGGAACCTGCTAATGTCGCAAGTGGAGAAAAATCTTCTAGCTGCCCAGAGACTGAAAAGAATCTATCACAAAAAAGAGCAGAACCCAAAAATTTCACCTGCCCTCAGTGTGGAAAGAGTTTCACACGTATAGGACATCTTATGGATCACATGAAAATTCACACAGGTGAGAAGCCTTACACGTGTCCTCAATGTGAAAAGAGTTTCACGTGTAAAGGAAGCCTTAAAGATCACTTTCGAATTCACACTGGTGAGAAGCCTTTCACCTGCCCTCAGTGCAAAAAGAGCTTCATAAATTCAGGAGGCCTTAAGAGGCACATAAGAATTCACACCGGTGAAAGACCTTTCACCTGCTCTCAGTGTGGAAAGAGTTTCCCAAATTCAGCAGAACTTAAGAGGCACAATAAAACTCACTCTGTCGAGAGGCCTTTCACCTGTCCTCAATGTGGAAAGAGTTACAAACTAAAAGGAGTTCTCAAGGAACATGTAAAAATTCACTCTGGAGAGAGGCCTTTTTCATGCATGTTGTGTGGGAAGAGTTTCGCACAACAAAGTACCCTAAAATGTCACATGAAAGTTCATTCCGGAGAGAAACTACACCAATGTTCTGAGTGTGGCAGGAGGTTTTCAGAGGCTAGCAATCTAAAAACTCATCTGCTCTCTCACTCAGGAGAAAGGCCGTTTAAATGTGATCAGTGCGAGAAAACTTTTTTTGTGGCAGTTCACTTGAAGACACACATGAGGATTCATGAAGATGAGAAGCCTTACATGTGTTCTTTTTGTGGAAAAACTTTTTTATGGCTGCATGGTTTTAAAGACCATTTGAAAACACATATTGGTGAGAAAGTGCATGTGTGCACTGAGTGTGGGAAGTCCTTCATTAGAGCTGCTGAATTGAAAGTGCATGAAAGAACCCATACTGGAGAGAAACCTTACAAGTGTTCATACTGTGAAAAGAGTTTCACTCAGTCTTCAGGCCTGAAAGCACATGAAAGAGTGCATACTGGAGAGAGGCCGTACCTCTGCCCTTCATGTGGGAAGACTTTCAGCCGATATGGTAATCTAGGAAAACACTTAAAAAACGCTTGCCCAAAGTTGTCACAATGAGAACAGTTCACCGCCAAGTCCAACACTTGGATGGAATTTCTAACAAAAAACTAATTTGGAAAAAAAAAAACACATAAATGATTATCAAAGCCAAAATATTAAATAACTTGAATTTATGCTTACTGAGTAATCTAATATTTTGTTAAAGGGGGTCAAAAATGAAAAATTTGCCTATGATTTGAAGCAAAACTACAAGTAAAACACCTAGAAAGGTGTCTTTATTTCAGTTTTACACAGGGGTTTATTGTTAAACTGTTTCTGTTTTTTATTTCCGAGTACTCCATTCAAAAAATAAGGCTGGACATAGAAATGCATCAATTCTTCGACAACAAACTCTTCAGACATGTTTAGTAAGTTCTGTTCTCTGTTTTGTGTGCAGCTGTATTGTGTTCTTTTGTCACAATCGCAGTTTTTAGATAAAACGAGTTTTCGCTTGAATGCCCCAATGTCGTGAGGAGGCTGTGTGAACTGTTGCTCTCGTGCCCTATCATGAATGCACACAGGAGATCAACGGTCAGTGAACATTTTCACTAAATAATACATTCGATTTCGGTTTGTTTCTCAACAAAACTTATCGTATACTTTCATAACAATCAGGAGTCTCATGAAATAATTTATTAGACGTCTGAATTATACTTTTGTTGTTTTGAGGCTAGAAGAGGTGGTCACTATAAACTTCCCTTTGTGTTAAGAAAAAGAAAGAAAGTCATATAGGGTTATAACAACACAGTAAACAATGAATGAATTTAAATTTTTGGGGTTAACTATCCCTTTAACTTGTATTGAACCTAGAATATTGCTTTAATACACTATTATTCAAACAATGCAATACTTACAGTATACAGTATATGTCGTTTTTGGATCTGCAAAGCTCTGGAATGCATATTTATCTTTTGAATGACCTCTTCATCAAAGTAATAATGTCTACCAGTGGTGGTTGAAGTCACAGAAAAATGACACAGAATGTGGCTGACTGGTTGCACTCATCAGCACATCTTGGCCACTTGAATGATCTGGAAGTGCCTGCTTGGGTCATGCAAGGACAAGAGATCATCCTGCTGCTCATCATCACTCCACAATGCTACCAGTGTATCACTTCTGATCATATACTGCAGCAATGTACTGCCAAGGCATATATACTGCTTCTTGTTGGACAGACCTTAAGGAGACTGGACTAACGTGCCAGCAGAAATTCTGAATATTTGAAATATTGAAAATGATAACGTGAACATGGCAAAAATATACATTATAGACATAAATGCATGCAATACCTTGAAAATGATTCATTCTCAAGTTCTTCATACTGCATATGACATTTGAAATTAAAGTTTAAAACTCTGATTTTAGCTTTCTGACATTCAGCTTAATTGCATTTGTTGTAAAACAAAAAAAGTGCATTTTGATGTCATACTTATGTGTCACATCATTATTTATTTTAATTGAGCTTTTAGCCCTGATAGCACACGTGCATTACCCTGATGTCTGTTTAATGTGTGTTTACATCTGGAAGATTTTTTTTTTTTACGTCTATAAGACGTTTCCTTTCAGATGTAAATAAGACACTCAGCAGATGTCTTTGAGATGTTTATGACTAAGAATGTTTGTAAATCTGATCTTTCTAAGATGTTTAGCAGATGTTAATTAGATTATGATGCTTTCCAGATGAAAAGATCTAAAACAGACATCTCGGAAATGTATGTGTGCTATCTAGGATATTGGC